>NC_092751.1:62245618-62845618 GCF_047496795.1 Chiloscyllium punctatum | reverse complement strand
CAAATTTGAATTTTTTTAGCTTTAAAAAATTTAACTATTACTGTGATCAGAAATACAATAAAACTTCATGTTGAAGAAAAATCAAATCAAATCAAAATACACATCGATATTCACAATAATTGGGAGAGTGAACACAACAATATCTTTCCATCAGTTAATGTACTGAGCCATAATTCCACTGTTATATCCCTTACTGGATTGATCAATTATTAGATATTAATAACTAAATTATTAATATGCTATCATTGAACTGAATATTAATGAGAAATCTCATTAATGTTTGAACGAGCAATGTGTCAACATAAACAGTAATTATTAGTGAAATGTCTAAGATATCTCTTTATAAATGAGGCTGAGATGACTTTGATTGTTGAAACGAGTAGCATTCAGATATTTATAATGAGCATTGGCTGCAAATCAATGCTTTTTGGTGTAGACCTGAAAGATTTTGTTATTGTAGTATAGGCAGTAAGAAATTATGATGTGCATCGCACCTTACTGAATATTTTCAAGTTTTCTAACAGGTTTCTGGTCCAATCTTCAGTTTAACAAGGGTAATTTTGGGTCAGAACATCAATAACTGCAAACAATTTAAACACATCTCCATCAAAGTTGCTAATCTGATAATTCAGAACAAATATAAAAAAATTACCTCTGTAAATTTAATTGACTATATTTTTAGATTATAGTCAAGTTCGTTATCTACTTATTTCCTTCCTATTTCTGACACCAGTGGCTAAATATTGATTAGATTAAATGTCATATGAGATAGACATTAGCTTTCTCTCAAAGATCTGTACAGCACAGGAATGGGCCATTTGGCCCATAATGTTGTGCTGAACATAATGCAAAAGAAACTCATCCCTTCTGCCTACCCTTGGTTCATATCCTTCCAAATTATCGAAATGAACATTAAAGAGCCTTAATGTATCTGCTTCCACCACCAACCCTGGAAGTCCATTCCAGACAGCAATCACTCCCTGTGTACAAAACAAATTGCCCCTTACATGCCCCTTGAACTTTCCCTCCTAACCTTAAACACATGTCACGTAGTTTTTGACGCTTCAACTCTGGGAAAAACTTTCTGACCGTCAACCCTATCTACGTATCTAATGATTGTACAGACTTCCATCAAGTCTTCCCCCAGTCTCCGCCACTTCACAAAAAAGCAATCTGAATTTTTCTCGCCTCTCCAAATCCAGGCAGCATCCTGGTAAATGCCCTCTGTACCCTCTCCAAAGCATCCATACCCTTCCTGGAACATGGCGAACAAAAGTGAATACAATACTTTAAGTATGCCTTAACCAAAGTGTTAAAATGTTACAACATGACTTCCTGACTCTTGTAACCAGTTCCCTGACCAATAAAGGCAAGCATGCCATTTGCCTTCCTAACCACCTAATTACTTGCATGGTCACTTTCAGGGAGCCATGGTCTTGAACGTCAAGATCCCTTTGAATAATAAAGCTGTTAGGGTCCTGCCATTAACTATCTACTTTTTTTTAACATTTGAGCTTCCAAAGTGAAACACCTCACACTTGTATGGATTAAACTTCACCTTTAATTACTCTGCCCATATCTGCAATTTCTCTTTTTCCTGCTGCATTATTTGACAACACTCTACACTGTCCCCAACTGCACTGAACGTGATATCATCTGCAAACTTATTAACTCACCCAATTAGATTTTAATCCATGTCACTTCTATATAATTGCATCGCAAACAGAAGGGTTCCAGTACAGATCCCTGTGGATAAAAGACAGAAAATGAGGTAAATGCAGAATTCTTGAAGAAATGAGGTTTTTTCAATGACAGAATAATTCTGATGAATAATCTTCTAAAGTGAGATTTTTTAAAAAATTAACCCAATATTTTAATTCATTATCCAGTACAAACTGCTTTGAAAATATTGTATCATCTTAAGTGTTGCATTCTCACATTAAATATTATTTAATTGTCATTTCAATTATCACACCATCATGAGATTTACATTTTCGTTCAATCCATTATTTATTAAGGCCAGTATCATAATGAAATATTGACATTCTTTTCAGGTCAACACACCTGCAATCAACCAAAGTTCTCTCACCCAACACTCATTTTAACTCTCTCATTCTCTTTTATTTGAATTCTCGTATTAATGGAAGGATCATTAATCAGTCTTATCAATTAAGAAATTGCTAACTATTTTTCACATAAATATTTAATTTTTTTCCAACATATTGCACAATTACATTGCAATAGGGGTTTTCTCATCATTCTTAAATTTGTTATCAGCCATTTTAAAACTAATTATTACCAAAATCTAACCGGTAATCATTGTTGAAATCCAATATCTCCAGCTGTATATGTGGAACTATGTCTCAGTACATCAACTGATACAAACAATATTGCACTCTACAATCTCTTAATCTTAGCAAAAATAATTTTAAGTGTGGAATCTTAGCTGGATTGAATTGGTTGTAAGAAAAAGTGCAGTCTGAAGAAAGGTCACTGGGCCCAACTCTCTCCACAGATGCTGCCAGACCTGCTGAGTTATTTTCCAGCAATTACTGAGTTTGTTTGTGATTTCCAGCATCCACAGTTTTGTTTACAATCTTGTATTGATTGTATTTCACTTCAATTCTAACATTGTTACAGTTCTGATTATTACAATAAGAGCTAAGTATTTTTCATGTTAAGCATTATTTAAATTACACGTGTTCCTTGTGTAAATAAACCAGAATTAACAAATGTTTGTTCTATGCTTTTACAATAAATCTTGAATTCTTAGAAATCACATTTTTTTGAAATTGAGGGAAGTTGTCCATCGCTGAGTAGTCACATTGAATGACTAATGCTTTATTTCCAATTCATGTGCATTAAAAAGCAGGTTAATTTTAACTTATGCACATGAATAACTGCTTCAAACAAATTGACTTACTTGATTATCATGAGATTTATGTTTATTTAAGACCATTGTTGCTTCGTTCCATCATTATTAGAAATTACTAATTCTTTTTATCCATTACACAATGGAACTGTCTAATACAATCCTAGTCCAATTATAACAATAAATATCTGAGCAGTTTTCCCTGTGAATAAACACAGTAAGTATGTGATTATAGTCCTGCCCTTCCTGCATGGGAATATTATGGTAATGTGTGTACTAGTAGACCAGGAGCCATGGGTTCAATTCCCACCTTCAACAGAGATGTGTCAAAACACCTCAGAGTTGATTAGAAAATATCTAAGTGTCGACTGAATTGCTTTTCAACCAACATTGTCTCAACTTGTAACTGTTGTTCATTATAATGATCACAACATCTTGAATTTATTTGCTTCACATCACTGATTAAAGTATGAATTGGGCTTGGACTGCTTTAGTACCTGAGAAGTAAATTATTTATTAACACTAAATAGTCACGAGATTATGCAAATTCCTTTTTCTATCAAATGTCATGGACTGTATCTTGTGGTCACTCTCATATTCACTTTCTTTATCTTTTTATTTTCTTCTTAATTCAGACACAAATGTTTGAACACCGATAAAGTATGAATAAAGTATTATGCTGCTTCTAAATACCTCTCAACTTTTAATAACTTTGCAGTCTTAAAGATTCTACGGTGTAAATAATTTTTAAGGTGAGGAGGAAAGATTTAAAAGGGGTCTGAGGGGCAACTTTTCCACACTGTTTTTCACATATTGGGATGAGCTGTGAGAGGAAGGGCAGTGGCTGGTACAATTACAACATCTAAAAGACTTTTGGACAGTTTATTGGATAGAAAACGTCCAAAGGGGTATGGGAGAAACACAGGGAAATGGGACTAGTTTAGTTTAGGAAACTTGGCCGGAATGCCAAGTTAGGCTGAATGGCCTGTTTCCGTGCTGTATCAGTCTAGCATTCTACAATTCAAACTTCACTGTGATTGGTCAAGGAAAGAACAAACGGGTGTTAATTCTATTTTGTATCCATATAAAAGTGAGATGAATTTTAAATAATTTTGTCACATGAAATAGTTTGCTCTTATTGTGATTAGAAATACAATGAATGTGAGCATTGAAGTGAAATATAATTTAATCAATTCAACTGTGTTTCCATGGTTAAAATAAAAATTGATATTCACAATCATTGTGAGTTTGTACATTGCAATATCTTCACATTACTTCATGTACTGAGCCATTATTACACATTTATACCCCCTACTGAACTGAACAATAATTAGATAGAGCAACACTTAGATTTTCGAAAATCTATCAGTACACTTGTAAGAAGGAGAAATTTAATTTTGCTACATGACTGTGCAATGTGCAGACATGAACAGGAATTATTGCAGTGAAAAGTCGTTCCAGTTTTCTGAATTCATAAGGCTGAGATTACTGTGATTATTCAAAACAGCAAAAGTCAGTTTACAAAGCGTTTTGCATGCAAAATGATTGGTTCCATTGTGGGATAGTTAACCTGAAAACAATCGCATTGTTTCAATGGATTAAATTAAAATATGGATTAAAATAATATATGGATCTGACGAAACACATTAGAAAGACAAACAAATTATTCTGCAATTATTATAAGGATAGTGAATTCCTAATAAATGTTGTATTCTGAACAAATAAATTGACTCAATATTTTAAAATCACTTTGCTCTGATGTTGATTAGACGTACATTAAGATCGGTAAACTGAAGACTGAAATATAATACTTAGATTGCTGGATTGAGGACAATAAATGAGCCATTCAATAGTTATTGAAGAGAATTATTTTTTGTCAAAATGCAGACAATACAGAAGTAATGTATTTCATTCAATTAGTTTACTTGTCGAAACATGCTATGTGATTTTAATTTATGTAATTTTATACTGATCGATGTTCAAACATTTGTGTCTGAATTAAGAAGAAAATAAAAAGATAATGAAAGTGAATAGGAGAGTGACCATAAGATACAGTCCGTGACATTTGATAGAAAAAGGAATTTGCATAATCTCGTGACTATTTAGTGTTAATAAATAATTTACTTCTCAGGTACTGAAGCAGTCCAAGTCCAAGTACAACAAGATCTGGACAATATCCAGGCTTGGGCTTACAGGAGGCAAGTAACATACATGCCACACAAATGCAGGCTATCACATATAAGACATAACCTAACCACCATCCCTTGACATTCGATGGTGTTACCATGACTGAACACCCACTATCAACATTATCCTGTGAATAATCATTGATCAGGAACGGAATTGGTCTCACCACATAAACACAGTGGCTACAAGAGTAATTCAACTCCTGGCTCCTGAAATCCTGTCCAAACGCTACTAGGCACAAGTCAGGAGTGTGATGGAATACTCCCACTTGCCTGGATGAGTGCAGCCCTAACACACTCAAGAAACTTGATACCATCGGAATAAAGCAGCCCGCTTGATTGGCACTGCTGCTACTGAACATCAGTGGTGGTGAGGGTAGATGTTTGTGGATGTCCTAGCTACAATCTCTGCCTCTTCTTATTAACAAAGATAAAAGAATCTTACATTGCTCAACTTTCTCATCAAAACCGAGTACAGTATTCACCCAAGCCCTCTTTTATACCAACCAGCAGCATTTCCACCACCAATAGCAGCTTCTCTTAAAATATTTTGTCAGTAACTTGTAATTAACTGGTTACTACAATTACAACTGAAAATGTGTTGCTGGAAAAGCACAGGTGAGGCAGTATCAAAGGACCAGGTGAATTGACGTTTCGGGCATAAGCCCTTCTTCAGGAAGGTCCTGAAGAAGCAGTGAACCACATTTTGAAATGATCTTTCTGAACATAATATAGATCAGGTTAAAACTGAAGTAGGTGTCTTACACAACTTGCTGAAAGGACACAGACAGTAGAATCTGAGGTGATCCTGAGGATGTGAAGGTGAATGTGGGAGACAAGCTGGGACTGTATTGGAGTCGTCACTGTGAGAGGGAACAAATGCTGGATGCAGGGTTTCAGCAGCTGATGGACTGACGCTCAGGTGAGCCATCGGAAACTGAGCAAGTGACCACCATCTAATAGGACAGAGAAACTGATCCATCAGCCTGAAACTGACTGACCACGTGGCTGACAGTGACTCCAACACAAGTGAATGGAAACATTGCTCAGAGCCTGTTTCTGTAACATTCAACACAACCAGGAAATGGAAAGCGAATAATGAGCTGAAAACAAGGCCACTGCTCTGTTAGAGTCAAAATCATTCAATGTTCAGTTATTGGACATTATTGACTCTCAGAATATTCTAACCTGCAGAATCACAGTAAAAGGGGAAAGTAAACAACATTTTTGGCAAAGACAGAATGAGCCAACTGCTTGTATAAAAACAGCTCAGAACAAATGTGCTGAATCCTCCACAAACTGACAAACACAGGTACCATCAGTTTATAGATAGACAATGAAATTCTTCAGAAAAACCCTTCCCTGTTTATGGTGTGTGGTAGGAAACATTCTCAGTGAGAACTGCCACTTATTTCCTTTGAAAAGAATCTCTGTTTCCCCTCAGAAAAGCAGGTGTGCCCCAAACTTACAGACTGTCTTACAGACAAAGGAAACCTGATCAGGGACTCGCAGGTTAATTAAGCTATGAGTGACAGTCCATTGCACACAACAAGAGCTTAGACCACAACAGATTCTAGTGAAACCAACAATGCAATGAAAAAGGTGAATTAGTCTTAATAATCATGCAGCCTCTCTCAATCAAATAATCCCAGTCAACTTCTAAACATTTTAAAACTATTAATACCAATGTATACATATTTATTTACTTTCCTAATTTCCTCCAAAAAATATATATGACTATTCTCTTTAAAATATATTTTAAATGGTCAATTCATAATCACAATTCAGTTCCAATTATTCTTAGTGCAAAACAACTAGCAAACTAAAATAGTTTTCACGTCAATAATGACACTGGAAACTTTGTTATGTAGTTTACCCATATTTCCAAATATTGTTTTGGTTCATTATTCCAGTGAAGCTAAAATTCAAGTCTATTTATTTTCTCTGATATCCTTCCATTACTTTATTCCCTAATAACAATGCCCATGGTGTAATGGGTGACAAACATTAAATAAAATTGAATTTTCAATGCAAGAACTTGTACAAATAATCACATATTATTCAGTTCATTCATTATCGTTGATTATGAGGGTTATTTTCACTGTATGATCATGTTAAATTCACTTAAATAATCAGAGTAGAATTTTCACCTTTAAAGATATGTAAAGTGAATGTCAAATTATTAATATTTCAAGTAAAACCAAATTCACATTTTGCTCTGTGTTATTCCAGGAATGACAGGATGTGTTGAATTATTATGGGAAACAGGAACAAGTGAAGGTGGTGGCTCTCTGACGTGAGGCCTTAAAGCCAAAGGGCCAGGTGGTAGTTACAGTGGGGGAGGTACCGAGTGCCCCGCTCTCCTCAGAAGGCAGTGAGGATGGTGACACTGACTGGAACGGGTTAGATGACAAAGCATCCACGTATGGACAGAGGGACGACAATGGGTGGGATGACCCACCGCCCTATAAGGTCCAGAAGGCCGTGTCTGTGGCACCACTGGGCATCAAAGGTCAACTTGGACAGACAGTAGGGAGCAACAAAGGGAACTGACAGACACCAAACATGAACCGTTCACCTGCTGAATAACAGATGTTGGTGTGTTAACACCCAGCCTGATAGAGAAATGGTAATAACGGGCCTTATTGGGACAATATGGATGAATTAGTTGAGGTACAGTCTCACCGATGATGGTGTTAGGCCAAAATCCTTTATGCCAAGATGCCCGGACGTGTACAGCAGAACCTGTCTCTGCAATGAGTGGGTGAGGGTTTGAGCCCCCCCCAGTGCACAGCCGATGACTGCCTCCAGGCATTCACAGATATTACAGGGATACACTGGGGAGGGGACAGACTGAATGGGCTAAAATAACCTTGGTGTCTCAGGGAACCAAGGGTATTATCGAGGCTCATACAGAGAGGAAGCCTGAGGTGTGTAAGAACCACGGGGGATTACCAAACCCCAACCTGTGATGATGAAATAGGTTTGATGTATTTAACAGATGACATGGGACCCTATTTAACTGTAATTATAAACGTGGGACTGCCAGTGGGAGATCATTCTGATCACATTCTGAATTGGGCCATGAGAGCTGAGACAAACTCAGAAACACAGGGAGGGTAGTACAGTACAGGGAGGGTACTGCAGTACAGGGAGGGTAACCAGACCCACAATGTTACAAGGGAAGCAGGAAAGGGCACATAGACAAGGAACGTAGGCAGAGAGAGGGAGATAGATGTTCACATTGTGTGTGTGCCTGTGTTCACGTAGGCACATGAATATTCATTGACGCTGTGTTTGGGAACCAGCAGAACAAATATTAATAAAAGGAGCATCTATATCAGTTACCGAAACGGATTTGCCCCTCACCCCTCAATTACTAAAATGAGAGCAGTTGGAGAGGGAATCAAGGAAGCTGGATGAAATAAATCTGTCCCAATGCAGATCATCGATATGGCAAAATATATTCAGATATGGGAGTGTGAAACTGAGGAAGGGACCATTCTGGAAGTTGCCATTTTAGAACAGTTCAGAGCAACTATTGATGTAGAGGCACAAACTCTAATATGGGAACAATCTGGCCAGGCCCGGGACAGGAAGCAAAGGAGAGGCGACATCTCCAGAGTAGTTACCTTGCAGGGAGACTGGAACAGTCACAGAATCTGGGGAGTTATAGCTAGGACCCAAACAGCAGAGCGGGTAACTCAAACAGGAATGTGGGTTATTATCTGTAGATCCTGTAAAGATCGAGGGCCCTCTCACTCCCCACCCAAACTGGATCCCATTAAAGCTGGGGCTGAGAAGGCAATAATTGTGACAGTAACAGATTGAGAGAAGCAGGGAATAGTCAGACCAACAGTATCCCAGACTAACTCACAGAAGCCGGACAGCTCATCCCACCTCACTATTGATTATACCTCCCTCAGTAAATCTGCCACTAAAGAGTATCCTACAGTAGTGAACCACACCACTTTATTTAATGGATTAAAATTGCAACAGGATACAGTCTCAGCCCTTGATATTGTGAATGGGTTACTGTGGACCTAGAACGGTCAGAATAAGCTAGTATTTACTGTCTGAGGAAAGCAGTAGACCTGTATCCAGTTACCTCAGGGACCTCATAATATTCCAGTATATCCCACCGATACATGACTAATGGAGTGCGTCAATTTAATCTTACCAACATCTCATTACCTCAGTTGGAGAGAAAGAACATATCCGGATATTACACAGAGTATTGGGTCAGGTCAGGCAGGCCGGGCTTAAAATTAACCCACAGAGCGTGGGAAGGTAGGGAGAGATGTACCTGGGATATCACATCAGGAAGATCAAATCAGGAAGGGAGGGGGACAATCCCAGTGAAACGAAAGACCATGATTTCAAAACTATCCACCCGCACACTGTGAAGGGGATAAGGCAAACTTTAGGATTGTTTAATTATTGGAAGACTTTTTTGGAGAATTATCCAGAAATGGCAGAACCATCACGAGCCCTGACAGAAGCGCGGACATTAGCCAGGTGTCAGGCAGTCAGCATATACAGACAGACAGCATGCCTTTGGTATAGTTCATGACCTTTTGATGGCCTGTGCTCGGTGAGGATACATCACCCTGTCTGTGGGCACGTAGAGCATGAAGGACAGGTCAGAGAGTTAGTGGAAGCAGCTAACTTTCCCAGTGAAGCAGCAATAATGAGGATTAGAGCTCACAAGGTAGTCAAAACCCCACACCAATGGGGCAGTAAGTTTGTGGATAAGGCAGGTGAATAGACAATAGACAATAGGTGCAGGAGTAGGCCCTTCTGCCCTTCGAGACAGCACCACCATTCATTATGATGATGGCTGATCATCCTCAATTAGCATCCTGCTCCTGCCTTATCGCCATAACCCTTGATTCCACTATCCTTAATCACTCTATCCAATTCTTTCTTGAAAGTACCCAGAGACTTGACCTCCACAGCCTTCTGGGGCAGAGCATTCCATACACCCACCATCTCTGGGTGAAGAAGTTTCTCCTCAACTCTGTTCTAAGTGGCCTACCCCTTATTTTTAAACTGTGTCCTCTGGTTCAGGACTCACCCATCAGCGGAAACATGCTTCCTGCCTCCAGAGTGTCCAATCCTTTAATAATCTTAGATGTGAAATACTGACTGAAACAGGGCAGACATTTGAGGAGATGGCAATGGCCGTAGCTACAGAAGTGAGAGAGGAAGGTTTAAAGATATTCCCAGAAACAGTCCCACAACAGCAGAAACAGGAATGGGAAAAGGGTGGGGCAGTAATAGGACACGTCAGAGTCTGGATGATCCAGCAGTGCCACTCCACTGTATAAGACAAACATTATTAAAAACATATCATGGGCTGGCCCATATTGGGGAGGATAAAATGCAATATCAGATGATCCACTACAATCCTTGCCTGGAACAGGGAGAAATACAGCAAGGTTTTGTCGAAGGTGTGTAGTCTGTTCACAGTGTGAGCCAGGGAAAGCAATAAAATGGAGGCAGCAGCAGGGACCCAGGGGCCCATGGGAACAATTACAGATGGATTTTACACACACACCCAATCCCAGGGAAGGAAGTCCTGCTGGGTTTTAGTAAATAGGTTTACTCAATGGGTGGAAGCATTCCCCTGCAGATTCTGACCAAGGGACAAATGTTACAGGGAACATAGCTCTTTAGCTATGTGCCCTGTTTGGTACTGAACAGAAATCCCATCCCCCATACCACCCCCAGAGCTCTGGGACAGTAGAAGGAATGACGCAGACACTGAAAGCTAGTCTGACTAAGGCTCTCTCAGAGACAGGACAGCGATGGGTTAGAGTACTATTTAGCAGCCTAATGAAACTGAGGACAACCCCAGCAAAGGGGACGGGACCGTTCCCCTTTGAATTAGTGACTGGATGGACTATGCAGATACCACAGGGTATGGCAGTGGGAGGGCCGGAGATGTGTGGTAGTGGGAGGGTTGGAGATGTGCAATGACAGGGATAGGGTTAAACCATTTCTTAAAGAACTGGCAAAGCAGCTGCATGAGCTGAGAGAATCAGAGACTGGGAAAGGAAACATGGAAATATCCGAGCTGACATTCCAAACCCTGGAGTTCAGGTCAGGGGGAAAATATTACTGGAACGTATGAAGTAAACACATCAAAATGCTGGACCTATCTGGGGGAGACAGAGAGGGACCTCTCCCATCATGTATTAGTAAGGAGCTCTGAATAAACATTGGTCGTGCTGCTCAGCACAGAACTCAAGGCTCCTCTTTGATATTTCTCCCAGTAACAGTTGTGCAGGGGGATGTTGCTGGCTGGAAGTCTGTGACCAGTGCCTCTGTTCAACAAGGGTCAGAGCTGGGACATCTGTTGCTTGTAATGTATATAAATGAAAAGTTTAAAAGTGTAAACGTTTTAATTAGCAAGTTTGTAGATGGCACAAACTGTTGAAGTTGTGAATCGTGAAGAATGATGTCAAAGGATACAGCAAGAAAGAGATGAGTCAGAAAGTTTTGTGGAGAAATTGCAGATATGTTTTAATTCAGACAAGTGTGAGGTGATGTGTTTTGGAAGACACAAAGCAAGAGGAATGTATACAATAAACGGAAGGGCCATGAGCAGCCCTGATATACAGAGAGATCTTCAGTTGCAAGCTGAAAGATCCCTGAAAGTGGTGAAGGAGGTGAATGGCAGGCTTGCCTTCTTCAGTCAGGGGAGTGAATATAAAACTATAATCAGGCCACCTTTGGGGTATTGTGTGCCGTTTTGATCACCACATTATAGGAAGAAGGTGAAGGCTTTTGGGAAGGTGGAAACAGGTTTACCAGGATGTTGCCTGGATTGGGAGAGGTTAGAAAATCTTGGATTGTTCTCTTTGGAAAGTCAATGTCTGTGGGGTGACCCAACTGGCACAGACAGAGTTTGTAAATCATGGTTTACTACAGAAATTGTATCTCTTGTTAAAAAGAAGAAAGAGGCTTATGTGTTGATGAGGCAAAATGGTACAGATGAAGCAATAGAGAGTTACAGATCAGCTAGGAAGGATTTAAAGAGAGAGTTAAGAAAAGCAAAGGGAGGACACGAGCAGTTTTTAGCAAACAGAATTAAGGGTAACCCTGAAATTTTCTCTACGTATGTGAAGAATAAAAGGATGATTAGAGTAGGAATAGGGCTAATCAAAGACAGAAGTGGGAAGTTGAGTGTGGACCCTGCAGAGATTGGAGAAGTGCTAAATGAATATTTCTCATCGGTGTTTACACAGGAAAAGGAGAATATTGTAGAGGACAAAAATGAGTTACGAGATATTGGACTAGAAAGGATTGAGGTTAGTTACGCATAGGTTTTATCAATTCTAGAAGGAGTGAAAGTAGACAAGTTCCCAGGCTGGATGGGGTTTATCCGTGGATTCTCTGGGAAGCTAGGGAGGAGATAGCAGAGCCTTTGGCTTTGATATTTGAGTTATCATTGTCTATGGGTTTAGTACCCGAGGACAGGAGGATTGCAAATGTTGTGCCCTTGTTCAAGAAGGGCAGCAGAGATGACCCAGGTAATTATAGAACAGTGAGCCTTATTTCCATTGTAGGAAAGATTTTGGAAAGGATTATAAGAGATAAAAGTTAGAATCATCTAACAAGCAACAATTTGATTTCTTATAGTCAACATGGTTTCGTCAAGGGCAGGTCGTGTCTCACAAACCTCATTGAGTTTTTTGAGAAGGTGACCAAGCATTTAGATGAGACTAGGGCAGTTGACGTGGTATACATGGAATGCAGTAAAGCCTTTGATAAGGTTCCACATGGTAGGCCAATGGAGAAAATGCAGAGGCATGGAGTTGAGGGTGATTTAGCAGTTTGGATTAGAAACTGGCTTTCTGAAAGAAGGCAGCGAGTGGTGGTTGATGGAAAATATTCAGTCTGGAGCCCAGTTACTTGTGGTGTTCCACACGGATCTGTTTTGGGACCACTGCTGTTTGTCATTTTTATAAATGACTTCGACGCAGGCATAGGTGGATGGATTAGTAAATTTGCAGACGACACGAAAGTCGGTGGAGTAGTAGACAGTTTGGAAGAATGTTACAGGTTGCAGGGGGATTTAGATAAACCGCAGAATTGGGCTGAGAGGTGCAAGTGCAGTTGAATGCAGCTAAATGTGAGGTGATGCACTTTGAGAAGAATAACAGGAAGGCAGAGTACTGGGTCAATGGAAAGATTCTTGGTAGTGTGGGTGTGCAGAGGGATGTTGGAGTCCATGTACATAGATCCCTGAAGGTTGCCACCAAGGTGGATAGTGATGTTAAGGCAGCATACGGCGTGTTAGGTTTCATTGGTAGAGGGATTGAGTTCTATATCATGCTGCAACTATACAAAATGCTGGTGTGGCCACAGTTTTAATATTGTGTACAGTTCTGGTCGCCCCATTACAAAAAGGATGTGGAAACATTGGAAAAGGTGCAGAGGAGATTTATCAGGGTCATGTCTGGTGTGGAGGGAAGGTCTTATGAGAAACGGCTGAGAGACTTGGATCTATTCTCATTGGAAAGAAGGTGGCTGGGTGGGGGGGGGTGGAATTTGATAGAGACATACAAGATGATCAGAGGATTAGATATGGTAGACAGTGATAGTCTTTTTCTTAGGATGATGATGACAGCTTGCACAAGAGGGCACAACTACAAATTGAGGGGTGATAGATTTAAGACAGATGTCAGAGGCAAATTCTTTACACAGAGAGAGTGGTAAGGGTGTGGAATGCCCTACCAGCTAAGGTAGTCAACTCAGCCACATTAGGGAGTTTTAAACAATCCTTAGATAAGCTCATGGATGATTTTGGGATAGTGCAGGGGGACGAGTTGAGAAAATTCCACAGGTCGGCGCAATATTGAGGGCCGAAGGGCCTGTTCTGCACTGATATGCCTATGTCTAATTCCTATTAAATATACTGTCTCTGTGGGTAAGGCAGAGATTTGTGAAGAAGAGTCTCTACAAGTAGACACTCAGCTACTTTAGAGACACTTTGTAACTCTTGCCGGCTGTCTGATAATAAAGCTACTGTTGTTGTGCAGAAAACTTGCATCGTCTGGATTTGTGGAACAAAATAGGCATCAACAATGAAGGATATGACTGATCTTCAGACTGTGGCATACAGACTTACTGGAGTGGTTCACTGATGAAGAAAATGCAGTCACTGGATTGATTTGAAGAAATTGTGATTTTCTTTGAAGTGAAGAAGTTGGATATATTTTTGATAGAGCTGTATAAGATTATAACAGACCTAGACAAAAATATCGGCATTCGATAGGTGATGGCACAAGAGTTAAGGTCAGATGTAAGGTTTTGAGACAGCGGAAGATGAGCAAGTGTTTCTGCTGACTGTATTGGCTGGAAATATGCAGAACATGCTGCCTATTATGGTGATGCAAGTAGAGAAGATCAATGATTGATAATAACAATTAGATCAGTTCTGAGGGAAATAAACTTGCAGAGTTTGGGGTACGTATGGGGAATGAGAATATGGGATTCTGCTACAGAGAGCCAGCTTGGATTTGATGGGCCTCTTTCTATGCTATAATGCATTATATTTGGACTTGCTTAACTTGCTCTGGTCACCGATTAAGTTGTCATTTAGGTAAATCTGTGTTCCTACTCAGACCAATACAGGCTGTCCCTCCACAGCAGGAGGTAATGTTTACTGCTTTATACTGGGTTCTTTGGGGGGGGTGGTGGGGGGTGCAGGGTAATGGTGTGTGTAACAGTCTGCTAGCATTTATCGGAAATGGCAAAAACACCAGTGCAGCCACACTGGGGATTGACTCTGGAAATGTGGGGAATGCCAGAAGGGAATTCTTTACCCATCCCACCTGCAAATTGGCCAAACCAGTCAGATTGGGGAGCTGTTCACCTGCTGTGTGTGTGTGTGTGTGTGCGCGTGTGTGGGGGGGGGAATGGGATTCACTCAGGCATCCATCTTGCTGAGACACCAGTGAATTGACTGATAGTCACAGTTGAAGGATTTTTTTCTCCTTTTCACGCCAAGTAATGAACAATGGTTTTGGCAGCTCAAAGTTGTGCACATAGAGATCTTAGCTTTGGAAATGTTCACAACATTGTTGAACATGTACAGATTCACACTGGGTACAGATTTTTATTTTCCTTTATTCATTCACAGGATGAGTGTATCGCTGGCCCGGCAGCATTTACTGCCCATCCCTAATTGCCCAGAGGGCAGGTGAGAGTCGACCACATTGCTGTGGGTCTGAGGTCACAATGTTGGCCAGACCAGGTAAGGATGGCAGCTTCCTTCCTGAAAGGGCATTACTGAACCAGATGGGTTTTTCTGACAATCGATTAATGGTCATCATTAGACTCTAAATTCACAAGTTTTTTTTTATTGAATTCAAATCCCCCCCCCTCTGCTGCAGCAGGCTTTAAACCCAGGTCTCCAGAACACTATCTGGGTTTTTAGATTAACTGTCTCACGACAATACCACTCGGCCAATACTTCCCCACATCGCTGTCCATCTGCACAGAGTGAACAGTGATTGTCTGGTTCATCAGAACTGGGTAATCACACATACGTTTGCTCAATGATTGCAGGAGTTGGATGTTGATTGGCTGTTGACATCCATCTCCGAACCATGTATTCTGGGGTTTGTTTCTGATGATGATTAGAAGCATCATCAGTCTTGTTATCTTTTGGGGATAAAACCAGTTTCAATAAGCTTTCTGTTAAATGCATAGCAATCAATTCTATCTCACAACTCTCAGGCAGATTAGTTTTTGTAGAAGAACTCTCCTTCCCCCCAACCTCCTCCAGCCTCACCTCCAACAGTACAATAATCTCAGAGTCTCTTTATGATTATGAATGAGACAATCTGATCAGCTGCTTCTTTCCCTACTCCTATGTCAAGTTGGATCTTAAACTCCCCTTACTGCAGTTGTGATCCTGCATCATTGTACAGTGTTGCTCGTATTTCATGTCTTGGCCTATCAGTGTTCATGATACTGCATGTAGTATATGGGGCCAAGAGTGTAAGCGTTTAGCTCTTTCCTTCCAACAACAGCAGTAGAATTGTACTCCAACAAAACTTACAGAATCACGGCCCAGCATATTCCCCAATTTACCTCTTACCATCAAACCAGTGTTTCAATCCTCATTCAACTGAGAGAATTCAGGAGAGCATGTCAGTAACAGCAGCATGAATACCTAAAAATGAGGTGTTAACCTGATGAAGTTACCAAGGAGGACTACTTGTGTGCCTAACAGCATAACCAGCAAGTGATAGACAGAGTGAAGCAATCCGGGAAACTTCGGACCAGATCTTAAATCTGCAGTCCAGCCACATCCAGTTGTGAATGAAGTCAGAGCACAGCTGGAGTTCTGAGGACAGTTCTCTTCAAGATATTAACCAACAAGAATGTCAGACTGGATTAATTATCATAAAACTCAAGTCCGTTTGATATTCATATATTTACAATCAGTGTTCAATTCACCAAACGTCGCTGAAGGTAAAGATAATCTTCAAGTGATTGTAACAGTGGAGACATCTGAATACTTGATCAGCAAATTAAAACCTGTTGTGTTTAGATAGTAACAATTTTAAAGAGATTTTAAAAAGTAAGGTGACTTGAGTATAATGGAGGAAGTTGATTGGTGGGTAGCTGATAATGTTGTTTTAATCTGAAGTTAATTTAGGATTAGTTAACAAATAAACACATGGGAGGGAATCCCAGCCCTATGGAGTGCACATCCAGTTCCATGTGGGAAAACCAGGACACTCTTGTGAGAGCGACAACCACAAGAACACGGAGGTGACATGGGAAATGTCCGGAACACTCGTTTGACTGCGGTTAAAGTACTGCCCACATTTCTGATCCCCTTATTCCAGGGCTGATGTGATCACACCAGAGAGGGTACAGAGGAGATTGATCAGAATGTTTCTACAATTGGAAAATATCTGCTCTGAGGAAAGATTGGATAGGCTGGGGATGATTTCTGAGGAGGATGAGCTGAGATTTAATTGAAGTGATAAAATGCTGAGGAATCCAGATCGAGTGGATAGGAAGGAGCTATTCATTAACTGAGAAGTCAGAAACTGGAGGATTTAGATTGAAACTAATTCCCAGAAAGAATGGGAGGGGAGAATTCATTTCACTCGGAGATGGTGGGGAGCAGGAACTCATTGATGGGGTGGCAGAGGCAGGAACCAGCATCACATTAGAATAAAAGGACATGGATGTAACGGAGATGCTGGAACATGCAGGGCTGTGGACTAAAGTCTGCAGAATGGGATCATTGTGATTTATTTAACATTTCTCCAGAATATTAAAGTCAAGTCCAATTTGAGAATTTATGAACATCATCCGACCTGAATTCCAAATGTCAGAATAAATTTATCAGAAAGTTCAGCACAGATCGAGGCCACTTGGCCTATCCTGCATGTGTTGGCTGTAATAGAATGACCCAGGCTTTACAGCGTTATGTACTCACCAACGAGAGCAGCAATTTCAGACTGTGTACTCTGCCCTCTATGTTGTTATAATCTGTTTTTTCAATGTATTTCTTTCAGAGCTGCTCACCTTGTTTCCTGGTTTCTTTCCCAGCCCTAAATCCATTCCCCATGGCCTTGAGGGACTACCATTTCTGCAATTTAATTTCTCCTGCCTTCCCCCGTGTGACAGACTGTCTTTTTGTCCTTGTCTCACCCCCACCTTGCACATAACTTGTTACATTTCTGATGGTTCCCAGACCTCTGTGACTTCACTGCGCACCCTGGGTCAGGGGCACAAGTTGTGAATTCTCTTCCTCATGAGATAATTGGAAATCTGTCTGGCTGCAATTTCCCCCAGATTTTATTTTGTAAATAAAAGAGGATTTGCGTCAGACTCAAGTATTTGTGAGCCTTCATCCACAATCCTGAGCACTTCGACATAATAGGTGACCCTCCCACTGATGTGCAGGTTTGATGGATTGGCTGTGCTAACATGGCCTGTAGGTAAGGTGGGTTGGGTTAGCCATGCTAAATGTGGGGCTATGGAGGTAGGGTGGGACAGCAGGTCATTGCAGACTCGATGGACCGAATAGTCTCTTTGTGCGCCTAAGGGATTCTGTAATTCTAACTAGTTGTGATTGTTGTCACATTTTCCTAAGTCCAGGTTCATTCATCTCAGGTACACATGCTACCTTTTGTATTTCTGTGTGTGCCCGTAGTGTTAGGTAAGGGGTAAATGTAGGGGTATGGGTGGGTTGCGCTTCGGCGGGTCGTGTGGACTTGTTCACAGTCTCCATGATTGTGCAGATTCAGTGGATCAGCCATGGGAAATGCAGTGTTAAAAGGATGGAGTGCTCCAGGTGGGATGCTCTTTGGATGGTTGGTGGGGTTTGATGGGCCAATGCTCTCCTGCCACACTGTTGAGATTCTATTCTATGATTGTGGATAAAGGCTATTCTATGATTGAGGATAAAGCAGGGTGTTCTTGGAGAGGCGGTAATAACTGGAAAGCTGAATCCAAAAATCACCACCTTCACCAAAGGAGATTTTCGGAAAATGACAGATAGTCAGGTGGATTAGCATTCCAATCTTAGATAGTGAGGAAGCATGTAGGAGATAATGATTTTGCAATTTTAAACTGAGGGGAGACAGTGATTTATGGTTTTAGATTGCATCGTACATTCGCAGTGTGAATATCCATCCTGTACTTTATTACAAAGCCAAGGTCACTGACAATGAAAACCAAAACACCCAGGAAATATCGCCTCACCTCGTAATCTGATAAAAGAATTCTGATAAGTCTGGTTGACCTTAGAACAAAGATGAAAAGTTGGAAGATTAAATCCAATCCCAAGATCCAGTGCTTAAACAAAAGGAGATGACAATAGGATGAGGCAGGAGTTGGCTAATGTAGACTGGAAACAAAGACTTTATGGTGGGAAAGTTGACGGACAGTGCGGGAATATCAAAGAAATTTTTTGAAGTGCTCAGCAAAAGTATATATCAGGGAAAAGGAAGGACTGTAGGAAAAGGAATAATCTGCCGTGGGTGGCTCAGGGAATAAGAGAGTCTATCAAACTGAAATAGAAGGCATACAAATTGGCAATGACCATGGAGATTAGAAAAACTTTAAAGATCAACAGAAAGCGAGATGGGATTGGGGGAGAAAAGTGATTAATAGCTATCCCCAGGGCTGGAATAACAGTTTATACTGCTAGAGGGGAACATGTTGTTTGGGGAACATATGGCCTCTAATTGTTGAAGCACTTAACTGTTACCATAATCCTGAGCAAGTTAAAAATCACAGCACACTCCAAAAGCTTGTACTTCCAAATAATCCTGTTGGACTATAACCTGGTGATGTGTGGTTTTTAACTTTGTCCACCCCACCACCGGCTCCTGCACATCAGAATCCTGATAGAGAGCCCCACGGAAACTGAAGTGCCTGTCAGATACTTGAGGGAGCCACAGGGGGTGTGGGGGAGGAGGGGTGTGTGGTTTAACCACAAAGTGCTGAACTGAACTAGACTTTCTAATTGCCGTTGCCATGGAGATAATACTGAGAGACAGTCTCTATTCAAAGTCCTAAACCACAAAGGTATAAGAGTGGGAGCTGTACATTGGACAGGTGGGGAGTTACTTGATGCTGCCTGGAGGTGTTTTGCTTGTACACTATCCAGGTAACTGCCATGTTTCATCAATAAAGACTCAAAGAAGACCTCTCAGAGTTCTGTGCCCAGTTATTCCTGTCCAGCAGGGTTCAGGAATATGAGTACACAGCAGTCAGTCTTCACAGTGGAGGATACAAAGAACATGGCAGTAATTGAGAAGGAGACTGAGGAAGGTGAGGACCTAGATAATAACCAGGATCATGAAAGAGTTAGAACTGGATATGCTAATGGAGCTAAAGGTAGACAAGTCTCATTGCCCTGATGGAATATATCCCAGGATACCAACAGAGTTAGTGGGAGAAATAGCAAATGCACTTAGAGTCATAGAGTCTGACAGCAGAGACAGGCCCTTTGGCCCAAACTGGCCCATGCCGACCAGAATGTCCATCCATACTAACCCCATTTCCCTGCATTTGGCCCATTTGCTTTTGACCCTTTCGACCCATGTATTTGTCCAAATGTCTTTTACCTGTTGTGAGTGTTCCTGCCTGAACCAAGAGTCGTGAGGTGATGTTGCAGCTGTACAGGACTTTGGTTAGGCCACATTTGGAGTACTGTGTGCAGTTCTGGTCGCCTCACTTTAGGAAAGATGTGGAAGCTTTGGAGAGGGTGCAGAGAAGATTTACCAGGATGTTGCCTGGAATGGAGAGTAGGTCGTACGAGGATAGGTTGAGAGTTCTCGGCCTTTTCTCGTTGGAACGGCGAAGGATGAGGGGTGACTTGATAGAGGTTTATAAGATGATCAGAGGAATAGATAGAGTAGACAGTCAGAAACTTTTTCCCCGGGTACAACAGAGTGTTACAAGGGGACATAAATTTAAGGTGAAGGGTGGAAGGTATAGGGGAGATGTCAGGGGTGGGTTCTTCACCCAGAGAGTGGTGGGGGCATGGAATGCGCTGCCCGTGGGAGTGGTAGAGTCAGATTCATTGGCGACCTTTAAGCGGCATTTGGATAGGTACATGGATGGGTGCTTAATCTAGGATAGAAGTTCGGCACAACATCGTGGGCCGAAGGGCCTGTTCTGTGCTGTATTGTTCTATGTTCTATGTTCTAACCACTTCCACTGGCAGCTCATTCCATATACGTACCACCCTCTGTGTAAAACAGTTGCCCCTCAGCTTCCCTTTTATTCTTTCTCCTCTAACCTTCAACTGATCCAATCAAGCCGTCCAATCCTTGAGTTCCTGGGAAAAAGACTGTGTGCATTCACCTTATCCATGCCTCTCATGGTCTTATACACTTCGAGAAAAGAACCCCCTCAGTTTCCTCTGCCCTAAACATAAAATCCTAACTTGTCCAACCTCTCCCTATAACTCAGACCCCTGAGTCCTGTCAACATCCTTGTAAATTGTTCTGCACTTTTTACAGTTTAATAACTGAAACCTACATTACATTCATCATATTTCCAGTGTTTCCCCGCGGTGCTGGAACCGACGGGACAATGCCAATGGATTACAATCCATGATCGAGAATGAACTCCTTTACAACAATCCCGTTTTCATAGTGTTTCCCATGGTGCAGATATCCTTGTGTCTTTCTGGTTGCATGGTTAATTAAAGACTTGTCCTTCTACAAAGCAAAGTTGTGGCTTAATTGTTCCTGGGAAATGTGCCATGATTTTCCAGAATTACAAAAACAAATGAAACCTCTCTCCACACTCACCATGCTGACATGGACTTGGCTGTGTCTCAGGACTTTCCCAGTCACACTGAGATTTGGAATATTTGCCCATGGAGAGAATGCACACCTTTCCTTCCAGATGAAAAGACCAATGATATTCAGATCGGCACGGATCAAGTAACTATCAGATCTGAACATGAAGTTCAATTTGAATTTCTCATCCGCAAATCCACCCTTTCAGTACCATACAACAGAGCACACAAGTTACCACTGTTAATACAGGATGGAAATTCATAAGACAATTGTAGTATTAAACTGTAGTTTCCTTGTTCCCCCAAAGCTTTAAACCTCAGTCTCACAATTTCTCTCTTCTGTGAACTGAAATCCAAACCAATCCCCCCACTCCTTTCCTCCACACCCAGTTCTCACACACTCTCTCTTCGAATCCAGTTTCCTAGCTCCTGATGAGAACCATCCTGCATACACTGCTTCCTGCACACTCTGGCCAAGACCCATCTGACTAAAATGAGCCAAATTAGAATTCTAATTGCAGGCCCACCCTTGTCCCTTTCCATAACAACCCTGAATCTTCACAAAAGAGTTCTGATAGCTTTCTGCAAAACGCTGCCCCACTGATAGTCTGATCACATGTCAGGGTAGCAAGAGAAGGGCCATTCCCCAGGGTCCTGCTCCTAGAGGGATGAAGCTGCTAATGATAGATTAATCCCTCACACCCACAGCCTCCTTCCCAGGCACTGACCTATACTGTGCATACTCCCACAGTCGGTCAGCACTGCACCCGTGCACTTGTCTCCCCTCTTACAGCACGTGCTCCCGATCATACAGGAGTCCGGGTGATTGACAGCAGCAGCTGCCCAATATATCAGAATCCCTACAGTATGGAAACAGGCCCTTCGGCCAAACAAGTCCTTACTGACCCTCCAAACAGTAACTTATACAGACCCGTTCCCCCGAACTAATGTAACTAATACTATGGGCAATTTAGAATGGCCAATTCACCTGCCCTGCACATCTTTGGATTGTGGGAGGAAACCAGACCACACGTAGGAAACCCGCTCAGACACGGGGAGAATGCGCAAACCCCACACAGACAGTCGCCCGTGGCCGGAATCGAACCCGGGTACCTGGTGCTGTGAGGCAGCAGTGCCAACCACTGAGCCATCTCTATAGAGTGGAGGGGGCGGGACTGGAGGACTGGGACAACGGGGTTGTAAACAATGAATAAATGTGGAGGACACTGGGGGATGGACAGGTCAGTGAGGGACAGGAGCAGTGCAGCAGCAGGAGGGGATCCTGGACAAACTGAGCAATGGGAGAGTCTGACAGGAGAGAAACTACAGGGAGGTTCTGTTTGGAGGCTCAGGCAGGGACAGCTGGGAGACAGTATGGCCTGGTGGCTTGGGCAGGTTTACTAATCAGTCTCTTCAAAGATGCTATTACTCAACTCTGAGCCTGATCCTCCTGGTCCAGAGGTAAGGACACTTACACTATTTCCTGGTGGGCAAGGGATACAGGGACTGCCTTTCAAAAGGAACTCACCTGTGTTGGTAATATTAACAAGACTCAATACAGACTCACTGACAAAATGCTGGTGTACTTGAACTTCATCCAGAATATTAACACCTATAACTGGGCAATGCAGACCCCAATGTACAGAGTTAAATCCTGGAGCTTTGTGCATGGGAAATCATCTCTCATGAATTTGACTCAGTTTTTTTGAAGAAGTAACAAAGAGGATTACTGAGGTCAGAGCATGGACATGATCTACATGGACTTCAGTAATGTGTTTGACAAGGTTCCTCATGGGAGACTGGTCAGCAAGGTTAGATCGCATGGAGTACAAAACTGGCCCAAAGGTAGAAGGCAGAGGGTGCTTTTCAGGCTGGAGGCCTGTGACCAGTGGAGTCTCACAAGGATCGGTGCTGGATCCACTACTTTTCGTCATTTATATCCATGATTTAGATGTGAACATAAGAGGTATTGTAAGTAAGTTTGCAGATGACACCAAAATGGGAGGTGTAGTAGACAGTGAAAAAAGATTACCTCAGAGTACAAGAGGATCTGGATCAGATGGGTGAATGGGCTGAGGAGTTCAGTTTAGAAAAATGCGAGCTGTTGCATTTTGGAAAAGCAAACTTTAGCAGAACTTAGACAGTTAATAGTAAGTTCCTGGGGAGTGCAGGTTTATAGTTGCTTGACAGGAGAGTAGCAAGTAGATAGGATAGTGAAGGCCACAGTTGGTCTGCTTGTCTTTACTGGTCACAGCATTGAGTATAGGGGTTGGGAGGTCATATTGCAGCTGTACAGGACATTGCAAAAGTTGCCGAATCAATATTCCATAGAATTCTGTTCTCCTTCCTATCAGATGGATGTTCTTAAACTTTAAAAGAGATCAGAAAAGAATTATAGCATGGTGCCAGGGTTGGAGAGGTTGTTTTTCCTGGAGCGTCAGGGGCTGAGTGGTGACCTGAAAGAGATTTTTAAAATCAGGTTGGGCATGGATACGGTAAATAGACAAGATATTTGCCCTGCAGTGGGAGAGTACAGAACTAGGGGACTGGGAGGGAGGGTAGGACCGAAATGGATGCGGAAAGAGCGGGGTATAGAGAGGGGTGGCACAGAGACGGGTCGGGACAGAAAGTGGGACTAGAGAGGAGGGGAACACGGGGGGAGGAGGGGGAGGTTGCGACTGACAGAAAGGGTGAGGGTAACAGACTGGGGGGGGGGGCGGGGGAACAGGCCGATTGGGAGGGGGGGTGAAGAGACAGGCCGGTGGGGAAAGGCCGACAGAGGGAGGGGGGACAACAGGCCGACAGAGGGAGGGGGACAGGCCAATGGGGGGGGGGGGGGGAGCAGGCCAACAGAGGGGGGGAGACAGGGGGAGTAGACAGAGCAGGGGGAGACGGGGGGGGGTGGGGAGAGCAGACAGAGCAGGGGGAGACAGGGGGAACAGAGAGGGAAGATGGAGAATTATTTTATAGATCTAAAACTCAATTCTGTTCCAGTTTTCTCCTCCTCACCTTAATTCCTTCTAAAGGGCTCAGAATAACTGCATAGATCTTGGAAAGTAGAGTTTCAGGGAGATCAGGTGCTGGACGTGGCATTTGGGACACTAACATGGAATGGAATGTGCTGTTTCGATTCGATTCGACTGTCTGTGTGGTGTTTGTACATTCTCCCTGTGTGTCTGCGTGGGCTTCCTCTGGGTGCTCTTAATTTCCTCCCACAAATCCAAAGCTATGCAGGTTAGCTGGATGAGCTTTGGGTAATGGTAGGTTACAGAGTTAGGGTGGAATGCTGTTCCGATGGTTGGGATGGTCTCATGGGCCGAAAGGCCTGCTTCCACACTGTAGGGATTCTGTCACTGAATATAGGGATTAGGAGGGCACGTTGTGGCTGAGTAGGGCATTGGGGAGGCCAGTTTTAGAATACTGTGTTCAATTGTGGTCTCCCTGATTTCAGAAAGATGTTACCAGAATAGGACTCAACCTCTTAATGACAGAGTTCCTGGGAAGTGTTGACAGACAAACAGACCGTGCAGTGTGGATTGATAGGTCATTGAAAGTGTGGTTGAAGATAGACAGGTCGGTGAAGGTGGTGTGCGGTATGCTAGCTGTTATTGGGCAGTGCATTGAGTATAGGAGTCGGGAGATCATGTTCCGGTTGTACAGCTTATTGGCTCAGCCACTTTTGGAATCCCCAGACTGCTTTCAATTCCAGTCTCCCTGTTCCAGGAAAGATGTTGGGAAACTTGGAAGAGTTCAGAAAAGTTTTTCCAGGGTGTTGCCAGTATTGGAATATGTGAACCATAGGGAGAGGCTGAATAGGCTGAGGCAATTTCCCTGCAGCACTGGACACTTTAGGTGGCTTTATCGAACTTTATAAAATTGTGAGGAGCAATGATAGTGTGACTAGCCATCGTTTCTTTTTTTTCCCCCCAGAGTAGGGGAGTCCAAACAAATGTGAATCTTTTTTCCAAGGTGGAAATGACAAATTCTAGAGGAGAGATGGCAAGTTTAAAGGATATGAAAACCAAACCAACTGAAGATGCTGTAAACCAGGAAGAGAAATAGAAGTTTCTGGAAAAGCTCAGCAGGTCTAGCAGCATCTGTGAAAAGAAATTAGAGTTAACGTATTGGAGGAAGGGTGACCAGACCCGAAACTTGAACTGATTTTTCTTCACAGATGCTGCATGACCTGCTGAGCATTTCCAACAACATCTGTGTAAGTTTAAAGGGAGTTGTTTGGAGTATATACCTGAGAGGAACTTTATAAAGTGCGAGTGAGACCACATCTGGAGTAATGACAGAAGTTTTGGTCCCTTTATTTAAGGAAATACATCATTCCATCAGAGGCATTTCACAGAAGATTGACTGGGATGAACCCTGGTTTCCAGGGATTATCTTTAAAGAAAAGGCTGAAGAAGTTGGGACTCTACTCACCGGATTTGGGAAGAATGAGAGGGGATCTCATTGTAACATGTAGGATTCTTAAGGAGTTTGACAGGGTAAACAATGGGAGGTTGTTTCCCAACAAGAGGGAGTCTGGAACCAGATTCTGGGATAGTCACGGAATCACGGGTTCTGTTTTGGATTCGTCAAGTTTGAGGCAACACCGACACGGGTCAGGGGTTTCAGTAGCAATGGAGCTGGGGTGAGGTGGAGACAAGCAACATTTAAGAGATTGGAATTCCTGGTGTTTGTGATTGTGTAGATGTCTGATCAGAAGGTCACCTTGGGGTCAGATATGAGAGCAATATTGTGAAGAGTGTGGTTCTGCCTCAGACACTTCCCAGTGAGAGGGAGGGGCTCAGCAGTCAGGGAAAGTAATTTGTAACAGCAACTGAAGGCAATGGGTTTAACCATTGTAACGTTCCGTTGCAGGAAATTGCAGCCAATCGCTTGGTGGGAGTGTGATGAGCAGTTTGATAACTGAGTGATGGAGAGGGATGACGGGGAGGGGGAGCTGGGCATTGTCAGTGTACATGTGAAACCTAACACGGTGCTTTTGGACAATGTCAACTCCTGGCAGTGTGTAGGTGAGAAACAGGAGGGACCAAGGAGAGATCCTTAAGGGACACCAAACACAAGGAATTCAGAAAGGAAAGGGAGAGTCGGGATGGAGTAGGTTTTTCAAACAATGGTGGGTTCAAATATTAGTTTGTAGCAGAATGGGACAGAAGACATAACCAGGAAAGACAGACAGGTAGAACAAGGAACAATATCTGTGAATTGGGGAGGGGGGGTGATGAGGAGGAGGAGCAGCCCAACTCCAAAAGCACTATTTCTACATCAGTGACATCACCCAACTCCACCCTAGTCTCAGCTCATTTACTGAAATACTTGTCCATCCCTGTGTTATCTCCAGACTTCATTATCCATACACACTCCTGGCCAGCCTCCCACATTCAACTTCCATGTAATCTCAAGAGTATCTAAAACCCTACTGCCCACGTACTCACTTGTACCAAAGCTTGTTGATCCATCAAAAGGCTCCTATTAACAAGCAACAATTTAATATTCGCACCCTTGATGTAATTCCTGGTTGTGAACATCCCTGTCTCCCTGCACCACACAACCTGTGAGATCCCAACATCTTATTTTCTTTCAGACTCCGAACGATGTGTTTATTCATTGCTTCATCTGCCTGACTGTTTCTACTGTTGCCAAGGCAACGCGGTCTGGAATTCGCACTCTGACCCCCTCAGACCTGCTTTCCTCCTTTAAGGTATTCCTGAAAACCTGCTTATTTGGCAATTCTTTTGATCACCTGACCTAGTATCCCCAGCTGTGGCCTTATGTCAGAAGTTCTCAATGGTATTTCTGTGGAATTAAAAACATGGTTAAAAAAAAAAACAAACTGTTGTTGATTTGCACATACATTGTCAACTCTTCACTGTCGCTGAGTGAATAATCTATAACAGCTCTTACCCAAACACATTGTGGGAGCACCTTCACCACACGAACTGCAGCTGTACAAGGAAGTCAAACATCACCTTCTCCACAGGCAATGGGGCTTTGGCACTGATCACTAGTATCTGTGGAGGGAGAAATACACAGTTGATATTTCAGGGAGTGCAAAATGCATTATCGGGAGGGAAAATGGTACAGAATTTGGGATTTTCAAATTTGTGTTTTACAATGTGCACTAAGTTCTGTAAAACCTCTCATTCCATACCGTGAAAATTTCCTTCTCTTCCTGGTCAATATGTCTTTCCTTTCCCCTGCCCTTCACCTTCACACATTTCCAATGCCTTGGTCACAACAAAACTGTGCTGCCAATGAAGTTTATGACATGGTTGAGTATTGCCCCGCCCCTCATTCACTCCGATTGGTTGAAGGACCAACTAGCACCTCTAGCCCCGTTCCCCAACTCTTATTGGTCCTGCGCTGACATCAATAATCCGAGGCACATTGTGGGCTGGAGCATGCTCAGTGCTTCCTGCTTTTGCTATTCATCAGGTCTCAGAGAGATGGGCTCATCCCTGTTTCTCCTGATGTCAGACAATAACAACAACTACCTGCATTGTATCGAGCCTTTCACATTGACAAATATCCTAAAATGCTTCACGAATGATGGAAACGTTGATTAAAGAGAACGATTTTTAGATACATCTTTAAGGCGGACAGGGGGGTTTAGGGAAGATATTCCAAAGGTTTGTGTCCTCGGCAGCTCCAATCGTGGAGTGATGTAGGTGGGCAACAGCTTACAATCGAGACAGTTAGTGGCTAACCATAAGTTAACAACCTCATGTCGTAGCCCCCCTACCCCACACACCAGGCCTCGTTCTCACAGCCTGCCATTACACACTACCTATGGTTAGCCACTAACAGTCTCCATTAACAGCTAATCACCCTCCCCCAGCCAGATCGTTATCCACTCCTTTATCCAACCACTCTTCTCACTCTATCCCCACCTATCCTTTACTCCTTTTATCTTCCCCTTCCACACTAACTTCTGCACATAAACTGACCTTTTTTACTCAGTCATATCTCTTCTGTGGAAGGGACACTGGGTCTGAAACTTTAACTCTGATTTCTCTTCACAGATACTGCCAGACCTGCTGAGCTTTTCCAGAACCTCCTGGTTGTTGTTTCTGATTTACATCTTCTGCAGTTCTTTTGGTTTTAATTTACCGGGAGTTTGTAATTCAGGTCCCACAGCCTCTGTCCCAGTCTCTGCTGTCTCTCCCAACCCCAAACAGTGACACTGCACCTGCACAGCTCATGGACAGGTGTTGTCTTGCTGGCCACATCCCTCATTCAATCCCATTGCCTGCAGGACCACACAGATTCTCCTCCCATTGGTCTGGAGCTGCCGTCAATCAGCCGGACCCCATTGTGATGAGAGTGGAGGGCTAATCCCTCTCTCTGCCCTGGGATGAGCTTCATCATTCACACTGAATGGGGCAGTATCACAGAGCACAGGGCCTGGGGGCTATTCAGCCCATTGGGGCTGTACTCTCTCCCTTTGGAGATGCTGCAAATCTGTCCCAAGTCCCCTCCCATGTGCCCACGGCCCCCCAAATCTTTCCTTAAAAAGATTCCAAGTCTGTTTCAGAATACCTGCCGAATCTGTCGTTCAGACTGTTCCAGATGCTCAGAACTTACTGAATAAAATAGTGTTCACATTTTCACCTTGTATTATTTGCCAGTTACTTGAAAGTAGTTACTAAAAATTGTGACAGTGTGAACAATCCTCTCTCTCTCTGCAAATTCAAGACCTTGGAACCAAATCTGCACCAGATCGAAATCACTGCTTCACCTTCTCAGCTCCAAGGATAATTATCTGTGCTTCAGCTAGCTCTCCCCAAAAGAGAGGAATGCATCTTAATTTATTAAGATCAAAGAAACAGACCTTCGGTCCAATTCGTCCATGTCAACGAGGAATCCTAAACTAATGGATTCCCATTTACCATCTATTGGCCTGCATCCATCAAAACCCTTCCTATTCATGTACCCAATTGGAAGCCTTTTAGATGTTGTGATTTTATCAGCCTCCACTACTTCATCTGGTAGCCCCTCCCATACACACACCACACTCAGCTTGAAAACGTTGCCATTTAGATCCCTTTTAAATCTTTGCCCTCTCAACTTAAACCCAGGTGCTCTAGTTTTTGACCCACCTAACCTGAGGAAATAGGACCCCGGCTGCTCACCTTATTCACGCCCCTCGTGATTTTATAAATCTCCATGAAGTCACCTCTCAGTCTTTGACTCTCCAGAGAAAATAGCCCAGCCTATTAAGCCTCCCCCTGTAGCCCAAATCCTCCAATCCTGGCAACGTTTTTGTAAATCTTGTCCAAACCTTTGCAAGTTTCACAACATCCTTCCCAGAACAGAGTAATTCAAACTGAAAACAGTTTTCCAGAAGTGGCTTAATCAATGTCCTGTCCAGCCACAATATGGCGTCCCAGCTTCTGTATTCAACACATTGACCAATAACAGAGAGCGTTAATGGAGTCCCATTTGCCAGCGGTTCACACTTATCCCTCTAAAACCTTCCTTTTCAAGTACCCAATCAGATGCCTTTTAAATGCTGCAATTGTACTAGCCTCCACCCGTTCCTCTGGCAGTTCACTCCATACTTGCAATGCCCTCAACATGAACACGATGCCCCTTAGATCCCTTTTAAATCTTTTCCCTCTCACCTTAAGCCTGTACCCTCTAGTTCTGGACCCACCAAACTTGGGAAAAAGTCCCTGACTGCTCACCTTATCCATGCCCTTCATGATTTTATGAGATCACCTCTCAGCCTCCAACTCTCCAGGGAAAATAGTCCCAGCTTATTCAGCCTTTCCCAATAGCTCAAACCATCCAACCCTGGCAAAATTCTTGCAAATATTTTCTGACCCCTTTCAAATTTCTCAACATTATTCCAAGAACAGCGAAATTGGAACTGAAAACAGAATTCCAGAAGAGCTGTAATCAGCGCCCTGTCCAGCTACAATATGACGTTACAACAGCTGCATTCAGTGCATTGACCAATAACGGGGAGCGTACCAAATGCTGCATTCACTCCCCTACCTACCTGTGACTCTACTTTCAAGGAACTAGGAACCTGCACTCCAAGGTCCCTTTGTTCAGCAAGGTTCCCCAGGACTTTACCATTAAGTGTATAAGTCCTGCCCTGATTTGCCTTTCCAAAATACAACAGCTCACATTTATCTAAATTGAACTCCGTCTGCCATTCCTTGCTCCAATGGCTCATCTGATCAAGATCCTGTTGTATTCTGAACTAACCTTCTTCATTCTACATCTCCAATTTTTGTGTCTTCTGTAAACCTACTGACCATACCTCATATATTCACATCCAAGTCATTTATTTAATGACTTAATATCCATCCTTGCAGCACATTGCTGCTCACAGGCCTCCAGTCCGCAAAGCAACCCTCCATCATCCTCTGTCTCCTACCTTCAAGGCAGTTTTGTAATGGCTTGCTCTCCCTCCATTCCATGTTATCTAACCCTGCGAACCAGTCTGCTTTGTGGAACCTTGTTGAATGTCCATATAAACAACATTCACTACCTGGCTTAATCAATTTTCTCTGTCACTTCAAAACACTCACTCAAGTTAGTGAGACCCAATTGTGCACGTACAAAGCCACATTGACTCTCCCTGATCATTCCTTACCTTTCCAAACAGATGGATATCCTGTCCCTCAGAATCCCTTCCAACAACTTGCCTGCCACTGACTTCAGGCTCACTGTTCTCTTGTTCCATGGCCTCTCCTTACCACCTTTTAAAAAGAATGGGACCTCACCTGTCGTTATCAACGATACAAATACCTCAGGAGAGGCCCAACAATCACATCCCTAGATTTCCAGAAAGTTCCAGGATACACCTGATCAGGTTCCAGGGCTTTATCCACCTTGATGCGATTTAAGACATCCAGTACCACCTCCTCTGTAACATGGACACTTTTCAAGTCATCACTGTTTATTTCTCCAAACTCTCGAGCTTCCATATACTTCTCCAGTAAAAATGAAGTGAAATATTTGTATATCTTTCACACCCCCTGTGGTTCCATAGACAGCCTTGTTGACCTTTAAGGGGTTCTATTCTCTGGTCCAGTTAATCTTTTGTCTGTGATATATTTGTTTAATCTCTTTGGATCCTATTCCAGGACATCCCAGAAAGGCCGACTTCAAGGACCGTAATTTTCCTCTGACTTGATCAACAATGCCCTCCAACACATACCCTCCACTTCCCGCACCTCCGCCTTTACCCCACCCCTCCAGACACAATAAAGAATATAACCCTGCGCTCTTCACCTTCCACCCCACTCATCTCCAGATACAGCCCATTAACCTTGGTTATTTCTGCTATCTAAAGTCAGACCCCACCACCAGAGACAGATTTCCCTCCCCAACCCTACCTGCGTTCCACAGAGACCATTCCCGCTGCACCTCCCATGTTCGGTCCACACCCTCGACCCTCCCTTGCCGCCATGGGAGATGTAAAACATGTGGCCACACCTCCCTCTGACCTCTGTCCAAAACCCCAAAAGGATATTTTCACATCAGGCAGAGATTTGCCTGCACATCCCAAAGCCTCATATACTGCATCTAGACACTATGGGAAATTTAACATGATTCATCCAACTAACCTACACATCTTTGGACTGTGGGAGCAAACTGGAACACCTGAAGGAAACCCTTACAGACACTGGGGAGAATGTGCCAACTCCAACACAGTCGCCTGAGACTGGAAACAAACCCAGGTCCCCTGGTGCTGAGGAAGCAGCGCTCATCACTGAGCCACAATACTGTGGGATCTTTGGTGTTAATGCGCTGCCCCACTGATACCTCAGTCACTGACCCTGCCTCATCTCCTAAGTGGCAGTGATGACGGAGTGAAATTATCGCTAGACAGTTAATCCAGAGACCCAGATAACGTTCTGGGGACCCGGGTTTGAATCCCATCATGGCAGATTTTGGAACGTGAATTCAATAAATATCTAGAAAAAATAATCTAGTGATGACAAGGAATCCATTGCCAATTGTTGGAAAAACCAATGTGGTTCACTCACGACCTTTAGGGAAGGAAAATGCCATCCTTACCTGGTCTGGTCTGCATAGGACTCCAGACCTATAGCAACGTGGTTGACTCTTACCTGCCCTCTGGGTAAACGCAGCAATAAATGCTGGTCGTGCCAGTGACAGCCTCATCCTGTGAATGAATAAAGAAAACAGGTTAGGTTTTGTTCCTTCTCTAGTAAGTACATCCCACCAACTGAATCTGAAATGTTCTCGTACACACTGAACAAATACCTTTCCATCCAAGCCCTTAACACTACAGCACTCCGAGGCCATGTTGGTAAAATTAAAACCACTTGTCATTGCAGCCATATTATTCTTTCAGATAACTGAGGTCTCCTGGTAAAATTGTGTCTCAATTCCCCGCTGACTATTGGGAGAGAGAGTCTATAATACAATCCCAGTAAGATGGTCATCCCTTTCTTATTTCTCAGTACCAACCAAATAACTTGCCTGGATGTACTCCCAGGAATATCCTCCCGAAGCCCAGCCATAATGTTATCCCTAATCAAAAACACCTCTCTCCCTGCTCTGTTGGCCCCTTTCTATCCTTGCTATAACATCTATACCCTGGAACATTAAGCTGCTAGACCTGTCCATCCCTGAGTGATGCCTCTGTAATTGCTGTAATATTGCTGCCATATTCAAAACCATACCCTGAGCCCATCTGCCTGACCTGTCAGGTCTCTTGCACTGATATAAATGCAGTTCAACTGGTGTGTCGCACCTCATTCTGTGACTTGCTCTTGCCTGCCTTGACAGTCTGACTGGTGAACAGGACCAGCCTCAGACTCACCTCTTTTCTCACTATCTCTTTAGGATTACCCCGACTCCCTCACTTGTTTAATGCCTCCCGAGTGGCACGAGCAAATCTCGCTGCTCGTCAGGACCCCAGGCTTTCCCCTTCCTATGCCATTGGTACCAATGTATAATATCCTCCCACTGGTTATTTTCCCTTTTGAGAATATTCTGCTCCCTCTGTGAGACATCCTTGACACTGGCACCAGGGCGGCACCACCCCATTCTGATGTCTCACTGTCAGCTGCAGAAATGGCAGACTGTGCCTCTGACTAGAGAGTCCCCTATCACCATCGATCGTGTGGAACTGGATATATCTTACATTGTGTTCGAAGCCAGTCTCAGTACCAGTAACTTGGCTGTCAGTGCTACATTCCCCTGAAAGTCTATTACCACCTACATTTTCCAAAACAGTATACTTGTCTGAGATGGGGATAGCCACAGGAGACTCCTGCAGTACCGACCTACCCCTCCTCGCTTTCCTAGCGGTAAACCATCTACCTGACTGTATCTGCAGTATCCTGCATTCCTGAGACTGCCACCTATCACACCCCCAGCTCCTCTCAATTCCTCACTGCCTTTAATGACTCCTCCACCAATCCATGCGTTCCAATAGGATTTACAATCACACTTCCTGCAGACAATCATCAGGATAATTGAAACTCTGAGGTAAAAACAATAACTGCAGATGCTGAAAACCAAATACTGGATTAGTGGTGCTGGAAGAGCACAGCAGTTCAGGCAGCATCCAAGGAGCAGCGAAATCGACGTTTCGGGCAAAAGCCTTTCAGCAGGATGAAGGGCTTTTGCCCGAAACGTCGATTTCGCTGCTCCTTGGATGCTGCCTGAACTGCTGTGCTCTTCCTGCACCACTAATCCATCATTGAAACTCTCCCTAATCTCCCACATCCGACAGGAACAGCACGCCACTCTACAACAGGCATCTCTCCACCTTAACAATCTACAGACCAAGACAAAGGCACAGTCTTACTGCTCAAAAAATACTGCCCGAGAATAACTTAATGCTTACATTTCATATCTTAAACATTTCATCAAGAGACCCTAAGACATTAAAAAGAAATCCTTACCTTACTCACTATTGTAGATTGAATAAAATAAAACCGACTAAGATTGTTATTTGAAGAGACTGAAACTCACTGAGCTGATCCCCGGCTCTGAGTACTTCCAAGGGTGAGGTCTCTCTGAGGACAGCTGTGAAATGTCTCTGTTTCTCTTCTCTGTCCACTCCATTTCCAGAGAGGTTTTTAACTTCACAGCAAGTCAGCTCAGAGAGGTCACTGCTTGGTTTTATTCACTGGGGGTTGCCTTTGCTGCCCAGACCAGTATTTATTGGCCACCTTTACTTGTCTCGGAGAAAGTGGTGGTTAACCACCTCCCTGAAATGCTGTCGTCCATGTACACCACAGTGATGTTTGGACAACAATCCCCCTCTGGCCCCACAACCCTCCCTGTCTCTGTAATCCCCCTCCGGCTTCAGAAATTACATGACCGTGGCATAAGATTTTTATTTAGATTCATTTGTGTTTCATAAACTGGCCCAAAAAAGTGAAATATTTCACCGCCAAACAAATTTCTGTTGATTGACCTTTTGGAGAGGCTGACCTGACACATGGACATTGCAGTGTTTTATCTCAAATTGTACACGTAGAATGATGGAACTTTCTTTTAGTCAGAAATAGAAAAGGTGCAGTCACCTTGTTGGGTGTTTATTATAGGCCCCCCAATAGCAGCAGAGATGTGGAGAAACAGATTGGGAAACAGATTTCGGAAAGGTGCAGAAGCCACAGGGTCGTAGTCATGGGCGACTTCAACTTCCCAAATATTGACTGGAAGCTCTTTAGATCAAGTAGATTGGATGGGGCGGTGTTTGTGCAGTGTGTCCAGGAAGCTTTTCTAACGCAGTATGTAGATTGTCCAACCAGAGGGGAGGCCATATTGGATTTGGTACTTGGTAACGAACCGGGACAAGTGGTGGGCTTGTTAGTGGGTGAACATTTTGGTGATGGCGACCACAATTCTGTGACTTTCACCTTGGTTATGGAGAGAGATAGGTGCGCACAACAAGGAAGTTTTTACAATTGGGGGAAGGGAAATTACGATGCTGTAAGACAGGATTTGAGGAGCATATGTTGGGAGCATAGGCTGTCAGGGAAGGATGTGGTGGAAATGTGGGACTTTTTCAAGGAGCAGATATGACGTGTCCTTGATATGTATGTACCGATCAGGCAGGAAAGAAATGGTCGTGTGAGGGAGCCTTGGTTGACAAGGGAGGTTGAATGTCTAGTAAAGAGGAAGAAGGAGGCTTACATAAGGTTGAGGAAACAAGGTTCAGACAGAGCAGTGGAGGGATACAGGATAGCCAGAAGGGACCTGAAGAAAGGGATTAGGAGAGCTAAGAGAGGGCATGAAAAATCCTTGGCGGATAGGATCAAGGATAACCCCAAGGCATTCTATGCGTATGTGAGAAACCCGAGAATGACGAGAACGAGGGTAGGTCCGATCAAGGACAGTGGTGGGAGACTGTGTATTGAGTCGGAAGAGATAGGAGAGGTCTTGAACAAGTACTTCTCTTCAGTATTTACGAACGAGAGGGACCGTATTGTTGAAGAGGAGAGTGTGAAACGGACTGATAAGGTAGAAGAGATACCTGTTAGGAAGGAAGATGTGTTGGACATTTTGAACAACTTGAGGATAGACAAGTCCCCCGGGCCTGACGGGATATATCCTAGGATTATGTGGGAAGCAAGCGAGGAAATTGCAGTACCGCTGGCAATGATCTTCTCGTCTTCACTGGCAACTGGGGTGGTACCAGGGGACTGGAGAGTAGCGAATGTTGTGCCCCTGTTCAAAAAAGGGAATAGGGATAACCCCGGGAATTACAGGCCAGTTAGTCTTACTTCTGTGGTAGGCAAAGTAATGGAAAGGATACTGAGGGATAGGATTTACGAGTATCTGGAAAGACACTGCTTGATTAGGGACAGCCAGCACGGATTTGTGAAGGGTAGGTCTTGCCTTACAAGTCTTATTGAATTCTTCGAGGAGGTGACCAAGCATGTGGATGAGGGTAGAGCAGTGGATGTAGTGTACATGGATTTTAGTAAGGCATTTGATAAGGTTCCCCATGGTAGGCTTATGCGGAAAGTCAGGAGGCATGGGATAGAGGGAAATTTGGCCAATTGGATAGAAAACTGGCTAACCGGTCGAAGTCAGAGAGTGGTGGTAGATGGTAAATATTCAGCATGGAGTCCAGTTACAAGTGGAGTTCCGCAGGGATCAGTTCTGGGTCCTCTGCTGTTTGTAATTTTTATTAATGACTTAGATGAGGGAGTCGAAGGGTGGGTCAGTAAATTTGCAGATGATACGAAGATAGGTGGAGTTGTGGACAGTGAGGAGGGCTGTTGTCGGCTGCAGAAGGACTTAGATATGATGCAGAGCTGGGCTGAGGAGTGGCAGATGGAGTTCAACCCTGCCAAGTGTGAGGTTGTCCATTTTGGAAGAACAAATAAGAATGCGGAATACAGGGTTAATGGTAGGGTTCTTGGTCAGGTGGAGGAACAGAGGGATCTTGGGGTCTATGTACATAGATCTTTGAAGGTTGCCACTCAGGTGGATAGAGTTTGTAAGAAGGCCTATGGAGTATTATCGTTCATTAGCAGAGGGATTGAATTCAAGAGTCGTGAGGTGATGTTGCAGCTGTACAGGACTTTGGTTAGGCCACATTTGGAGTACTGTGTGCAGTTCTGGTCACCTCACTTTAGGAAAGATGTGGAAGCTTTGGAGAGGGTGCAGAGAAGATTTACCAGGATGTTGCCTGGAATGGAGAGTAGGTCGTACGAGGATAGGTTGAGAGTTCTCGGCCTTTTCTCGTTGGAACGGCGAAGGACGAGGGGTGACTTGATAGAGGTTTATAAGATGATCAGAGGAATAGATAGAGTAGACAGTCAGAAACTTTTTCCCCGGGTACAACAGAGTGTTACAAGGGGACATAAATTTAAGGTGAAGGGTGGAAGGTATAGGGGAGATGTCAGGGGTGGGTTCTTTACCCAGAGAGTGGTGGGGGCTTGGAATGCGCTGCCCGAGGGAGTGGTAGAGTCAGATTCATTGGCGACCTTTAAGTGGCATTTGGATAGGTACATGGATGGGTGCTTAATCTAGGATAGAAGTTCGGCACAACATCGTGGGCCGAAGGGCCTGTTCTGTGCTGTATTGTTCTATGCTCTATGTTCTATGTTCTATGTTCTATTGCTAAAAAGGGAGGCAATGGCTTAATGGTATTCCTGCCAGATGAGTGACATGTACAGTGTTCCGAGGATTAGGTTTAGAATCCCAACATGGCTGACGGCAGCATCGGAATTCAAGACAATCTAGAATGGAAAGGCGAATGACGACCATGAAACTATTGTTGATTGTTAGAAAACCCATCTGGTTCACTAATGTCCTGTAGGGAAGGAAACGGTCATCCTCACCTGGTCTGGCCTACATGTGGCTCCAGACCCACAGCAATGTGGTTAACTCTCAACAGCCCTCCGGAAAAATACTTTAAAAACTGTTAACAAATCCTCTGCAGGTATCACTTAAAAACTGGCTATTCTCATTGGGACTGTGAATTTCTGAAGGGCCTGAACTAAAACTGAGTTTCAGCTTCACCTTCTCCCTGTCTCCCCTCACTCTGTTTACACCCAACTCTAAAACACTCTCATTGAGCCAAACAGCCCTCACAGTGCAGCCCTGTCATTTTCATTGTCTGCTCACACCTACACTGCCCTCAGCCTCCTGTCCTGTTCCAATGCATCTCAATGGGAGCTCAGGGACAGCACCTCATCTTTCAATTCAGCCCTTTGTAACCCCAGAGTCAACATGGACCTCAGCAGTTTCGGAATGAACAGACAGTTGTCAGAAGCTGAAACATTCCAAATGAAAGGTACTGGAATTTGTGTCCAAAAGGACTTTTAATGGGAAGTTTACAGGTAATTGAAAATATGAAGTTTACAGGTTAACATCATGAAGTGGGTGATTGGGTCTAAATCTGACAGTTCTTACAAAGAGACGAGGTGTAATCTGGATAAATCTGTGCTCCCTTTCAGGCTAATATCTCTTTCCTCTGCTGCAGGGCCCAGAACAGAGCACAAACCCAAAGTGTGACCCAACCATGAATTTGTACATCTTTCTGCTTAACAAAAATATTGGGGATATTTTCCCACAAACAGATCAGACAAACCTTTCTCCTTCCACAGTTAAAAGCCAATGATATTCAGATCCTGATGACTCCATTGACTGTAAAAACTTGCTTTTGAGATCCTAGCCTCAATTATTCTGATTTAATATCCTATGAAATGAATTTACAAAACAAAACTCTCAGTCAGTGCAGGAAGAATATAAAGACATACTTTTCGCTTGGTATGTGCTTGATGTGTAAATGCCTCTCTTCAAATCGCACCCCCCACCCTCGGAAGGGGACATGCACATGCGCCTCACCTGTACCTTACCCCTAATAAAGATGGCGACCATATCCCATGACCTATCACCGCCTAAGGGCCGCAGCCATTTTCCCATCTGCTGCAAACGCGGGACCGAGAGTTTCTAATTCAGACTAACGACCCGCACAGAGTGTAATTGAAACTTCCCAGTCTAAAGTGATTCATTTGGCCCCAAGGTCCCATACTTCCCGCGGGAGCCTGTGCCCCACAACCTGAGCCGCCTCCGGAATTTTAATTTTGTTTCTTTCAAAGATGTGAAAAGAAGGGCCCTGTGTAGACTGCTGCTGCACACCGTCCACCTCTTCTCCCTCATCCACCGTCCGGACACGCCTTGGCATGCCCACTTGCCACCGGCCGGTGGGGATCCCCAGTGGAGGGCTCTCTACGCGGGAGTCCTCCCCCTTTCTCTCGGGGATCTGGGGTGGAGGGTGTTGCACGCAGCAGTCTCCTGCAACCGCAGATTGCGGTGGTTCACGGACTCCCAGCCCAACTGCTTGTTCTGTGGCGCTGTGGAGTCCATGGACCATGTATATATTGGGTGTGGGCATTTGCCCTCCATTTTTGATTTTCTTAAAAACCTCCTCCTCTGCTTTTGGTTGCACTTCAGTCCCACGCTCCTGATCTTTGGGCACCCGGTACAGAGGAGGGAGGGCAGATCTGAAGACCTCCTCGTGGGTCTGCTCCTGGGCCTGGCCAAACTGGCCATCAACAGGTCCAGGCAGCGGGCCGTGGAGGGGGTCGTTAGGGCCGACTGCCTGCCCCTCTTCCAGGGTTACGTTAGAGCCCGGGTGTCCTTGAAGAAGCAGCACGCGGTGTCCACCAACACCCTGGAGTTGTTCAGGGAGAGGTGGGCGCCACAGGGAGTGGAGTGCATTATTTCCCCGTCCAACTCTATTTTGATTTAGTCCCTACCCTCCCCTTCACTGTTTTGATCACACAGCATTGCCCTTTGATGTGAAGGGCAGTGCTTGTCACTGGCCACTGGGGCGTTTTCCTATCTTCCTGGTGGTGGAAATTGAATAAAGATTCGTGCACTTTGTGTCTCTCACTGTGTCTCACACCTGCACACACACACCATGGGTGCTGGGGAAAAAATAAGTACTACCGCAGTTTAAAAAAAAAATAACAGGAGATTGGGTGATAATAAAAAAAAGAAAAAAAGATATAAACATGAGATTGCATATGGCCATACTAGAAAAAAAAAGTGATTCATCATCTCCGTCTCCGAGGCCACTCTCCCCTTCCCTGTTTGCGTCTCCCACGTTCACCGACGGCCGTGTCACGTGGCGCTGCACAGGCAGAGTTACTGGTGATGTGTCATCCCACTGGCCACGCCCCTCATTCACTCCCATTGTTTGGATGACCAGCTGGTTCCACTTCGTCCACCGGTCCCACCAATCTTTCCTATTGGTCCGAAGCTTCCATCAATCAGCTGGACCCCATTGTGAGGTCAGTGGTGGGATCCTCCCCCTGTCTGAATCAAACCCAGAAGGTGTATGGATGGTGTCAATCAGGAACAACAAGCAGAAGATGCTGGGAAAGCTCAGCAGGTCTGGCAGCATCTGGGAACAGAAATCTGTCCAGTGGCCCTTCCTCAGAACCGATGGGAGCTGGGAAAATTAGAATTCTGACACTGTGGAAACAGGCCATTCGGCCCAAAGGTTCCACAGCGTTCCTCCGAAGAGTATCCCACCCAGACCCATTCCCCAACCCTATTACTCTACATTTCTCCTGACTAATACACCTAACCTACACATCCCAGAACATTATGGGAAATTTAGCTTGGCCAATTCAACTAACTTGCAGATCTTTGTATTGCAGGAGATAGGGGTTAAAGAGTAAATAATAGGCAGGGACAGAACCCAAAGAGAGACTGGAACATTTGGAAAGACAAAGGAGTGGATTATGATCTTGCTGGGGGGGTGCATAGCTGTTAATGGAGGGGACAGGAAGCTGTGTCTGGCAGCATCTCAGTGGAAGTGGCGGAAATGGCGACTGATGATCTACGTTCTGCTGCAAAAACAGACCCCGAGCTTCCAGCTGCCTGCCACTTTAACACACGAGCCTGTTCCCTGGCCAACATCTCTGTCTCACGCTTACTGCAGTGTTCCAGTAAAGCCAGTTTTTCCAAGGACTGCAATTTCCCCTCCCACATAGTCAATACCATCGAATGTGTCTCCTCCACTTCCCGCACCTCTGTCTTTGAAATCCACACCTCCAACTGCAAGGATAGAACCCTCCCCAAGTCCTTACCATCCATCCAGATACAACACATCATCCTCTGCCATTTCCACCACCTACAATCATACCCCACCACCAGATTCCTAAGGGGTTTGACAGGATAAATAGTGAGAGGATGTTTCCCATCACGGGGGAGTCCGAAACCAGATTCTGTGTCAGTCACGCAATAAAGGGTTCCATTTCAGATTCATCAAGTTTAAGGCGACACAGACGCGGGTAAGGGGTTTCAGTAGCAATGGAGCTGGGGTAAGGAGGAGACAAACAACGTTTAAGAGATTGGAATTCCTGGTGTTGTGATTGTGTAGGTGTCTGATCAGAAGGTCAGCTTGGGGTCAGATATGACAGCAATATTGTGAAGAGTGTAGTTCTGCCTCAGACAGTTCCCAGTGGGAGGGAGGGACTCAGCAGTAAGGGAAAGGAATTTGTAAGGCAATGGGTTTAACCTTTACAATGTTTCATTAGAGGAAACTGCACCTAATCGAGTAGTGGGAATGTGGTTAGCAGTTGATAACTGAGTAACATTGGAGTAATGGAGAGGGATGATGGGGAGGAAGAGTTGGGCATCGTCAGTGCACATGTGAAACCCAACATGGTGCTTTTGCACGATGTCACCTCCTGGCATTGTATGTGAGATACAGGAGGGACCAAGGACACCAAATGCAAGAAATTCAGAAAGGAAAGTGAGAGTGGAGGTGGAGCAGGATTTTGGGAGAGAAGGACCATAACCAGAAAAGACAGAACAAGGTACAATATCTGTGAATCGGTGAGGGGGACTGATGAAGAGGAGGAGGAAAGAGAGTTGGAAAGTCTGTAGTTTAGTGAGATTAGGGTAAAGGGTCAAGATGAGCTCTGATAAGGCTTGACATGAGATTGGAGAAAGATGTCAGTTAAGGACAAAAACCAGGAACACTACGTGACGCAGTTTGGCTCCGTGGGCTAGTGGGAGGGAGGGAAACAGCAGATCGGATTATCTCAGTCTGAGTGACAGAGAAACTCCATGTGCTCCAAACTCTTGTTGTTGGAGAGAATGTTGGAGGAGACAGGATGATGAACAGTGTTTCACAAAGAAACAAAACCTGGGTAAGTGATATTTAAAGTGAGTGAACAAACCTAATGTATTTAACGTTTATCCAAAATATTAAAACAAACGACTGAAGTCCTGGTTCGAATCCCATCTTGACAGATGGTGGAGTCTGAATTCAAGAAAAAAAAACTGGAATTAGGAATCTCCTGATCTCCATGGAATCATTGTCAATGGCGGAAAACATCCCGCCAACCTGACAGTGACCCAGCCAGCTACTCTCTGTATTAATCACTGCAAAGTCTCAACAAAGGAATGAAACTGGATAGACCGCTTGGTATCTATCAAGGCACCAGAAAATACAACCACAGAATCAGCCCTCTCGATGGTGCAACGTCCTCCAGACTAACATCTGGATTTTGGGGCCAAAATGTGCAGAGCTGTCTCACCGACCAATCAAGGAAGAGCCTGACATAGTCATACTCACAAAATCAACCCTTACAGACAATGACCAGACACCATCATCACCATCCCTAGATAGAGAGTGTGGTGCAGGAAAAGCACAACAGGTCAGGCAGCGTCCGAGGAGCAGGAGAATCAACGTTTCGAGCCTAAGCCCTTCATCACCCTGACCTGCTGTGCTTTTCCAGCACCACACTCTCGACTCTGATCTCCAGCATCTGCAGTCTTCACTTTCTCCTAAAATCTCTGGATATGTCCTGTCCCACCGGCAGGACAGACCAGGCAGAGGTGGTGGCCCAGTGGTGTACAGACAGGGAGGATTTGCCCTGGGAGTACTCAGCATTGACTCCGGACACCAGGAAGTCTCACGGCTCCTGCTGGTAACCACGTACCATCCTCCCTCGGCTGATGAATCAGTTCTCCTTCATGTTGAACAATATATGGAGGAAGCACTGAGGAAGTAAAATGGTATCAAACATACTCTGGGTCCAGGATTTCGATATCCACAATCGAGACGAGCTCTGCAACAGAATTACTGACTGAGCTGGTCAGGTCCTAAAGGACATAGCTGCTCAACTGAGTCTGCAGTGGGTGGTGAGGGAACGAACAAGAGGGAAAAACATACTTGATCTCATTGTTATGAATTGACTAGCTGCAGATATATCTCTCCATGACAGTATCGGTAAGAGCGACCATCACAAATTCCTTTTGGAGACAAAGTCTTGCCTTAAAGTTGAGAAAAACCGCCATTGTGTTGAGTGACACTATCACCGTTCTAAATGGGATAGACTTTGAAGAGATGTAGGATCTCAAACTGGGTATCTCTGAGGCACTGTGGGACATCAACAGCAGCAGAACTGTACTCCAGCGCAATCTATAATCTCATGGGATTGTAAATTCCACTCTCAACCATCACAATGTACAGTAAAGGAGGGCATGCCAAGAGCAGCACCAGGCATAACTAAAAATGAAGTGCCAACCTGGTGAAGCTACCAAACAGGACTATCTGCATTTCAAACAGCATCAGCAGCAAGCAACAGAGTTAAGTGATCCCATATCCAGTGGAACAGATCAGAGCTCTGCAGTTCTGCCACACCAAGTTGTGAACGGTGATGGACAGTTAAACAACTCACTGCAGGAAGCATCACAGATATCCCCACCCTTACTGATGGAGGGGTCTCACACATCCATGCACCAGATAAGATGACAGCATTTGCAGCAATCTGCAGCCACACGTGTCAAGTGGATGATCCATCTCAGCCTTCTCCAGTGGTTTCCAACATCACAGATGTGAGTTTTTAGCCAGTTCGATTCAGTTTGAATAACATCAAGAAATGGTTAAGTAGTGCAAAGGCTACGGGCCCGGCAAATATTCTGGCAATAACACTGATAGCTTGTGCTCCAGAACTTGCCACCCACCAAGCCAAGTACCGCTCCAGCACTGGCATCTACCGACAATGTGGAACATTGCCCAGGGATGTTCAACACAAAAACACAGGATAATCCAACCCAGGCAAGTTCCATCTATCAGTCCACATTCGATCCGCAGTAAAGTGATGGAAGATGTCATCAACAGGGCTACCAAGCAGCAGCTGCTCAGCAACAGTCAGCTCAGTGACACTAATTTTAGGCTCCACCAGGGCCACTCAGCTCCCGATTGTGTTACCGCCCTGATTCACAACCTGACACCTAACTGAATCCCAGAGGTGAGGTGAGGGTGACAGCCCAGTCCCACTACAAGATCACTATTTCTAGCTGATTCCACCCTTGTTTCAGCTCATGTCATCTCATCCACTTTATGTTATCTCCAGACTTCATTTTCTAAACACACTCAGGGCCAGCTTCCCACATTCAACCTCCCTGTAATCTCATGAAAGTCTAAATCTCTGCTTGTTGATTCATCAAAAGGCTCCTAATTATAATCAACAGCATAACAGCCATAGAGATGTACAGCAAGGAAATAGACCCTTCGGTCCAACCCATCCATGCCGACCACATACCCCAACCCAATCTAGTCTCACCTGCCAGCACCTGGCCAATATCCCTCAATTTAAAATTCTCACACTTGATTTAATTCCTGGCTGTGATAATCCCTAGCTCCCTGCACCACACACACTTTGAGACCTCGAAAACCCATTTTCATCGAGACTCCCAACCATTTGTTAATTCATTACTTCACCTGTGTGGCTGTTTCTACAGTTGCTGAAGCAGCTTGGTCTGAACTTTGCAGCCAAAACCTCACAGGTCTGCTTTCCACCTTTAAGACATTCCTCAAAACCTGCTTTTTGGCAATGCTTTTGGTCACCTGACCTAATATCTCCATCTCTGGCCTTATGTCTAAAGTTCTCAACATTATTTTTGTGAAATTATAAGCATGACAATAAAAATACAAAGTGTTGTTGATTTAGACATTATTTTCAAATCATCACTGTTGCTGTAATGAATAATCTGAAATGTCTCTTACCCAACCACATTGTGGGCGCACCTTCACCACACAAACTGCAGCTGTACATGAAAGTCAAACATCACCCTCTCCACAGGCAACAGGGCTTTGGCATTAATCACTGGTATCTGTGGAAGGAGAAACACAGTTGATGTTTCAGGGAGTGCAAAACGGATTACAGGGAATGAAAATGGTGCAGAATTTGATAAACAGAAATGGAAGGAAAATACACTTGCTTGTTGGAAAAAAAGAATTCTTGACTGTCAAAAATATTCAAGAAAAAAGTAATCTGATAATAGAGCAGCACATGGTCAGGGGCTGGGCCGCAGTGAAAAACTCATTTACAAAGGGTCTATAAAAGTAATAATACAGTAGTAAACAGACCAAAAATACACCCATGGTTCGAGACTGAGGAAGCTTGATATTGACAAAGTGGTTATGAGGGAGCCCAGAGGTGAATCAGAGCAGGATTGGCTGCTATGATCCCAATGACGCTATACTAGAGAAAGGCTGCACATGCGCCTGGCTGCACCTTGCCCCCTACAAAGATGGCGGCTCCGAACGTGTCCAGTGAGTCGTTGTCCCGAATAAAGATGGCGGCGCTCACTCAGACCTGCAGCCGCACTGAGGCTATTCCCCATTTACTACAAACACGGGACTGGGACGTTCAAATTTGTGTTTTCCAACGTGCACAATTTGTTTGTAAAACCTCTCCGCTCATAGCAACACAGTTTTTCTCCCGTTTCCCAGTTTATTTCTTTCCTTACCGTATCCTTTCTCTCCATAACTTCCCGAGCATTCATTACAGCGACTCTGCACCGCGCGCGAGGGTGATCACATGGTTTAGTTTGATTTTGATTGGTTGGAGGATCAACCTCCCGCTCGGTCCTCCAGTTCCGCCCACCGACCTTTCATTGGTCCGGTGCTGACATCAATCACCCAGGGTCGCCTTTGATGACTAAAGCATGCGCAGTGTGTCCTGCTTGAGCTGCTATGTTGGGTAATGTGATAGGAGAGTTTGCTGACGGGAAGAATTCCCTTTGTGTGAGCTCTGCAGTAGATTTCCTTTATTCATGGAGGGAATTGCCTTCCTACTCATGACTGTATCGCTGTGATTGATGAATCAATGCCATCTGAATCAGTACATAAACACCCCATTTTCATTCCTTTTCACAACATCTGAGATCTTTAGCACATTGTATCACGGTCTTCTTTGGAAACAAAAAAAACATGAAACGGAGCCTCAAGGAATCGGAGCAGGAGTCGGCCATTCATCACCTTCAGCTTGTTCCCCCATTCTATCAGAGCATGGCTGGGCCAACCCAGACCTCAACAACTCTTTTACGCTTCATCCGCATAGCCCTCAACTGCTCAATATTTCAAAAATCTATCTGCCCTCTTTTAAAATAATTTGAGATAGAATTATAGATTCCCTACTATGTGGAAACAGGCCCTTCAGCCCAACAAGCCAGAACAACCCTCCGAAGAGTAACCCAGGCATTACACTCCCACATTTAACTTTCACAATTGTTTGTGTGAGAAAATTCTAGCCATTCACTGAGAGAAAAAAATCTTTACTTTTTCTAAAATGAATGTTCCCTTATGTCATGTCCCCTGGTTTGAGACTTCACTGGTGCTAGAAGATCTAGTCAACATCTACTCTGTCAAGTTCCTCAGAATCTTGTTTCCATAAAATCACCCCTGCTTATCTATTCTTGATAGGTCAACCCTTTCGGCCTCAAAGCACCTAAGTGAATCTTTTTTAAATGGTCTCCGATGTTGGTTTATCCTTTATTAAATATGGGAGCTAACATTGTATACAGCACTGCAAGTGAGGACTCAGCAACAGCCAGTGTGGTTAACCAATCCTCAATCCATTCTAATACATTACCCCGATCCCATGAGCTCCTAAATTGTGCAACTAACTTTTATGTAGCACCTTATCATTTGCATTTTTAAAATCCAAATACAGAACATCATTGGATTGCCCTTTATCACCCTGCTTGTTATCTCCACAATGAACTGTCGCAAATCTGTCAAATATAGTTTCTCTTTCACAAAACCCAGTCTACCATGTTTAATGATAAGCTTTTCTAAATGTCCTGCAATTTCTTACTTTAACATTCGACTCTGTAGATTCTTTCAATAGATTTGCTAAGTATGATCCCCCTCTCTTAAATCCATGCGGACTCTGTCCAATCCTGTCACTGTTCAGTTAAAAACTTGACTGTACTCCAATGTAGTTAGTAAATGTATCTGTATTTATTTTTAAAAATTGATTACTTATCAATGATGGACCCATGCAATATCAAAAAATTAGTGACTCTGCATTTGGGTTATAATGTTTCTTTCTGTTAATTCCTTTTCATACTGTTATGCAGACAGCACCAAGTGCTCACTCTTAATTGTGAGTAACTTTGAAAATAATATATTTTAAAAATAACATCCCAAAATGCTGCCTCATTATTGTGCAAGGAGGATTTTTTATTCAATAGTTTGCAGATAAAATTGCTGCAATTTGGCCAGACTGCAGGTTACACCAAAGTGGCAACGCTGGTCTCAAATTCTTACTTGACACTGCCCAAGGCGATACTGATGGGACTTCACTTTGCCCTTCTTGTTCACCAGCTTTATTTCCAGATTTAATTCTATAATCATTCTAGAGATTGTAATTTTTGACAACTTCTCTTTTAGGTACATATGTAAATATCATACTGAAATGTTGCACTGAATGGTACCAAATCTGAAATTAGTCTCTGATCTGATAGTAACGTGCTTTGACCCTTCTCCGCATGTACTGGCATAAGTCTATGCCAGTTATTTTTCTGAAGCCTGTGATTGCTGATGAAGGGCTTATGCCCGAACCATCAACTCTCCTGCTTCTCGGATGCTGCCTGACATGCTGTGCTTTTCCAGCATGACACTTTTCGACTCTGATGTCCAGCTTCTTTGGTCGTCACTTTCTCCTTTGACTAGATTTAACCAAGAATAATTGTTGTTGATCAAAGTGCAATAGGAACCAATTCATGAAATTCAGATATCTCACATTTACCTTAACTATGTGAAGGCTAAGACATTACTAAATTATTGTCAGTAATCGAAACCATGCTGACAAACTTGTGCAGTATTAGTGCCTCACCTTTAGAGTGTTCCCAGATATCGCGCAGCTGCGGTATTTTGTTTTGCACTCAGCTATATGTTGTTCTCACTTGTTTCTTTGTGCAAGATTACAAAATTAACTTAGATGAATGAACTTATGATTTCTTTAACCAGTGTTGGGAGAAAAAAAAAGTCAGTATTTCAAGTGCTGAGAAAGTAAAATAAACTGATAATCAGTAGAAAAGGTTTAAGATTGATATGGAACAAATGCTGGCAAATGGGATTAGATTAACTTTTGATATCTGGTCAGCATGGGCAAGTTGGACTGAAGGGTCTGATTTTGTGTTGTACAATTGTGACTTAATTCCCTCAATTATTCAAGAAGTTGAATACTTCGAGATAGAAAAGGAGAATTTATGCAGAGAATGCACTTGAAATGATGATTGAGGTATATCAAACTCACATTGTTTCATGGCCTTTTCCTCTGGGTTCTTCAATGAACAAACTTGTTTTATTATCTGAATAACTATGTATCATGTGATTTGTTTCGCACAAAATATTTCGTTAGGATCTAGTGAACTATTAAGATGTGTTCATTTTTTAAAATTTAGACAGCTTGATTGTTAAGCAAGAAAAGGTTAGCAGTTTACTCCCACTGAATCATTGCTCTATAAAAGATAACAAGCTTTTTATCTTTTCTGGACACTGAATATATGGAAGTCAATTCTGAAGGAAAGAATCCTCGTCGGTAATGGAGTAATTGCTTCTGATCTCTCTTCAGGCTATAGAGGCTCGGAAAGAAATGAGTTGGCCAAAGTTAGCAACATCATTTGGATGGACTATGCTCATTGGGGAAACTTGCAAGATCTGTAGAAGAAACACGTGTTTCAGAGTGTATGCAATAAACCTGAACATTGTTATTTTTTCACAGAGCTTGGGACCCAACTGGAGTAGCAATGAAGTATGTATTGTTTCTTAAATTTCTGAGCTTACCAAATTATTGTTGGTAAATGCAGGTGACTTGATCAAAGCACATTTCACATGCCCCAGCTAGGAATTTGGTCCCAATTCTGTCCGTCCATCCATTCCTATGGATAAGAGGTATTTTAAATGTGAGCACTCCATTTAACTATTTGAATTGAATACTTCAGTGGTTACGTCTTCTTGGATTCTTAATTTCAAATTACTCAATGTGATTTTTTGTCCCCCCTGAATTTGCCAAGCACTGGGCAGTTCTGGAATATTCCAAATATTTACAATAGATGCATTTACACTATTGAAGGCAACCTGGCAGATTTGAATACCATTCAGGTAGTCAACAATAATACATAAGTAACTTTATGAATTGCTTACTGTACACCAACAACACAAGCCAAGCACTATTGAAACCACAGATTGTCTCCCATGGATTCCCAAATCTAAACAGTGCATTCCAGATATGCTCACTATCACCATCTGGGAGCAATCTCCCAAAGTGCTCCCAGAATTTAGAAAGTGCACGCACTGCCCTCCAATGCTAAATCTGCTGTCACGGACTTCACTCTTATTGCATACAATGACATTTATTGTCCAGTTCTTTAACGTGACAAATGATTTTACAAACAATTTATAAAATTCTTTAAATCCTGAAGAAATGTGATATCAGCCCTTTGTAGAAGTGAATGGAAAGTGTGATGTTTGCTTGACCTTTAGCTCTATGTATCCGACCGAACTGAACCTTTAGCAAGATGTGGGATGTTTCCCACACACTTTGTTTAAAAAAGCGAAGATTATGCTCTGAGATTTCAACGTTCAATCAGGTTAAATAAAAATCCTCCCAAAAATTGAGTTTGACTTCAGTTCCTTGAAAGAGACATGCTCTCGGCCTTCAATTTTGTGACATGTGATCATTCTTTGGTAAAGGTGGCTGTGTGTAACACTGCAGGATGTTGGGCTGAAGTGCCTCATTGGGTGGATGAGCTTTATTACTGGTGTAACTTGGCTAATTTTGAGATGGAATGTTACTTTGAGTTAAATCTTGTTTTAAAACTGAGACGTGCTTGTGTAACTCAAGTGTGGAAACTATGCTCATGTTTGCAATGAACCTTTCACTTTTGGAGATTATTTACAAAACAGATCGGAAAAATGCTACAGCTCACTTTCGAAAGCACAGTGCTGGAGAACCGCAGGTCCAGCAGCATCTCTGAGGGGAATAAAACATTGGAAGTTCCAAGTCTTATGACCTTTTGTCCGTACAGACAAAGAGTCAGTGAACTTGAAATTTAACATTTTTTTCTCCAGCACCTGCGGTTTATTGTTTTGTTATCGATCCTATGATTTGACTTGGGGAGTGAGAGGCAGCAACTGTGATCAACGAGGATAAAACTCCCCACCCACGGAAAACAAACTGGTTCTTTATTCTTTGCAAAACACGACTGTCAATAAGAAATGCAATTAAGCTAAGTGCAAGGCTGCATACCACCTGCCTTGTCTCAAACTTGCTACTCACCTTTGAGGAGTAATCTGTCAGAATTGTGTTTGCTCCCTTCTTTTGAGATCACAGTCCACCAATGTCCCAGTTCCAATTCCTGGGCTGGGTCCGGTTAGCACACTGCACTGGGGTGGGGAGATTTGTGTCAGCCTGAAGTTTTTGTTTAGAGCAACATTGCGAGTTGAAGTTGACGGTTTTGACTAATATTATGTCATCAAACTTCTTCCGAATATGTTGATTAACTGGACTGAGCCGGTTTACATGCAGCCCTGTTAGTAGTGCTGTAATATTCTAAGTTAAGAATCACACAATACCAGGTTATAGTCCATCAGGTTTATTTGGAAGCACACTAGCTTTCGGAGCGCTGCGCTGCTGCTTCATCAGGTGATTGTGGAGGGCACAAATCTAAGACACAGAATTTATAGCAAAAATTTATAGTGTGATGTAACTGAAATTATCCATTGAAAAATACCTTGATTGTCTGTTGAGTCTTTCATTTGTTCGAATACCATGATCGTTTCACTTCTTTCATGTGAAAATCACACAGCCTTTTTTTTGAAGTTGCATTCCTGACAGTGGCCCACCAAATCACTCATTGTATTAATCACTGCACAGTCTCAACAAAGGAATGAAACTGGATGGCCCACATTACATCTACCAATGCACTGGAAAATACAACAACACAATCGGCCCTCTTGACCCTGCAACTTCTGTCTCACTGTGGGCCAACAGCAGCAACAGAACTGTACTCCAGCCCAATCTGAAATCTCATGGCCTGGTGTATCCCCCACTCAACCATTAACATCAAGCCAGGGGAATCAACCCTAGTTCAATGAAGAATTCCGCAGGGCATGCCAGGAGCAATACCAGGCATACAGTGCAAGCAACACCAATAGAACTATGTGATCCAACAGCCAATGGATCAGATCTGAGCTCTGCAGTTCTGCCACACCTAGTCACGAATGTTGATGGGCAATTAAACAACTCACTGGAGGCAGCATCACAGATATCCCCACCCTTACTGATGGAGGGGCCTCACACATTCATGCAACAGATAAGACGACAACATTTACAGCAATCTTCAGCCACCAGTGCCATGTGGATGAGCCTTTACATTTGTCAATGACATCACAGATAGGAATCGAATTGGTTGAAAACTCATTTCAAATCAGATCAAGAAATGGACAAGTAGTGTAAAGGCTATGGGCCCTACCAGCATTGTGGCAATAGTACTAATGGCTGTGCTCCAGAACCTGCTGCCCACCAAGACAAGTACTGCTCCAGCACGGGCACCTACCGACATTGGGAAATGTTTTCCAGTGTTGTTCAATACAAAAACGCAGGACACATCCAACCCAGCCAATTTCCCTCCATCAGTCCCCACTCGCTCTGCAGTGAAGTGATAGAAGTTGTCATCAACTGTGCTGTCAAGCACATGCTCATAATATCCTGCTCAGTGACGCCCAGTTTGGGTTCTGCCAGGGCCAATCAGCTCCTGAGCTTGTAACAGACTTAATTCACAAACTGACAAACAGCTGAATCCCACAGCTGAGGGTGACAGCGCAGTCCCACTCCATGACCACTATTTTGACTTCAGTGATATCACCTGACCTCACCACAGTCTCAGCTCATTTACTGAAACACTCATTCATTCCTTTTGTTAACTCTAGATTTCATTCTCTAAACCCACTACTGGCCAGCATCCCACAATCACCCTCCCTATAATATCCAGAATATTAAAATCTCTACCGCCCAAGTGCTCACTTGTACCAGAACTTGCTGATCCATCAAAAGGCTCCCATTTATAAGCAACAGCAATTTACTTTCACACCCTTGGTTTAATTCCTGGCTGTAATCATTCCTATCTTCCTGCACCACACACCCTTTCATATCTCAATAACTCATTTTAGTTTAGACTCCCAATGATGTGTTTATTTTTGAGTTCAGCTGTTTGACTGTTTCTACAGATTCCAAGGCAACACAGTCTGGAATTCTGTGCGAGATAAGTGGCTGTCCAGCCCCATCTACGGCACTTTTCATTTCCCTTCCCAGGAACAAAGACACGGAGGAGTCTGTCCAAAACTTTTTCATTCAACTTTGCAAAGTCGGGTGCTGTTCCCAAAGGTACACACACACAAGCATAGTAATCTCCACGCATTATATACATGTATATGTGGGCTGGGTCTACTACTGCTGCCTTGACCAACGAGTGCTAGGATTCCCCACTGTTTTCCTTATTTGGGTTCTGGTGCCTGCGACTATTTTATTATTCACTTGGCCAATCAGTGTTTGAGCTTCCCGTTCTTCTCTTATATGGATGATGTTGTACAACTGTGGTTAAGGGCGGCCTCTCAACTATCGAGGAAAGCTGTTACAACTGTTTCATTCATATAAACGTGGGGGAGGTCCGGCAACAGTTTCGAGTGTCTGCTTGTGTTTACTATGAGGGAGAAAAGACTAAAAGGCAGCTAACCGTCTACCCCCTACATGCTTGTGTTCACTATGAGGTAGAAAAGACTAAAAGGCAGCTAACCGTTTAAAAATTACACTACCCCCTACAAATTCCCCGTGTCTTTTCTTACGGCCTGTAATTTTTCAACCGTAAGATTCTTCTCCAGGGCATTTAATAACTCCCGAGCTTGTTCATCAAACTGCCCTTCTCTAATACTACCCCCGCCCAAGAGGGATTCACGTTGTTCCATCTCGAGATTTATTCGTTCAACCTGCCCATAGGGAACATCCTTCTTAGTAAGGGCGGTTTCGATCAGTCGTTGAGTTAATCCCCGGACACAGGGAATAACGCAACACCCAAGGGCAGTGAGTACTCCTGCCACCACTATACATGAGACAAGAAAGGGAACGACCACCCCCGTCCATTTACCAAACCAAGCTTCCAACCAGTCCGTGAGGCCAGAGTCGATGCCCGAGTTTTCGGCCAGTTCGTCCGCCAATGTGGTGAGTCCATCCAGGGCGCGGGTGATGGACCCATCAGGGGCGGTGTTGATGGGGATGAAAGTGCAGCACTGAGTGCCTATCATGACACAAACACCCCCCTTCTCTGCCAACATCATGTCTAAGGCCAACCTATTTTCCCACGCCATCCTACTAGTGGCGTCCAGTTGTTCTGCTATTCCTTTCACTGCATCCCGGGTATAATTAATGAACCTCTGCTGATTGTAGTAAATATAATTAATCCAATCCACGTTCTTATTGATGGTCACCCACCAGAACAGTGACGACTCAAAACCCGCCGCTATCTGGTTTCTTGCCTTGTATTCGTCAGGAACACCCCTGGGGACCCCTATGGCATCTAAATATATGTTATCATCGAAAGAGGTCTCCAAAGCTCTCTCAGTTCTTCCACTAGAACGGGGTTGCTCTTGTTTTTCGAATGCCAGGGTGAATGGGATGGCCAATTGAACGATCGCACAAGTGCCCGTCCATTTTTGGGGCAGGGTCGGTCGCAGAACCCTCCCACCACAGTACCACCAGAGGTCTGCCCTAGGTACATGAATGTGGGAGTAATTCCCGCCCCCGGTAGTTTCATTGACCAGCCGGATTGATCCGCTGCACTTGTCAAATGTCCCCACATCGTCGTCCCACTGTAGTCCCGTCCGAGAGACGCAGGCCTGGTGCGTACCCGTTACCCCTGAGAATGATGGCGGGCGGGGCGCCCCCTCAGACCTGACGGGGGGAAACTTCAAACTCAAGGGTCGACAAGTGGGGTCGTTCCAGGCCTCTCGGTCCTGGTACAGCCTTATCATGCAGTCCATGGCTCGTGGGTGTTTCTCCCATCCCAGCGGGAATGGGACCACCTGAGGGTTAGGGCGGGCACTCGTGCATGCGTAGCAATCACTCTTTTTCATGCTCCTCACAGTATATTTGACCCATTCCATCCAGGCATTCGCCTCCCCGTATCCCGTTTCTATTTCAAAGGTCTTTTCCAAATCCGTCGTCTCAATTAATCTAATCTTTTCCTGCTTATCAGTGGTGGATGAGCCCCGAGACTCAGCTTCAATGACCGTGATATACGTGCAGCACAGCTGCATCCCCCCCCATCCTGCCTGGCCCCCAACTCTAATACCCAGTATTGTTCTATTAAGTCACGCCTCGTTCTTTTCCAAGTTCTTTATGGTCAGATAAAGCGGATTGCACTGATTCTGTCCACAATCCCGTCCAGGGGTGATGGGATCACGGACAACTGACACCATCGCCTGGACCCCGGGGGCTGGAGGCCTACTTAGGCCTTCCCTACCATACAATTGTAATACTAACGTCTGACCCTGGAATCCCCTTTCTCTCTCTAGATTCTGCTTAGTTTGATTCAGTTGACTTTTAGTCCTACAGGGCACCAACTCACATAGGTCTAAGCTAAATGTCTGTGTTGATTGGTTGGCAAGCACGGAGATAGTGAACCACTGACGGTCCTCTGCTTGTTTTAACCAGAGGCCAAATTGGGTAACACGCACACTATGACCCAGCCCAAGGATAATGGCATAGCAAGTTAACAATACGATTGACCGCATTTTGTCGCGACACCCGTAGCCCGAGGGCACAGTTCCTTTAGACTCGCCAAAGTCCGATTAGTTCGTTCTCAGAGTCTCTGTTCCTTAGATGCCTTTGTCAGAGAGGTTCGTTCGTCCTCCGTCGGTTGTGGCACTGGTCCCTTGACTCGAGTGTAATGTGTCCAGCCCTTTTCAGCCGTATGGACAGCCGTTTCGGTCGTCAAAAGTACCAGGAAGGGACCGTTCCAAGTTGGTTCGAGGGTACGTTGCTTCCAGCTTTTAATCAGGACCCACTGACCCGGCTTGACGGTGTGCACCGCAAACTCGAGGGGCGGTGTCTGTGCCAAAAGTCCCTGTTGGCGTAAACGAGATAGAGCAGACCCCAGAGCCACCACATATTTTTGCACAAACATATCCCGAGACTCAAATACAGGAGGTTCCCCCTTCGGCCCATGGAACGGGAGGCCAAATAACATTTCGAAAGGGGAGACGCCCAAATCCCGCCTTGGCTGGGTGCGAATTTGCAACAGGGCAAGGGGTAGGCATTTGGTCCAAGGCAGGCCGATTTCACTAGTGAGCTTGGTTAGCTGCTTTTTGATGGTCTGGTTCATTCTTTCGACCTTGCCCGAGGAGGAGGGATGCCAGGGGGTGTGCAAATCCCAGTCAATCCCCATTGCTTGCACTACATTCTGGAGGACGGTCGAGGTGAAGTGGCTCCCCTGGTCAGAGTCAATAGCGCGGGGTAGCCCAAATCGTGGGATGATTTGCTCGAGTAGAATCTTGCTAACCTGAGTTGCCGTTGCCGTGGTAGTGGGGAAAGCTTCCACCCATCCTGTCAGGTTATCTACCACTACTAATAGATACTTCAGGCGACCTATAGGGGGGAGCTCAGTGTAATCTACCTGGATATACTCAAACGGCCTATAGGCCGGACTCCTACCCCCTTGTCTTGCATGCTGCCGCAGCCCCCTTTTGTTAATCTTTCGACACGTTATGCAATCTCCTGTGACCTGCTTGGCTACCGTGTACAGACCAGGGTGAGCATATCGGCGCAGGAAGGCATCACACAGTGCCTGGGCGCCCCAGTGACCCCCTTGGTGTAAACGGGCAATAATGTCCTGCGTCAACTGTCGATTTAGTAGCTGGCGGCCATCGGGTAAGGTCCACTTGCCTTCCCTATCCTTTGTACCCCCCAGAGACGCGAGAAGAGTTTCTTCTTTGTCAGTAAACGTGGGCACTTCGGTAATTTCGGATATCTGTGGAATCCTTACCAGGCAGTTTAATACTTCCTTCCCCATCCCAGCCAATTTTGCCTGTTCATCTGCCAATTGATTCCCCAGGGTCTCTATTTTATCGTCTTTCTGGTGTCCTTTCACATGTACTACAGCAATCTCTTGTGGCAGCAACAAATCCTCCAAGATCATGGCTACTAGTTCCTCGTGGACCAACTCCTTTCCTCTACTATTTATCATTCCCCTTTCTTTCCAGATCTTCCCAAAGGTGTGTACTACCCCAAAGGCATACTTAGAGTCAGTGTAGATTGTCCCGGCTATTCCCTTTAAATTCCTCAGAGCTCGGTGCAAGGCGTACAATTCGCACGTTTGTGCGGACCAGGCATTCGGTAGCCGTCCACTTTCCACTAATTCCCAACCAGTCTCACTAATGACTGCATAACTGTTGTGTCTCTTCCCATCTATCACTCGAGAGGACCCATCAATGTACCACCGCCTTCCTGCATGTAAGGGGGTATCCCTCAGATCTTCCCTCACTTTACTCTGGTACTCTATTATGTCTGAACAGCAGTGTTCCAGTTCCTCCTCGCCCTCCCCTTTCCAAAGGAAGTCCGCCGGGTTCTGGCAGCCCCCGACTTCTATTCGGAGGTCTTCTCGGTCTAACAATATGGCTTCATATTTCAGAATTCTCGAGTCAGTCAGCCACCTCCCGGCCTTCTGATTCAGGATAGTTCTAACCTGGTGGGGAGTAGTGACTGTCAAGGGGGCCCCGAAAGTCAACTTCCTGCTTTCCTCTACCAGCTTTGCCGTGGCTGCCACTGCTTGGACACACTCCGGCCACCCTCGGGAGACTGGATCCAGAATTTTTGACAGGAAAGCCACGGGCTTCCTTTTACCCCCCCAGTCCTGGGTCAATACTCCAAGAGCGGTTCCCTTTCTGGAGTTCACAAAGAGGCGAAATGTCTTACTAAAATCCGGCAGGCTTAAAACAGGTGCGGCCATCAATTTTCCTTTTAGGATTTCAATTAACTTTTTCTCCTCCTCCTCCCATTTTATTCTGTTGGGTGCCTCCTCAATGAGTTTTAGGTACAAGTCTTTAGTAAGGGGGGCATAGTCGTCTATCCATAACCGACAATAGCCTAAGAGTCCCAAGAACTTCCGCAACTCCCTCTTGGTCGTTGGGAGGCCTAGTTCGATTATTGCCCGCACTCTTTCCGGACTTATTCGTTTCTGTCCCTGGCTTATCAAGTGTCCTAGGTACTTAACCTCTTTCTCGACATATTGGAGCTTCTTCTGACTCACTCTTAACCCCTTCTCAGCTAGGTAATTTAACAGGGCATTAGTCCCAAGTAGGACGTCCTCCTCCGCCGGTCCGGATAAAAGGAGATCGTCCACGTATTGTATAAGCTTAAGGGCCGGGGACAAGGTTAGTCCCTCCAATAATTGTTCCAGAATCTGCCCGAACAGAGTCGGGGACTCAGTGAATCCTTGGGGGAGCACGGTCCACCTGTACTGTTGTTTTCTGCCAGTATCAGGATCCTCCCATTCAAAAGCAAAAAGATCCCTACTGTCCTTGTCCAGGGGACACGCCCAGAAGGCATCCTTTAAGTCTATAACACTAAACCAGCCGTGGTCCGGGGGGATTCGCCCCAGAATAGTGTATGGGTTCGGTACCACAGGGTGCCGTACTTGGACACTTTTATTTACTTCCCTTAGGTCTTGGACCATTCGGTAGCTCCCATCCGACTTCCGGACCGGCAGGATGGGGGAATTGTATCGTGACATACAGGGCTCTACCAATCCATCTTTTATTAGGTCTTCCATAACTGTCTTCAGGCCCTGCCTCCCTTCCCAAGAGATGGGGTATTGGCGCACTCTGACGTCGGGGCTCTGGGGCTTTAATTTTACCTCCACAGGTCGAATTGCGAGTCCCCCCCGTTTCCCTTTGGCGACCCAAACGCTAGGGTCTATCTCTGTCAATCGGGACTCACTAAGGTATGACATGGTAACGGCTAATTCTTCCTCTTCTCCCACTTCTATTCGCAATCCGAAACGGACTATCAAATCCCGTCCCAACAACCCATAGGGAAGATGGGGGAGGTGAAGGAGTTCCACCTGGAGTTCCTCCTCCTCCAGCTGCAAGGGTTGTGGTTCGAATATTTTCGCATTAAAAACCCCACCCTTAACTTCTGAAATGTTTAATGTTTTAGCTTGGAAGACAACCCCCCTCGGATGGAGGGGAATTGAGGACCTGCCAGCGCCTGTGTCAACTAAGAAGGTAACATCTTGTCTAAATGGGCCCACCCGTAAATTTACCAGGGGTTCTTGGTAGGCCCGTGTTCCGAACATCCCCTGACTTCCCTAATCCATTTGTTCACACTCCATTTCATACATCCCTTCTCTTTCCCTTTTAAACTCGGGACAATCCCTTTTGAAGTGTCCCAGTTTCCCGCAATGGTAACATCCGGCCTTCTGAGGGCGCTCAATTCCATAAGATCCTCCTCTCTCACTTCTGCCACGTCTCGCTTCTCTCCCTCTCCAACTTTTCTTCGACGTTCCTCTTTCCACCCCATAACTCCCTCCCCCATTCCGGTGAACTTACAAGCTTCCCGTATGGCTGCCACCATCATTTTTGTCTTATGTTTCTCCCTTATTACATCCCTCTCAACGTACACCTTCTGTGCTTCCCGTAATAATTCTGCAACATCCTTTTCAGCCCAATCCTCCACTTTCTGTAATTTCTTCTGAATGTCAGGCCATGACTTAGTCACAAAGTGCACCTTAAGCATGCTCTTGCCTATTTCCCCATCGGGGTCTAAACCTGAATACTTTCGCATGGACTCCCGCAAACGGTCTAAAAACTCACTCGGGATTCATCCTTTTTCTGTCCAACTTCAGATGCTTTTGCTAAATTCCGCTGTTTGGGCACACAAGTTTGGATCCCCCTGATTATAAGGCTTCTGAGGTCTGTCATATTGGCCCGTCCCCCTGCGTCGTTATGATCCCACCGGGGGTCCTCTAAGGGGTACTTCTGCTCTCCACGCTGAGGGCCGTCCTGATGCTCCCTATCCCAAATGGCCATTGCACTATTCCGGATCATAACAATTTCATCGTATTCTCATCATGGCCTGCAGTTCAGCCCATGTGTATATACTGGGCCCCAGAAATTGGTCCAGTTGTATTCCCACACTGACGGGGTCGTCCAGTAGACGGGGTAGTTCATTACGGAGTTGCCGGATATCCCCACAATTTAAAGGTTGTACTACGAACCCGGTCCGTTCATTCCCAAATGGCACCTCTCGTAAGGGGTTCAGCTGTTCAATATTGTCACTCCTCCCAGCTCTCAATCCCTCTTCTCGACCTCTCCGCATCTCGAGTCGGACTGATTTCCTAGTGCCTGGGGTGAGTTCTGTGCCCCCTCCTGTGCCCCCCCCCCAGCAGTCCCTTCCTCACTGGTCGTAGCCTGCTGGGACTCGGAATTATCCATCGCAGGAGGGAGGTCCGCGCTGGACGCCTGGTCGTGCGCGGGTGGTATATACGGGGGCGGGGAAGACGGTGGCAAACCGTCGGTGAGGATGTCCCAAGACTTCTGGGGCTTCCTCGGGTCTGTTTGGGGAATCAGAGGATAGAGACGCGTGGGACTCTCGCCGTCGCCCGCCAACCAGGCGGCGGCATATTTGCTCTCCTCTGGGTCAAACGGTTGTTTTCTGTTAACATATACATTTAGGATTTGACACACCCAGTCTTCATCAGACCCATACTCGGGCCAAACTACCGAGGGGGCGCGGATAGGTTCTTTGGTCCATATAAAACAACAATATTTTATCATGGTCTCTTTCTTTAAGTCCTTCGTTCTACTACTGTCCGTCCATAGACTTAACTTCCGACCTAATGGACTATCGGGGGGTATTTCTTTCCCATTTGCAGTCTTCCCTGACTTTTCCTTAGAAGTCTGATTTCCCATGGTTTATCTTCGGTCCTGGTCTTAAACGCCCAAAGCGTTTTCACAGATGACCGTCAAAACCACAATTTCCCGTGGTTTATCTTCGGTCCTGGTCTTAAACGACCAAAGCGTTTTCACAGATGACCGTCAAAACCACGCGGCCAACAAGGAAGAACAAAAGAATCTCTTACCTTGATCCGTGCACGGAGTTGTCTGGCCTTTTTAAATGTGTGTACCCCCGTGTATAGTCACTAACCGGTCGTCCCAGCACTCGTCCGTGTGTTCCTTTTCCAGGATTCAAAATTATTTTTAAATGAGCCGGGTCACATCCTCTCTTGGCCGACGGCTGACGGACCAAGCTGATCAGTGAGAAGTATAAATATATACTAGACGCGTCTTTGTTGTAATCAGGCTTGATCCGTGAGCCGAAGAGACTGCCCCCCCCCGGCAATAATTCTTTCATCCCGGACGAGCCCCCAATTGTGCGAGATAAGTGGCTATCCAGCCCCATCTACGGCACTTTTTATTTCCCTTCCCAGGAACAAAGACACGGAGGAGTCTGTCCAAAACTTTTTCATTCAACTTTGCAAAGTCGGGTGCTGTTCCCAAAGGTACACACACACAAGCATAGTAATCTCCACACATTATATACATGTATATGTGGGCTGGGTCTACTACTGCTGCCTTGACCAACGAGTGCTCGGATTCCCCACTGTTTTCCTTATTTGGGTTCTGGTGCCTGCGATTATTTTGTTATTCACTTGGCCAATCAGTGTTTGAGCTTCCCGTTCTTCCCTTATATGGATGATGTTGTCCAACTGTGGTTAAGGGCGGTCTCTCAACTATCAAGGAAAGCTGTTACAACTGTTTCATTCATATAAACGTGGGGGAGGTCCGGCAACAGTTTCGAGTGTCTGCTTGTGTTTACTATGAGGTAGAAAAGACTAAAAGGCAGCTAACCGTCTACCCCCTACATGCTTGTGTTCACTATGAGGTAGAAAAGACTAAAAGGCAGCTAACCGTTTAAAAATTACACTACCCCCTACATCTCTTCCGCCCACACTCTCTCTCGACCATTCTCTCTCTCTCGCCCACACTCTCCCACTCTCTCACTCGCCCACACTCGCACTCTCACCCAGTCACACTCTCACATACTCTCTCTCACCCACTCTCTCTTTGGCCCAGTCTCACTCTGACCCACTCTCTGTCTCACCCACACTCTATCTCGCCCACACTCTCTCTCACCCACTCTCTGTCTCGCCCACACTCTCTCTTGCCCACTCTCTCTCGCCCACTCTCTCACTCTCTCCCACTCTCTCTCTCGCCCACTATGTCCCTCTTCCACTCCCCCACTCTCACCCACACTCTCTCTCTCGCCCACTCATTCTCACTTTCACCCACTCTCTGTCTCGCCCACACTCTCTCTTGCCCACTCACTCTCGCCCACTCTCACTCTCACCCACTCTCTGTCTTGCCCACACTCTCTCTCGCCCACACTCTCTCGCCGACTCTCTCGCGACCACTCTCTCACTCTCTCCCACTCTCTCTCCCCCACTCTCTCACTCTCTCCCACTCTCTCTCGCCCTCTCTCTCACTCTCTCTCTCGCCCACTCTCTCACTCTCTCCCACTCTCTCACTCGCCCACTCACTCACTCTCGGCCAGCCTCACTCTCACCCACTCTCTGTCTTGCCCACACTCTCACTCGCCCATTCTCTCTCGCCCACTCTCTCTCGACCACTCTCTCCCACTATCTCTCGCCCACTCTCTCACTCTCTCTCACTCTCTCTCTCGCCCACTCTCTCACTCTCTCCCACTCTCTCACTCGCCCACTCACTCACTCTCGGCCAGCCTCACACTCACCCACTCTCTGTCTTGCCCACACTCTCTCTCGCCCACACTCTCTCGCCCACTCTCTCTCGACCACTCTCTCACTCTCGCTCAGTCTCACTCTCATCCACTCTCTGTCTCGCCCACATTCTCTCTTGCCCACTCTCTCTCTCGCCCAATCTATCACTCTTGCCCACTCTCTCTCGCCAACATTCTCTCTCACCGACTCTCTTTTTCCCACTCTCTCACTCTCGCCCACTCTCTCTCTCGCCCACTCGGTCCCTCTTCCCCCTCTCAATCTCACCCACACTCTCTCTCTCGCCCACTCTCTTTCACCCACTCTTTCTCTCTCTCACCCACTCTCTCTCACACAATATCTCTTTCACCCAGTCTCTCTCTCACCCTCACTCCCTCTGGCCCACTCTCTTTCTCGCCAACCCTCCCTCTGTCCCCTCACTCACTCTCGCCCACACTCTCTCACTCCCACTCTCTCTCTCGCCCTCTCACTCTCTCACCCACTCTCTGTCGCCCACTCTCTATCTCTCGCCTACTCTTTCTCTATCGCCCACTCTCTCTCTCGCCTTCACTCTCTCTCTCACCCACTCTCTGTCGCCCACTCTCACTCTCTCCCACTCTCTCTCTCGCCCACTCTCTCACTCTCGCCCAGTCTCACTCTCACCCACTCTCTGTCTCGCCCACACTCTCTCTTGCCCACTCTCTCTCGCCCACTCTCTCACTCTCTCCCACTCTCTGTCTCGCCCACTATGTCCCTCTTCCCCCTCACTCTCACCCACACTCTCTCTCGCCCACTCACTCTCACTTTCACCCACTCTCTGTCTCGCCCACACTCTCTCTTGCCCACTCACTCTCGCCCACTCTCTCTCTCTCGCCCACTATGTCCCTCTTCCCCCCTCACTCTCACCCACACTCTCTCTCTCGCCCATTCACTCTCTCTCTCGCCCACTCTCTCTCGCCCACTCTTTCTCTCTCTCGCCCACTCTCTCTCACCCAATCTTTCGCCCAGTCTCTCTCTCGCCCACACTCTCTCTCACCCACTCCCTCTTGCCCACACTCTCTCTCTCGCCCACACTCTTTCACACCTACTCTCTCACTCTCTCACTCTCTCTCTCCCACTCTTTCGCTCGCCCACTCTCTCTCTCGCCCACTCTCTATCTTTTGTCCAGTCTCACTCTCGCCCACACTCTCTCTCGCACATTCTCTCTCTCGTCCACTCTCTCTCGCCCACACACAATCTCGCCCACTCTCTCTCACCCACTCTTTCTTTGGCCCAGTTTCACTGTCACCCACTCTTTCTCTCGCCCACTCTCTCTCTCGCCCATTCTCTCACTCTCTCCCACTCTCTCTCGCCCGCTCTATCACTCTCGCCCAGTCTCACTCTCACACACTCTCTCTCGCCCACACTCTCTCTCGCCCACACTCTCTCTTGCCCATTCTCTCACTCTCACACACTCTCTCTCACCCACACTCTCTCTCGCCCACTCTCTCTCTCGCCCATTCTCTCTCTCTCGCCCACACTCTCTCACTCTCGCCCAGTCACACTCTCGCACACTCTCTCTCACCCACGCTCTCTTTGGCCCAGTCTCACTCTGACCCACTCTCTGTCTCACCCACACTCTCTCTCTCGCCCACTCTCTCACTCTCTCCCACTCTCTGTCTTGCCCAGTCTCTCATTCTCGCCCAGTCACACTCTCGCACACTCTCTCTCACCACTCTCTCTTTAGCCCAGTCTCACTCTGACCCACTCTCTGTCTCACCCACACTCTATCTCGCCCACACTCTCTCTCGCCTACTCACTCTCTCGCCCGCTTTCTCTCTCTCACCCACTCTATCACTCTCGCCCACTCTCTCTCTGGCCAACACTCTCTCTCACCCACACTCTCTCTCGCCCACTCTCTTACCTTCTCCTACTCTCTCTCTCGCACACTCTCTCATTCTCGCCCTCTCTCTCGCTCGCCCACGCTCTCTCTCGCCCACTCTCTCACTCTCACCCACTCTCTCTCTCACCCACTCTCTCCTGCCCACACTCTCTCACGCCCACTCTCTCTCTCACCCATTCTCCCACTCGCCCACTCTCTCTCGCCCACACTGTCTCTCTACCACTCTCTCTCGCCGACTCTCTCACTCTCACCCACTCTCTCACTCTCACCCAGTCTCACTCTGACCCACTCTCTCTCACCCACACTCTCTCTCACCCACACTCTTACTCTATCTCACTCTCTCTCTCGTCCACACTCTCACTCTATCCCACTCTCTCTCTCGCCCACACTCTCTCTCTCGCACATTCTCTCTCTCTCGCCCACTCTCTCTCGCCGAAACTCTCTCTCGCCCACACTCTTACTCTATCCCACTCTCTCTCTCGCCCACACTCTCACTCTATCCCACTCTCTCTCTCCCCAAACTCTCACTCTCGCCCAGTCACACTCTCGCACACTCTCTCTCACCCACTCTCTCTTTGGCCCAGTCTCACTCTGACCCACTCTCTGTCTCTCCCACACTCTCTCTCGCCCACTCTCTCACTCTTGCCCACTCTCTCTCGCCCACTCTCTCTCTCGCCCTCTCTCTCACTCTCGCCCACTCTCTCTCTCTTGCCCACTCTGTCACTCTTGCCCACTCTCTCTCTCGCCCACTCTCTCTCTCGCCCTCTCTCTCACTCTCGCCCACTCTCTCTCTCGCCCACTCTCTCACTCTCGCCCTCTCTCTCTCGCCCACTCTCTCTCTCTTCCACTATGTCCCTCTTCCCCCATCTCACTCTCACCCACAATCTCTCTCTCGCCCACTCTCTCTCCCCCACTCTCCCTCTGTCCCCTCACTCACTCTCGCCCACACTCTCTCTCACACACACTCTCTCTCGCCCACTCCCTCTGCCCCCTCTCTCTCACCCACTCTCTCTCGCCCATTCTCCCTCAGTCCCCTCACTCACTCTTGCCCACACTCTCTCTCGCCCACTTTGTCTCACCCCCACTCTCTCACTTCCACTCTTTCTCTCGCCCACTGTCTCTCGCCCACTCTCTGACGCACACTCTCTCACACACACTCTCTCTCGCCCACTCTCTCTCTCGCGCTGTCACTCTCTCACCCACTCTCTCTCTCGCCTTCACTGTCTCTCACCAACTCTCTGTCGCCCACTCTTTCTCTCGCCTACTCTTTCTCTATCGCCCACCCTCTCTCTCGCCCACACTCTCTCGCCCTCTCTCTCTCGCCCACTCTTTCTCTCACCACTCTCTCTCACCGACTCTCGCCCACTCTGTCTCTATCGCCCACTCTGTCTCTCTCCCACTCTCTCTCTCACCAACTCCTAACACGCCCAGTTTCTCTCTCACCCACTCTCTCTCTCTTCCACTCTCTCTCTCACCCACTCTCTCACTCTTGTCCACTCTCTCTTGCCCACTCTCTCTCTCGCCCAGACTCTCTCTCTCGCCCACTCACACTCTCTCTCGACAATCTCTCTCTCGCCCACTCTATTTCGCCCACTCTTTCTCTCTCTTGCACACTCTCTCTCACCCAATCTTTCTTTTGCGCAGTCTCTCTCTCACCCAAACTCTCTCTCGCCCACTCCCTCTTGCCCACTCTCTCACTCTCGCCCACTATCTCCCTCTGCCCCCTCTCTCTCACCCACTCTCTCTCGCCCATTCTCCCTCTGCCCCCTCACTCACTCTTGCCCACACTCTCTCTCGCCCACTTTGTCTCACCCCCACTCTCTCACTTCCACTCTTTCTCTCGCCCACTGTCTCTCGCCCACTCTGTCTCGATCATCCACTCTGTCTCTCTCCCACTCTATCTCTCACCAACTCCTCACACGCCCAGTTTCTCTCTCACCCACTCTCTCTCTCTCTCTTCCACTCTCTCTCTCTCACCCACTCTCTCACTCTTGCCCACTCTCTCTTGCCCACTCTCTCTCTCGCCCACTCTATCTCTCGCCCACTCCCTTTCGCACACTCTTTCTCTCTCTCACCCACTCTCTCACTCTCGCCCACACTCCCCCCCCTCTCTCTCTCGCCCACACTCTCTCTCGCCCACTCTCTCACTCTCGCCCACACTCTCTCTCGCCCACACTCTCTCTCTCTCGCCCATACTCCCTCTTGCCCACTCTCTCACTCTCGCCTACTCTCCCTCTGCCCCCTCACTCTCTCTCGCTCACACTCTCTCTCGCCCACTCTGTCTCACCCCCCCACTCTCTCTCCCACTCTATCGCCCACTCTTTCTCACCCACTCTCTCTCTCACCCACTGTCTCTCGCCCACTCTCTCTCTCGCCTTCACTCTCTCTGACCCACTGTCTGTCGCCCACTCTTTCTCTCGTCTACTCTTTCTCTATCACCCACTCTCTCTCGCCCACACTCTCTCGCCCTTTCTCTCTTGCCCACTCTCTCTGTCGCCCACTCTTTCTCTCACCACTCTCTCTCACCGACTCTCGCCCACTCTGTCTCTATCGCCCACTCTTTTTCTCTCCCTCTCTCTCTCACCAACTCCTAACTCTCCCAGTTTCTCTCTCACCCACTCTCTCTCTGTTCCACTATCTCTCTATCCCCCACCCTCACTCTTGCCCACTCTCTCACTTGCCCACCCTCTCTCTCCCCCACACTCTCTCTCACCCTCACTCTCTCTCTCACCCATTTTCTCTTTCGCCCAGTCTTTCTCTCGTCTATTCTCTCTCTCCCTCTCTCTCGCCCACTCTCTTTCTCGTGCACTATCTCTCTCTGCCCCCTTTCTCACTCTCACGCGCACACTCTCTCGCCCACACCTGCTCTCGCCCACTCTCTCTCTCTCTCGCCCACTATCTCCCTTGCCCCACTCTCTCACCCCCAATCTCTCTCTCGCCCACTCCCTCACTCTCACCCACTCTCTCTCACCCCACTCTCTCACTTCCGCTCTTTCTCTCACCCACTCTCTCACTCCCACTTTCTCACTCACACGCTTTCTCTCGCCCACTCTCTCTCTCATCCCCTCTCTCTCTCTCGCCCACTCTCTGTCACCCCCACTCTCTTTCTTGCCCACTCTCTCCCTCTGCCCCCTCTCTCACTCTCGCACACTCTCTCTATCGCCCACTCTTTCACTGTCGCCCACTCTCTCCCTCTGCCCCTCTCTCATTCTCTCCCACTCTCGCTCGCCCACTCTCTCCCTCTGCCCCCTCTCATTCTCTCCCACTCTCGCTCGCCCACTCTCTCACTCTCTCCCACTCTCTCTCTTGCCCACTCTCTCTCTCTCGCCCACTCTCCCTCTCGCCCACTGTCTCTCGCCCAGTCTCCCTCTCGTCCTCTCTCTCTCCAAATGTCTCTCTCTCACCCACTCTCACTCTCGCCCACTCTATCGCCCACTCTCTCTGTCGCCCACTCTCTCTCTCTCGCTCAGTCTCTCTCTCGCCCGCTCTCTCCCCCACTCTCTGTCTCGCCCACTCTCTCTCTTGCCCACTCTCTCTCGCCCACTCTCTCACTCTTGCCCACTCACTCTGTCTTGCCCACTCTCTCTCGTCCGCACACTCTCACCCGCCCGTTCTCTCTCCCTCACCCACTCACTCTCTCTCTCTCGCCCACTCTCTCTCGCCCCCACTCTCTCTCGCTCACAGCCTCTCATGCCCACTCTCTCTCACCCTTTCTCTCGCTCTCGCCCACTCTCTATCTCTCACGCATTCTCCCTCTCTCGCCCACTCTCTCTCACCCACTCTCTCACTCTCTACCACTGTCTCTCGCCCACACTCTATCTCACCCAATCTCTCTCTCACCCACTCTCTCACTCTCTCCCACTCTCTCTCGCCCACTCTCTCTCTCTCGCCCAATCTCTCTCTTGTCCACTCTCTCTCGCCCACTCTCACCCCCACTCTCTCTTGCTCACACTCTCACGCCCACTCTCTCTCTCGCCCACTCTCTCACTCTCGCCCACTCTCTCTCTCTCGCCAACTCTCCCTCTCGCCCACTCTCTCTCTCCTGCCCACTCTCCCTCGCCCATTCTCTCTCCCTCGCCCACTCTCTCTCTTTCGCCCACTCTCTCACACCCCCACTCTCTCTCACTGACACCCTCTGTCGACCACTCTCTCTCACCCATTCTCCCTCTCTCGCCCAAACTCCCTCGCCCACTCTCTCGCCCACTCAAGCTCTCGCCCACTCTCTCTCTCATGCCCACCCTCTCTCTCTCACCCCCACTCTCTCTCGCTGACACCCTCTGTCGCCCACTCTCTCTCTCACCCATTCTCTCTCTCTCGCCCACTCTCTCTCTCGCCCACTCTCTCTCGCCCACTCTCTCTCTCGCCCACTCTCTCTCTCGCCCACTCTCTCTCTCGCCCACTCTCTCTCTCTCATGCCCACCCTCTCTCGCTCACCCCCACTCTCTCTCGCTGACACCCTCTGTCGCCCACTCTCTCTCTCACCCATTCTCTCTCTCTCGCCCACTCTCTCTCTCGCCCACTCTCTCTCACCCACTCTCTCTCTCGCCCACTCTCTCTCTCACCCACTCTCTCTCTCGCCCACTCTCTCTCACACCCTCTCTCTCTCTCTCATGCCCACCCTCTCTCTCTCACCCACTCTCTCACTCTCTCCCACTCTCTCTCACCCATTCTCTCTCTCTCGCCCACTCTCTCTCTCGCCCACTCTCTCTCACCCACTCTCTCTCTCGCCCACTCTCTCTCTCACCCACTCTCTCTCGCCCACTCTCTCTCACACCCTCTCTCTCTCTCTCATGCCCACCCTCTCTCTCTCACCCACTCTCTCACTCTCTCCCACTCTCTCTCACCAACTCTCTCTCTCTCGCCCACTCTCTCTCCCGCCCACTCTCACTCGCCCATTCTCTCTCTCCCTCGCCCACTCTCTCTCTCTTTCGCCCACTCTCTCTCACCCCCACTCTCTCTCGCTGACATCCTCTGAGGTCCACTCTCTCTCTATCACCCATTCTCCCTCTCTCGCCCACTCTCCCCCGCCCACTCTCTCTCGCCCACTCTCTCTCTCGCCCACTCTCTCTCTCGCCCACTCTCTTACTCTCTCCCACTCTCTCTCTCGCCCACTGTCTCTCTCTCTCACACACGCTCTCTCGCCCACTCTCTCTCTCTCTCGCCCACTCTCTCTCTCGCGCCCACTCTCTCTCTCACCCACTCTCTCGCTCTCATCCACTCTCTCTCTCACCCACTCTCACTCTCTCCCACTCTCACCCTCGCCCGCTCTCTCACTCTCACCCACACTCTCCCTCTGCCCCTTCACTCACTCTCGCCCACTCTCTCTCACTCTCTCCTGCACCACCCTCACTCTCTCCAGCCCTTCGCTCTCACTTGCACCCTCTGTCGCTTACTCCCCTCTCTCTCACTTTTCCCCGTCTGTTGGTCTCTCTCGCTCTTGCTCTGTCTCTCTCTTGCTCTTCCTGTGTCATTCTCTCCCTCTTTTGCTCATCTGCTCTCTCGCCATCTCCCCCTCTCTTGATCCTCCTTTCTCCCCCTCATTGTCCCCTCTCCCTCACACTGTCTCATCTCCCCTCTTGTCCCCTCTCTCTCCCGTCTCTCTCCCTCTCTCTCTTCCCCTCTCTCGTCCACTTTCTCATCTCCCTCTCGCATCCCCTTTCTCTCCCCCTCACGTTCCCTCTCTCTCCCCCATCGCCCCCTCTCCCTCGTCCCCTCTCTCTCCCTCTCTCACCCCCGCTCTCTCCCCCCTCTCTCCCTCTCTCGCCCCCATCAGTCCCTCTCTCTCTCCCTGTATCGTCCACTTTCTCTACCTCTCTCTCCATTTCTCTGCCTCCCTTGTCCCCTCTCTCTCCCACCATTGTCCCATCTCTGTCCCTCCCTCATCCCCTCTCTCTCCCCCTCTCGTCCCCTCTCTCTCCCTCCCTCGTCCCCTCTCTCTCCCCATATCGTCCCCCTTTCCCTCTCCCTCCCTCTCTCTCCCTCCCATTGTCCTCTCTCTCTCTCTCTCTCGCTCTCTCCCTCGTCCCCCCTCTCTCCCTCTCTCATCCCCTCTCTCTCCCACTCTCTCTCACTCTCTCTCCCCGCATCGTCCCCTCTCTCTCCCCGTATCGTCCCCTTTCTTTCCCTCTCTCTCCTTCTCTCGTCAACCTCTCTCTCCCCCCATCTCTCCCTCTCTCGCCCCCCATCGTCCCCTCTCTCACCCTCATTCGTCCCTTCTCTCTCCCTCTCTTATCCCCACTCTCTCACCCTCTTGTCCCTGTCTCTCCCCCATTGTCCCCTCTTTCTCCCTCTCTTCCTTCTCTCTCCGTCTCTCTCCATCTTTCTCCTCCATCGTCTCCTCTCTCCCTCTTTCGTCCCCTGTCTCACCCCCATGGTCCCCTCTCTCCTCCTCTCTCTTCCTCTCCCTCATCCTCCCCTCTCTCTCCCCTCTCGTTCCCCTCTCTCCCCATCGTCCCCCCTCTCTCCCATCTCTCTGCCCTCACTCTCTCCTTTCTTTCCCTCTCTCATCCCCTCTCTTTCCACCTCTCGTCCCCTCTCTCTCCCCCTGTCTCGTCCCCTCTCTCTCCCGCTCTCGTCCCCTCTCTCTCCCACATCATCCCCTCTCTCCCCCATCGTCACCTCTCTCTCCCCTCTCTCGTCCCTCTCTCCCTACTCTCATCCCCTCGCTCTCCCCTCTCTCTCCTTCTCTAAACCCTCTCTCTTCCCCACTCTCTCCCCCTCTCGTCCCCTCTCTCTCCCCATTCTCCCCTCTCTCTCCCTCTCTTTCACCCTCTCGTCCTCTCTGTCCCCCGCCATTGTCCCCCTCTCTCACCCTCTCTCCCCTCTCTCCCTCCCCTCTCTGTCTCACTCACGTGTCCTCTCTACCTCTCTCGTCACCGCTCTCTACCCCTTCGTCCTCTCTCTCTCTCTCTCCCTCTCGTCCCCCCCTCTCTCCCCCATCATCCCCTCTCTTTCCACCTCTCATCCACTCACTCTCCCCCATCGTCCCCTCTGTTTCCCCTCACTCTCTCCACCATCATGCCCTCTCTCTCCCCAATTGTCCCCTCTCTCTCCCTCTCTCTCCTCTATCTCCCTCACCCTCCCCTCTCTCTCCCCCCATCGTCCTCTGTCTCCCCCATCATCCCCTCTCACTCCCTCTCTCTCACCTCTCTCTCCACTCTCGCTCCCCCCTCTCTCTCCACATCGTCCAGTCTCTCTCCCTCTCTCTCTCTCCACAATTGTCCCTCCTCTCTCCCTCTCTCTCCTCTATCTCCCTCACTCTCCCCTCTCTCTCCTCCCATCGTCCTCTCTCTCCCCCATATCCCCTCTCTCTCCCTCTCTCTCACCTCTATCTCCACTTTCGCTCCCCTCTCTCTCTCTCCACATCGTCCAGTCTCTCTCCCTCTCTCTCTCTCCCCTCTGTCTCCCCTCTCTCTCCCTCCATCGATCCGTCTCTCTCCGTCTTTCTACTGCCTGTCGTCCCCTCTCTCCCCTCTCTCTCCCCTCTCTCTCCCCTATCGTCTCCTCTCTCTCCCTCTGTCTCCCCCCATTGTCCCCTCTCTCCCCGTCTCTCGTACCCTCTCTCTTCACATCGTGCCCTCTCTTTCCCCCAGTCGTCCCCTCTCTCTCCCTCTCTCTCCCCCATTGGCTCCTCTCTCTCACTCTCTCTCCCCTCTCTCCCTCTCTCTCTCCCCTCACTCTCCACACTCTCTCCCCTCTCTCCCCACATCGCCCCTCTCTCTCCCCCTCTCTCCCGCCTTTCCTTCTCTCGTTCGCTCTCTCTCCCCCTCTCGTCCACTAGCTCCCCCTCTCATCACCTGCTCCCCCTCTCTTGCCTCTCTCTCTCTCATCACCTCACTCCCTCTCTCAATCCTCTCTCTCCACCCTCGTCCTCTCTCTCTCCCCCTCTTTTCGCACTTCTCTTTCAATTATCCCTCCCACCTCTCTCTGCCACTCTCTCCTTCTCTCGTCCCCCCTCTCTCCCCCCTCGTCCCCTCGCTTCGCCCTCTCATCACCGCTCTCCCCCTATCTCTTCCCCTCTCTCTCGACCACTCTCTCTCCGATCACGTCAACTCTCTCTCCCCTCTCTCGTCCCTTCTCACCCCCCCTCATCCAATCTCTCTCCCCTCTCTCGTCCCCTCTCCCTCCCCTCTCTCTGCCTCTCCCGTCCCCTCTGTCTCCCTCTCCCTCCCCGTCACCCCCATCGTCCCCGCTCTCTCCACCTCTCGTACACTCTCTCTGCCCCATCATCCCCCCTCTCTCCCCCTCTCGTCCCCTGTCTCTCCCCTCACCGACCCTTCTCTCTCATCCTCATCCCCACCCTCCCATCTCGACCCCTCTCTCTCCCTCTCTCCTCCCCTTTCTCTCCCTCCCCTCTCTTTCCCTCTCTCGTCCCTTTACTCTCCAGCCTCATCCTCTCTCTCTCCTCCTCTTGTCCCACCTCTCTTGCCCTCTCCCTCTCCCCTCTCTCCCCACTCACTGCCCCCCTCCGCCCATCGTCCCCGCGCTCTCCCCCTCTCGTCCCCTCACTACCCCCTCTCATCACCTCTCTCCCCTCTCTCTTCCTCTCTCTCCGTCTCTCTCTCCTCCCTATCAGCTCTCTCGTCCCCTCTCTCTCCCCCTTTCTCCCTCTCTCGTCCCCTCTCTCTACCCCCAACATCCCTCTCTGCCCCCTCTCTCTCCCCTCTCTCTACCCCCATCGTCCACTCTCATTCCCTCTCTCAGCATCTCTCTCCCCCTGTCATGCCCTCTCTTTCCCCCCATCGCCGGTCTCTCATCCCCTATCGTCCATTTTCTCTCACCCCCATTCCCCCTCTCTCCCCCTTGTCCCGTCTCTCTCCCTATCTCCTCCCCTCCCTCTCCCTCCCCTCTCTCCCCCTCTCTCCTCCCCTCTCTCTCCCTCCCCCTCTCCCTCTCTCATCCCATCTCTCTCCACACTCGTCCTCTCTCTCTCCCCCTCTTGTCCACCTCTCTTACCCTCTCTCTCTCTCCCCTCTCGCCCCTTCTCACTCCCCCCTCCCCCGCCATCGACCCCTCTCTCTCCACACTCGTCCTCTCTCTCTCCCCTCTTGTCCCACATCTATTACCCTCTCTCTCACACCTCTCTCCCCCTCTCACTCCCCTCTCTCCCCCATCATCCCCTCTCTCTCCGTCTCTCGTCCCCTCTCTTTCCCCCTCTCGTCTGCTAGCCCCCCCCCTCATCACCTGCTCCCCCCTCTCTTCCCCCTCTCTCTCTCTCGTCCCCTCTCTCTCCTCCTCATGTCACCTCTCTCGCCTCTCTCGTCCCCGCTCTCTCCTTCTCTCTCCCCGTCACCCCCATCGTCCCCGGGCTCTTCCCTTCTCGTCCCCTCTCTCTCCCCCATCATCCCTTGTCTCTATCCCATCCTCCCCTCTCTCTCACACTCTCGTCCCCTCTCTCTCCCCCATCGTCCCTTCTCTCTCACACCTTTTCACTCTCTCCCCTCTCGTCACCTCTCTCTCACCTCTCTCCTCCCCTCTCTCTCCCTCACCTTTCTCTCCCTCTCTTGACCCTCTCTCTCCACCCTCGTCCTCGCACTCTCCCCCTCTTGTCCCACCTCTCGTACCCTCTCTGTCCCTCCACTCTCCCCCTCTCACTCCCCCACTATCCCCCCATCGTCACCTCTCTCCCCTCCTCTCTTCCCCTCACTCCCCCCTCTCATCACCTCTCTCCCCCACAACTTCCCCCCTCTCTATCTCTCGTCTCCTCTCTCTCCCCCTCATTTCACCTCTCTCTCCCTTCTCTCGTCCCCTCTCTCCCCCTCTCATCCCCTCTCTCTCCCCTCTCTCGTCCCCTCTTCCTACCCCTCTCTCCCTCTTTCGTCCCCTCTCTCTCCACATAGCCTCCATCCTCCCCTCTCTTTCCCCCTCTCATACCCTCTCTCTTCCACATCATCCCCTCTCTCCCCCCTTCTCCTCCTCTCTCTCTCCACCTCTCGTCCCCTCCCTCTCCCCCTATCGTCCCTTCTCTCTCACAGCCGTCCACTCTCTCCCTCTCTCACCCCCTCTCCATCCCTCTCTCCTCCCCTCTCTCTCCCTCCCCCTCTCCCTCTCTCAATCCTCTCTCTCCACCCTCCTCCTCTCTCTCTCCCCTCTCGTCCCACTTCTGTTACCCTCTCCCTCCCCCTCTCTCCGCCTCTCGCTCCTCCACTCTCCCCCATCATCCCCTCTCTCTCCTTCTATCGTCCCCTCTCTCTCCCCCCTCTCGTCCCCACGCTCCCCTGTATCATCACCTCTCTCCCCCTCTCTCTTCCCATCTCTCTCGTCCACTCTCTCTCCCCCTCACGTCACCTCTCTCTCCCCTCTCTCGTCCCCTCTCCCTCCCCCTCTCTCTCTCCCTCTCTCATCCACTCAGTCTCCCTCTCTCTCCCCGTCACCCCCATCGTCCCCGCTCTCTCCACCTCTCGTCCCATCTCTCCCCCCGATCATCCCCTCTCTCTCTCCCCCATCCTCCCATCTCTCTCCCTCTCTCGACCTTTCTTTCTCCCCCTCTCGTCCCCTCTCTCTCCCCCCATCGACCGTTCTCTCTCACCCCCTTCCCCCCTCCCCTCTCGTCCCCTCTCTCTCCCTCTCCCTTCCCCTCTGTCTCCCTCCCCTCTGTTTCCCTCTCTCATCCCTTCTCTCTCCACCCTCGTCCTCTCGCTCTCCCCCTCTTGACCCACATCTCTTGGCCTCTCTCTCGCCCCTCTCTCCCCCCTCACTGCCCCCTCTCCGCCCATTGTACCCTCTCTCTCCCCCTCTCGTCCCCACACTATCCCCTCTCATCACCTCTCTCCCCCTCTCTTCCCCTCTCTCTGTCTCTCTCTCGGCATTATCACCTATCTCGTCCCCTCTCTCTCCCCCTTTCTCCCTCCCTTGTCCCCTCTCTCTTTACCACTCTCTCTATCATCCCCTCTCTCTCCCCTCTCTCTACCCCCATCGACCACTCTCTCTCCCTCTCTCATCACGTCTCTCCCCCCTCATGCCTTCTGTCTCCCCCCATCTTCCCCTCTCAAACCCCCTATCGTCCCTTCTCTCTCACCACCATCCCCCCTCTGTCCCTCTTGTCCCCTCTCTCCCTCTCTCCCCCTCTCTCCCTCCCCTCTCTCTCCCTCTCTCCTCCCCTCTCTCTCCCTCCCCTCTCTCCCCCTCTCTCCTCCCCCCTCTCTCCCTCCCCCTCTCTCCGTCTCTCATCCCATCTCTCTCCACACTCGTCCTCTCTCTCTCCCCCTCTTGTCCCACCTCTCTAACGCTCTCCCTCCCCCCTCTCTCTCCCTCTCACTCCCCCCTCTCCCCCATCGTCCCCTCTCTCTCCACACTCGTCCCCTCTGTCTCCCCCTCTTGTCCCACCTCTCTTACCCTCTCTCTCTCCCCTCTCTCCCCCTCTCACTCCCCTCTCTCCCCCATCATCCCCTCTCTCTCTCCCTCTCTCATCCCCTCTCTCCCCCATTGTCCCCTCACTCTCCCCTCTCATCACCTCTCTCCCCTCTCTCCCTCTCTCTCCCCTCCCTCTCACCTCTCTCGTTCCCTCTCTCTCTCTCTCTCTCTCCCTCTCTCGTCCCCTCTCTCTCCCCCCATCATCCTCTCTCTGCCCCCTCTCTCCCCTTCTCTCTCCCCTCTCTCTACCCCCATCGTCCCCTCTCTCTTCCCCATCGTCCGCGCGCTCTCCCCCTATCATCCCTTCTCTCTCACCCCCGTCCCCACTCTCTCCCCTCTCGTTCCCTCTCTCCCTCTCTCCTCCCCTCTCTCTCCCTCCCCTCTGTTTCCCTCTCTCGTCCCTTCTCTCTCCACCCACGTCCTCTCGCTCTTCCCCTCTTGTCCCACCTCTCTTGGCCTCTCTCTCGCCCCTCTCTCCCCCCTCACTGCCCCCTCTCCCCCCATCGTCCCCCTCTCTCCCCCTCTCCTCCCCTCACTACACCCTCGAATCACCTCTCTCCCCTCTCTCCCTATCTCTCCCCTCCCTCTCACCTCTCTCATTCCCTCTCTCTCCCCCTTTCTCCCTCTCTTGTACCCTCTCTCTACCCCATCATCCCCTTTCTGCCCCCCTCTCCCCCTTTCTCCCCCCTCTCTCTCCCCCACTTGTACCTTCTCTCTCACCCCCGTCACCCCCTCCCTCTCTCGTCCCCACTCTCTACGTCTCTCGTCCCCTCTCTCTCCCCCCTCATCCTGTCTGTCTCCCCCTCTTGTCCCATCTCTCTTACACTCTCTCTCCCCCCTCCCCCATCTCACTCCACCTCTCTCCCGCATCGTCTCCTCTCTCTCCCCCTCTCGTCCCCTCACTCCTCCCTCTCATCACCTCTCTACCCTGTCTCCCTCTCTCTCCCCTCCCTCTCACCTCGCTCGTCCCCCCTCTCTCTCCCTCTCTCCCTCTCTCGTCCCCTCTCTCACCTACATCATCCCCTTTCTGCCCCCCTCTCCCCCTTTCTCTCCCCTCTCTCTCCCCCTCTTGTACCTTCTCTCTCACCCCCGTCACCACCTCCCCCTCTTGTCCCATCTCTCTTACACTCTCTCTCCCCCCTCCCTCCTCTCACTCCACCTCTCTCCCCCATCGTCTCCTCACTCTCCCCCTCTCGTCCCCTCACTCCCCCCTCTCATCACCTCTCTACCCTGTCTCCCTCTCTCTCCCCTCCCTCTCACCTCTCTCGTCCCCCCGCTCTCTCCCTCTCTCGTCCCCTCTCTCACCCCCATCATCCTCTCTCTGCCCCCTCTCTCCCCCTCTCTCTCCCCTCTCTCTTACCCCATCGTCCCCTCTCTTCCCTATCGTCCCCTCTCTCTCCCCCCCATCATCCCTTCTCTCTCACCCCCGTCCCCACTCTCTCCGCTCTCGTCCCCTCTCTCCCCTCCTCTCTTCCCCTCGCCCCCTCTCATAATCTCTCTCCCCCTCTGTCGTCGTCACTCTCTCCGTCTCTTGTTCCCTCTCTCTCCCTCTCTAGCCCCCTGTCTCTCCCTCTCTCGTTCCCCCTCTCTCTCACTCTATCGTCCCCTCTCTCCCCCTCTCGTCCCCTCATTCCACCCCGCTTGTCACCTCTCTCTCCCCTCACTCTCACCTCTCTTGCCCCCTCTCTCTCCCCCCTCTCGTCCCCACGCTCCCCTGTCTCATCACCCCTCTCCCCCTCTCTCTTCCCCTCTCTCTCTCGTCCACTCTCTCTCCCCCTCACGTCACCTCTCTCTCCCCTCTCTCGTCCCATCTCTTCCCCTCGCATCCAATCTCTCTCCCCTCTCTCGTCCCCTCTCCCTCCCCCTCTCTCACTCCCTCTCTCAGCCCCTCAGTCTCCCTCTCTCTCCCCGTCACCCCCATCGTCCCCGCTCTCTCCACCTCTCGTCCCCCCTCTCTCCCCCCAATCATCCCCTCTCTCTCTTCCCCATCCCTCCTCCCCTCTCGTCCCCTCTCTCTCCCACTTCCCTCCCCTCTCTCTCCCTCCCATCTCTCTCCCTCTCTCGACCTCTCTTTCTCCCCCTCTCGTCCCCTCTCTCTCCCCCCATCGACCCTTCTCTCTCACCCCCATCCCCCCTCCCCTCTCGTCCCCTCTCTCTCCCTCTTCCCTCCCCTCTCTCTCCCTCCCCTCTGTTTCCCTCTCTCGTCCCTTCTCTCTTCACCCTCGTCCTCTCGCTCTCCCCCTCTTGTCCCACCTCTGTTGGCCACTCTCTAGCCCCTCTCTCCCCCCTCACTGCCCCCTCTCCCCCCATCGTCCCCTATCTCTAACCCTCTCGTCCCCTCACTACCCCCCTCTCATCACCTCTCTCCCCTCTCTCTTCCCCTCTCTCCGTCTCTGTCTCGGCGTTATCACCTCTCTTGTTCCCTCTCTCTCCCTCTCTCGCCCCCTCTCCCTCCCTCTCTCCTCCCCTATCTCTCCCTCCCCCCTCCTTCTCTCAATCCTCTCTCTCCACCCTCCTCCTCTCTCTCCCCCCCTCTTGTCCCACTTCTGTTGCCCTCTCCCTCCCCCTCTCTCCTCCTCTCACTCCTCCACTCTCCCCCCATCGTCCCCCTCTCTCCTTCTCTTGTCCCTCCTCTCACCCCCCTCTCGTCCCCACGCTCCCCTGTATCATCACCTCTCTCCCCCTCTCTCTTCCCCTCTCTCTCTCTCGTCCACTCTCACTCCCCCTCACGTCACCTCTCTCTCCCCTCTCTAGTCCCCTCTCTCCCCCTCGCATCCAGTCCCTCTCCCCCTCTCGTCGCCTCTCCCTCCCCTCTCTCTCTCCCTCTCTCGTCCCCTCAGTCTCCCTCTCCCTCCCCGTCACCCCCATCATCCCCGCTCTCTCCACCTCTCGTCCCCTCTCTCCCCCATCACCCCCTCCCTCTCCCCCATCCTCCCATCTGTCTCCCTCTCTCGAACCCTCTTTCTCCCCCTCTTGTCCCCTCTCTCTCCCCCATCGACCCTTCTCTCTCACCCCCATCCCCCTCCCCTCTCGTCCCCTCTCTCTCCCTCTCTCCTCCCCTCTCTCTCGCTCCCCTGTTTCCCTCTCTCGTCCATCTCTCTCCACCCACGTCCTCTCGCTCTCCCCCTCTTGTCCCACCTCTCTTGGCCTCTCTCTCGCCTCTCTCTCCCCCCTCACTGCCCCTTTCTCCCCATTGTCCCCTCTCTCTCCCCCTCTCGTACCCTCACTCCCCCCTTTCATCACCTCTCTCCCCTCTCTCTTCCCCTCTCTCCGTCTCTCTCTTGGCCCTATCACCTCTCTCGTCCCCTCTCTCTCCCCCTTTCTCCCTCACTTTTCCACTCTCTCTACCCCCATCATCCCCTCTCTGCCCCCTCTCTCCTCCTCTCAATCCCCTCTCTCCACACCCATCGTCCACTCTCTCTCCCTCTCTCATCACCTCTCTCCCCCTCTCATGCCCTATCTCTCCCCCCATCGTCCCCTCTCTCTCTCCCTCTCGTACCTTCTCTCTCACCCCTGTCTCCCCTCCCTCTCTCGTCCCCTCTCTCTACGTCTCTCGTCCCCTCTCTCTCCCCCTCATCCTGTCTGTCTCCCCCTCTTGTCCCATCTCTCTTACACTCTCTCTCCCCCCTCTCCACCTCTCACTCCACCTCTCTCCCCCCATCGTCTCCTCTCTTTCCCCCTCTCGTCCCATCACTCCCCCCTCTCATCACCTCTCTCCCCTCTCTCCCTCTCTCTCCCCTCCCTCTCACCTCTCTCGTCCCCTCTCTCTCTCGCCCTCTCTCCCTCTCTCGTCCCCTCTCTCTCCCCTCTCTCTACACCCCTCGTCCCCTCTCTCTTCCCTATCATCCCCTCTCTCTTCCCCTGTCATCCCTTCTCTCTCACCCCCGTTCCCACTCTCTCCACTCTCGTCCCCTCTCTCCCTCTCTCCTCCCCTCTCTCCTCCCCTCTCTCTCCCTCTCTCGTCCCTTCTCTCTCCACACTCGTCCTTTCTCTCCCCCTCTTGTCACACCTCTCTTTCCCTCTCTCTCCCCCTCTCTCCCCCGCTCACCCCCTCCACCATCGTCCCCTCTCTCTCCTCTTGTCCCCTCTCTCCCCTCCTCTCTTTCCCTCACCCCCTCTCATAATCTCTCTCCCCCTCTGTCTTCCCCTCTCTCTCCGTCACTTGTTCCCTCTCTCTCCCTTTCTCACCCCCTCTCTCTTCCTCACTCGTTCCCCCTCTCTCTCCCTCTCTCGTCCCCTCTCTCCCCCTCTCGTCCCCTCATTCCACCCCTCACGTCACCTCTCTCTCCCCTCACTCTCACCTCTCTCGTCCCTTCTCTCTCCCCATCTCATCACCTCTCTCTCCCCTCTCTCATCCCCGCTCCTTCCCCCTCTCTCTCCCCCCCCTCTCGTCCCCACTCTCTCCCCCTCTCTCTCCCTCTCTCGTCCCCTCTCTCACCCCCCATCATCCCCTCTCTCTCCCCATCATCCCCTCTCTCTCCCTCTCTCGTCCTCTCTCTCTCTCTCCCATCGACCCGTCTCTCTCTCTCCCAACATCTCCTCTCTCTCCCTCTCTTTCCCCTCTCCCTCGCCCATCGTTTCCTCTCTCTCCCCCCATCGTCCCATCTCCCTCCCCCTCTCCTTGCCTCTCTCTGTCACACTGTCTGTCTCTCTCTCAGCTCTCCGTCCCTCTCTTGCCTCCTCTGTCTCTCTCGTGCCCTCTCTTTCATCCCTCTGTCTCTCGTTCGCCTCCCCTCTCTTTTGCTGTCCCTCTCTCTCCCACTTCCTCTCTCTCTATCCCTCTCTCTGTCCCCCTCCCACACTCGCATTCTCTCTCTCTTACTCTTCCTATCCCTCTCTCACTCTTCCTCTCTCTCTCATGTGCTCTCACCCTTTCTCACGCTCAATCTCTCTCTCTCCACCTCCTTCCGTTTCTCTTCAGCTGAATCTCTCTCCCTCCCTCCCTGTCTATCTGCCACACACTGTCTCCCTGGTCCTTCCCTTCCCCTCTGACCCAGAGACTGGGGTGTTGGTGGTGAGGCTGCGTGTGCGATGGTGGGGATGGGATATGGGAGAAGGGGGGGGGAAATGTGGTAGAGATGGAGTTGCAGAAGGGAGACAGAGGCGGCAAGAGAGAGAGATGAGGGGGACGGGGAGAGGGAAGAATGGAGGCAGGTGGAGAAACCAGTTTTGTGGGTGTGTGTGAGAGAGGGGGAAGAAGGAGAATGAAGAGAAGTGGTGGAAGAGAGAGAGGGAGAGAATTGAGGAGGAAGAGTTGGGGATAGGACATGGGGAGGCCAGGTTGTAGTGGGGGGGTCAGAGGGAGTTGAACCCAGCTCCTGAGCTCAGGGCGCGGTGCCCTCTCCTTCCCTGAGGACCAGGACTTGGGGCTGAGTCTGTCTCTCTCCAGCTCAGCTTCTCCAACACAAAGACACACAACAACATCGGTCACTCTGCTGCTCGGCACGCTTTAATCAACATTTTTATTGGTTTCAAATGGAAGTGATGGATACAGTCAGCGGGATGGTGCCTTTTCCACTGGCCCCTGAGTTGTGAGAAACATTAAAATGTTTCCTTGTAACCCCCCTGTGGGATAAGGATGGAGAAACCAGCGCTACCCTCAGTCTGTTACCATAGCGACAGGCTGCTCCATCACTGAAACACTGAACTGAAATGAGAAAATCCCGGATGGATTGATTAATGAGGGAATTTGATGGATGGATGGATTTGGGTGAAGGGATATTTCAGCACATTGTTCAGCTGCTGCCTGAACTTAGTCTGGGTCACGGCATAAATCGCGGTGTTTGTGCAGCAACTGAGGAGCTGCAGCATGAAGCCCAATTCCCCCACAAAGGGATGGAGAAACACAGACTTATCCCCAAAATACCACATCCGGACCCATATAGAAAACAGCATTAACGTTGACCATAACAGGATGAAATTGGCCGACATCACAAACAGTAAAATGATGGATTTTTTTCGGTTCCTCATTTCAGTGTCAGACTGAGCGTCCCCATTAGTGTGAGCGCGGAGTCTCCTGCGGGCTCTGCTGGTCACTAAAATGTGTCTGACGGTGAGAACATTGAGCAGCAGAATCAGGAGAAATGGGACACACGGGGTTAGAATGTGGTGGAGGGACTCGATTGTGACCCAGACACTGGAGACTCGAACAGCGCGTGTTACCACACAAAACCAGGGGGAGTTCTCCAGCCAATACCGAGCCGTGAGCATAAAATACCAGAAAATGTTCTTTAAACAGCTCAGCACAGTCACTGCTCCCAGAACCGCAGCCGCCGTTTTCTCACTGCAATATTTACTTTTCAGCTTCTGGCAACAAATGGCCACAAACCGATCAAAGGTGAAAGTGACAGTGAACCAGACAGAGCAGTCAGTGGCTGCATAAAGCAGGACAGCGTGGATATTACACACGGGGACGGAGTACATCAGGAAATAAAACTGTTCCCAATAAACAATGGGAATGTGTCTCAGGATCAGGTCGAGGATAATGACCAGGAGATCCGCCGCTGCCATGGCCCCCAGGTAACGTCTGACACATGGAGACAATCCACAATCTTTATAAAGCAGGACGTAGGTGGTCACTACGTTAACTGTGAGGAAGGAAAACAAACCCATTATCCATCAGCCTGGAGACAAAGGGACCCGTTTGATCGGGGACCCAGTGAGATTTTCAAATGTGTCCCTGTATTCAGGGATTTATTAAAATAATTGGAGCTGGAATAACAAATGGGAAGGTCGGAATTACTGACAAAAATGTGACATAAACCACAAGAAACCCTCCCTCCCCAAACACACAGACACATCCATCAGGACAGATGGTTTCTAGAACATTCCCATACACTCGATCACTCGAGAGCAGACACAGGTCACTCCTCCCCAGTTCCTAATACAGAGGGTGGGAACGTTGCTGTCCTGAAGGATTCTCTCCCAGTTTCCTGAAGACAAACGGAGTTTGGGAATTCCTGTATTTTGGTCTAAATTGTGGTCGATCCTGTGTCGTGGAGAAATGTAAACGCAGGGAAAACGTATTCAACCCTTTAACTGCCTGAGGGGCTTTTGGAACAGTGTCTCCTTCTCCCTGGAACGGGATCCCTTCCCTCGGGATCTTACCGTTTGTTCAATTCACTGACGTCCGGCCGTTCACAAACAATGTCAGGGACAGAACGTTCCGGGGAATGTCAGTTATAGAATGTTGGGGACAGAACGTTCCGGGGAATGTCAGTTATGGAATGTCAGGGACAGAACATTCCGGAAAATGTCAGTTATAGAATGTCAGGGACAGAACGTTCCGGGGAATGTCGGTTATAGAATGTCAGGGACAGAACGTTCCGGAGAATGGCAGTTATAGAATGTCAGGTACAGAACATTCCGGGGAATGTCAGTTATGGAATGTCAGGGACAGAATGTTCCGGGGAACTCCTTGACCTGTCCATGACCTTCCCCCATCCTCTCTGACCTATTACCTCTCCCCCACCTCCGTCTGTCGATCACATTCCCAGCTCCCTTACCCCAGCCCCACCCCCAGCCCCACCTCCTGCTCATCCCCAGCCCGCTCCCATTTATCTTTCAGCTCCCCGGCCCACAAGCCTCATTCCTGATGAAGGGATTCTGCCTGAACCATTCATTCCCCTGTTCCCCGGATGCTGCCTGACCTGCTGTGCTTTTCCAGCACCACACTCCCAGTCAGGAAACAGTCCAACTACATCATACTCACAGGATTAGGCCTGATGTGTAATTTAGATTAGATTAGATCACCTACAGTGGGGAAACAGGCCCTTCAGCCCAACAAGTCCACACCGACCCACCGAAGCACAACCCACTCAGACCCATTCCCCTACATTTACCCCTTCACCGAACACTACGGACAATTTCCCATGGCCAATTCACCCAATCTGCACATCTTTGGATTGTGGGAGGAAACCGGAGCAGCTGGAGGAAACCCACACAAACACTGGGAGAACGTGCAAACTCCACACAGTCAGTCGCCCGAGGCTGGAATTGAACCCGGGTCTCTGGCGCTGTGAGGCAGCAGTGCTAACCACTGTGCCACCGTGCTCACCCATAATGTTTCATGAAGCCCCATCACCATCCCTGAGTATATCCTGTCCCACCGGCAGGACACACCCACCCGTGGTGGGGACACCCTGGGATACAGTCAGGGAAGGAGTTACCCTGCAAATCCCCAACATTGATTCCAGAACCCAGGAAATCTCAAGGTAACAGATCATGGTCAAGGAAATCGCCTGAGGATGGTTATCTCCTGCCCACCACCACTCCTCTTGGAAACAAATCAGAGGAAACACTGAGGGTGATAAGGACTCAGACCATCCTCTGGGTGTGGGACTTCAATGTCCATCACTAAGAGTGTCCCCACAGGCCCACTGCTGCCTGAGCAGGGACAGGCTTCAACACACAACAGCCAGACTGGGGGAAACATTCTCACCAAACTCCATGTCCCTAATGGATCTGTCCCTGACAGTATCTGTAGGAGCAGCCAGCACACAGTCCTGGCGGAGGGAAAGTTTCAGCCTCATATTTGACACACCCATGATTAGTGTGTTCCTGGAAAAGCACAGCAGGTCAGGCAGCATCACAGGAGCAGGAGAATCACCGTTTTGGGCAGCAGACCTTCATCACAAATGAGACTGCGAGACTCCGGGATGGAGAGCTAAATCATATTAGGCGTACTGCTCAGTGTGTGATGTGGCACACCCTCCTGTGAAGGAGGACATACTTCTAAAGGACTGAGCACATGGAAACTGGCCATCCATGAGGCATTGTGGGATAGTAACAGCTGCAGCATCAATGGCCTTCCCTCCATCATAAAGTCAGAAGGGGCCTATTCACTGATGGTTTCAAAATATTCAGCACCATTCACAACTGCACCGATACTGAAGCAGGCTATTCAGCCCATCAAGAGTTTTAAACAGGAACAGAATGAGGCCATTCAGCCATTGGAGGCTGTTACTCAGCGATTGGAAAAGAACTTTTAATCTCTCATACCTGTTACACAGGAAATGGAAGGGAACATTCAGCATTTCAAAGCTGATACACGGGAATACGGGGAGCTATGTAGACCACAGCAGTGCATTGATCTATAAACCCGGACGAGATATCTGTCCAGGAAGGGGAGCGGTGTAGACCACAGCAGTGCATTGATCAATAAACCCAGACGAGATATCTGTCGAGCACGGGGAGCTGTGCAGACCACAGCAGTGCATTGATCTGTAACACCGAACTAGATATCTGTCCAGCACGGGGAGCCGTGCAGACCACAGCAGTGCATTGATCGATACACCCGGACTAGATATCTGTCCAGGACGGGGAGTTGTGCAGACCACAGCAGTGCATTGATCTATAACCCCGGACTAGATATCGGTCCAGGAAGGGGAGCTGTGCAGATCACAGCAGTGCACTGATCTATAACCCCGGACTAGATATCTGTCCAGGACGGGGAGATGTGCAGAGCATTGCAGTGCATTGATCTATAACCCCGGACTAGATATCAGTCCAGGATGGGGAGATGTGCAGAGCATAGCAGTGCACTGATCTATAACCCCGGACTAGATATCTGTCCAGGATGGGGAGCTGTGCAGACCATAGCAGTGCATTGATCTATAAACCCAGACGAGATATCTGTCCAGGTTGCGGAGCTGTGCAGACCACAGCAGTGCATTGATCTATAAACCCGGACTAGATATCTGTCCAGGACGGGGAGCTGTGTAGACCATAGCAGTGCACAGATCTATAAACCCGGATTTGATATCGGTCCAGGACGGGGAACTGTGCAGACCACAGCAGTGCATTGATCCATAACCCCGGACTAGATATCTGTCCAGGATGGAGAGCTGTGCAGACCACAGCAGTGCATTGATCTATAAACCCGGACTAGATATCTGTCCAGCACGGGGAGCTGTGTAGAACATAGCAGTGCATAGATCTATAAACCCGGATTTGATATCTGTCCAGGACGGGGAGTTGTGCAGACCACAGCAGTGCATTGATCCATAACCCCGGATTAGATATCTGTCCAGGGTGGAGAGCTGTGTAGACCACAGCAGTGCACTGATCTATAACCCCGGACTAGATATCTGTCCAGGACGGGGAGTTGTGCTGACCACAGCAGTGCATTGATCTATAACCCCGGACTAGATATCTGTCCAGGATGGGGAGATGTGCAGACCACAGCAGTGCATTGATCTATAAACCCGGACTAGATATCTGTCCAGGGTGGGGAGCTGTGAAGACCACAGCAGTGCATTGATCTGTAAACCCGGACTAGATATCTGTCCAGCACGGGGAGCTGTGTAGACCATAGCAGTGCATAGATCTATAAAACCCGGATTTGATATCTGTCCAGGACGGGGAGCTGTGTAGACCACAGCAGTGCATTGATCTATAAACTCGGATTTGATATCTGTCCAGGGCGGGGAGCTGTGCAGACCACAGCAGTGCATTGATCCATAACCCCGGACTAGATATCTGTCCAGCACGGGGAGCTGTGCAGACCACAGCAATGCATTGATCTATAAACACGGACTGGTTATCAGTCCGGGGCGGGGAGCTGTTCAGACCACAGCAGTGCATTGATCTCTAACCCCGGACTAGATATCTGTCCAGGACGGGGAGCTGTGCAGACCACAGCAGTGCATTGATCTATAACCCCAGACTAGATATCTGTCCAGCACGGGGAGCTGTGGAGACTACAGCAGTGCATTGATCTATAAACTCGGACTAGATATCTGTCCAGCACTGAGAGCTGTGCAGACCACAGCAGTGCTTTGATCTATAACCCCGGACTAGATATCTGTCCAGCACGGGGAGCAGTGCAGACCACAGCAGTGCATTGATCTATACACCCGGACTAGATACCTGTCCAGGACGGGGAGCTGGGCAGACCACACCAGTGCATTGATCTAAAACCGCTGACGAGATAACTGCCCCGGACGGGGAGATGTGCAGACCAAAGCAGTGCATTGATCTATAAACCCAGACGAGATATCTGTCCAGCACGGAGGGCTGTGCAGATCACAGCAGTGCACTGATCTATAACCCCGGACTTGATATCTGTCCAGGACGGGGAGTTGTGCAGACCACAGCAGTGCATTGATCTATAACCCCGGACTAGATATCTGTCCAGGATGGGGAGATGTCCAGACCATAGCAGTGCATTGATCTATAAACACGGACGAGATATCTGTCCAGGGTGGGGAGCTGTGCAGACCACAGCAGTGCATTGATCTATAAACCCGGACTAGATATCTGTCCAGGACGGGGAGCTGTGCAGACCACAGCAGTGCATTGATGTATAAACCCGAACTAGATATCGGTCCAGCACTGAAAGCTGTGTAGACCATAGCAGTGCATTGATCTATAAACCCAGACTAGATATCTGTCCAGCACGGGGAGCTGTGTAGACCACAACAGTGCATTGATCTATAAACCCGGATTTGATATCTGACCAGGACGGGAGCTGTGCAGACCACAGCAGTGCATTGATCCATAACCCCGGACTAGATATCTGTCCAGCACGGGGAGCTGTGCAGACCACAGCAATGCATTGATCTATAAACACGGACTAGATATCTGTCCAGGGCGGGGAGCGGTGTAGACCAAAGCAGTGCATTGATCTATAAACCCGGACTCGATATCTGTCCAGGACGGGGAGCTGTGGAGACTACAGCAGTGCATTGATCTATAAACCCGGACTAGATATCTGTCGAGGACGGGGAGTTGTGCTGACCACAGCAGTGCATTGATCTATAACCTCGGACTAGATATCTGTCCAGGATGGGGAGATGTGCAGACCACAGCAGTGCATTGATCTATAAACCCGGACAAGATATCTGTCCAGGACGTGGAGATGTGCAGACCACAGCAGTGCATTGATCTATAAACCCAGACTAGATATCTGTCCAGCACGGGGAGTTGTGCAGACCACAGCAGTGCATTGATCTATAACCCCAGACTAGATATCTGTCCAGGACGGGGAGCTGTGGAGACTACAGCAGTGCATTGATCTATAAACTCGGACTAGATATCTGTCCAGCACTGAGAGCTGTGCAGACCACAGCAGTGCTTTGATCTATAACCCCGGACTAGATATCTGTCCAGCACGGGGAGCAGTGCAGACCACAGCAGTGCATTGATCTATACACCCGGACTAGATACCTGTCAAGGATGGGGAGCTGGGCAGACCACAGCAGTGCATTGATCTAAAACCGCTGACGAGATATCTGCCCCGGACGGGGAGATGTGCAGACCAAAGCAGTGCATTGATCTATAAACCCAGACGAGATATCTGTCCAGCACGGAGGGCTGTGCAGATCACAGCAGTGCACTGATCTATAAACCCAGAATGGATATCTGTCCAGGACGGGGAGTTGTGCAGACCACAGCAGTGCATTGATCTATAACCCCGGATTAGATATCTGTCCAGGAAAGGGAGATGTGCAGACCATAGCAGTGCATTGATCTATAAACCCGGACGAGATATCTGTCCAGCACGGGGAGCTGTGTAGACCACAACAGTTCATTGATCTATAAACCCGGATTTGATATCTGACCAGGACGGGAGCTGTACAGACCACAGCAGTGCATTGATCCATAACCCCGGACTAGATATTTGTCCAGCACGGGGAGCTGTGCAGACCACAGCAATGCATTGATCTATAAACCCGGACTAGATATCTGTCCAGGACGGGGAGTTGTGCTGACCACAGCATTGCATTGATCTATAACCCCGGACTAGATATCTGTCCAGGATGGGGAGATGTGTAGACCACAGCAGTGCATTGATCTATAAACCCGGACTAGATATCTGTCCAGGACGGGGAGATGTGCAGACCACAGCAGTGCATTGATCTATAAACCCAGACGAGATATCTGTCCAGCACGGGGAGTTGTGCAGACCACAGCAGTGCATTGATCTATAACCCGGGACTAGATATCTGTCCAGGACGGGGAGCTGTGGAGACTACAGCAGTGCATTGATCTATAAACTCGGACTAGATATCTGTCCAGCACTGAGAGCTGTGCAGACCACAGCAGTGCTTTGATCTATAACCCCGCAACTAGATATCTGTCCAGCACGGGGAGCAGTGCAGACCACAGCAGTGCATTGATCTATACACCCGGACTAGATACCTGTCCAGGACGGGGAGCTGGGCAGACCACAGCAGTGCATTGATCTAAAACCGCTGACGAGATATCTGCCCAGGACGGGGAGATGTGCAGACCAAAGCAGTGCATTGATCTATAAACCCAGTCGAGATATCTGTCCAGCACGGAGGGCTGTGCAGATCACAGCAGTGCACTGATCTATAAACCCAGAATGGATATCTGTCCATGACGAGGAGCTGTGCAGACCACAGCAGTGCATTGATCTATAAACCCAGACGAGATATCTGTCCAGCACGGAGGGCTGTGCAGATCACAGCAGTGCACTGATCCATAAACCCGGACGAGATATCTGTCCAGGGTGGGGAGCTGTGCAGACCACAGCAGTGCATTGATCTATAAACCCGGACTAGATATCTGTCCAGGACGGGGAGCTGTGCAGACCACAGCAGTGCATTGATGTATAAACCCGAACTAGATATCGGTCCAGCACTGAAAGCTGTGTAGACCATAGCAGTGCATTGATCTATAAACCCAGACTAGATATCTGTCCAGCACGGGGAGCTGTGTAGACCACAACAGTGCATTGATCTATAAACCCGGATTTGATATCTGACCAGGACGGGAGCTGTACAGACCACAGCAGTGCATTGATCCATAACCCCGGACTAGATATCTGTCCAGCACGGGGAGCTGTGCAGACCACAGCAATGCATTGATCTATAAACACGGACTAGATATCTGTCCAGGGCGGGGAGCTGTGTAGACCAAAGCAGTGCATTGATCTATAAACCCGGACTAGATATCTGTCCAGGACGGGGAGCTGTGGAGAATACAGCAGTGCATTGATCTAAAACCCCGGACTAGATATCTGTACCGGACGGGGAGCTGTGCAGACCAAAGCAGTGCATTGATCTATAAACCCAGACTGGATATCTTTCCAGGACGTGGAGCTGTGCAGACCACAGCAGTGCATTGATCTATAAACCCGGCCAAAATATCTGTCCAGGACGGGGAGCTGTGTAGACCACAGCAGTGCATTGATCTATAAACACGGACAAGATATCTGTCCAAGACGGGGAGCTGTGGAGTCTATAGCAGTGCATTGATCTATAAACCCAGACTACATGTCTGTCCAGTATGGGGAGTTGTACAGACTGCAGCAGTGCATTGATCTATAAACCCGGACTAGATATCTGTCCAGGACGGGGAGCTGTGTAGACCACAGCAATGCATTGATCTATAAACCCAGACTGGATATCTGACCTGCACGGGGAGCTATGTAGACCACAGCAGTGCATTGATCCAAAACACCGGACTAGATATCTGTCCAGCACGGGGAGCTGTGCAGACCACAGCAGTGCATTGATCGAAAACCCCGGACTAGGTATCTGTCCAGGACGGGGAGCTGTGCAGACCACAGCAGTGCATTGAACTATAAACCCAGACTAGATATCTGTCCAGGACGGGGAGCTGTGCAGATCACAGCAGTGCATTGATCTATAAACCCAAACTAGATATCTGTCCAGGACAGGGAGCTGTGCAGACCAGAGCAGTGCATTGATCTATAAACCCAGACGAGTTATCCGTCCAGGACGGGGAGCTGTGCAGACCACAGCAGTGCATTGATCTATAAACCCAGACTAGATATCTGTCCAGCACGGGGAGCTGTGTACACCACACCAGTGCATTGATCTATAACACCGGACTAGATATCTGTCCAGGACGGGGAGCTGTGCAGACCACAGCAGTGCATTGATCGAAAACCCCGAACTAGGTATCTGTCCAGGACGGGGAGCTGTGCAGACCACAGCAGTGCATTGAACTATAAACCCAGACTAGATATCTGTCCAGGACGGGGAGCTGTGCAGATCACAGCAGTGCATTGATCTATAACCCCGGACTAGATATCTGTCCAGGACGGGGAGATGTACAGACCACAGCAGTGCATTGATCTATAACCCCGGACTAGATATCTGTCTAGGACGGGGAGCTGTGCAGACCATAGCAGTGCATTGATCTATAAACCCGGACTAGATATCTGTCCAGGACGGGGAGCTGTGCAGACCACAGCAGTGCATTGAACCATAAACCCAAACTAGATATCTGTCCAGGACGGGGAGCTGGGAAGACCACAACAGTGCATTGATCTATAAACCCAGACTAGATATCTGTCTAGGACGGGGAGCTGTGGAGACTACAGCAGTGTATTGATCTTGTTCTATAAACTCGGACTAGGTATCTGTCCAGAACTGAGAGCTGCGCTGACCAAAGCAGTGCATTAATCTATAACCCCTGACTGGATATCTGTTCAGGTCGGGGAGTTGTGCAGACCACAGTAGTGCATTGCTCTATAAACCCGGACTAGATATCTGTCCAGGGGGGAGAGCTGTGTAGACCACAGCAGTGCATTGATCTATGAACCCGGACTAGATATCTGTCCAGGGTGGAGAGCTGTGTAGACCACTGCAGTGCATTGATGTATAAACCCGAACTAGATATCGGTCCAGGACGGGGAGCTGTGCTGACCACAGCAGTGCATTGATCTATAAACCCGGCCAAAATATCTGTCCAGGACGGGGAGCTGTGTAGACCACAGCAGTGCATTGATCTATAAACACGGACAAGATATCTGTCCAAGACGGGGAGCTGTGGAGTCTATAGCAGTGCATTGATCTATAAACCCAGACTACATGTCTGTCCAGGATGGGGATTTGTACAGACTGCAGCAGTGCATTGAACTATAAACCCGGACGAGATATCTGTCCAGGACGGGAAGCTGTGTAGACCACAGCAGTGCATTGATCTATAAACCCAGACTGGATATCTGACCTGCACGGGGAGCTATGTAGACCACAGCAGTGCATTGATCCAAAACACCGGACTAGATATCTGTCCAGCACGGGGAGCTGTGTAGACCATAGCAGTGCATTGATCTATAAACCCAAACTAGATATCTGTCCAGGACAGGGAGCTGTGCAGACCAGAGCAGTGCATTGATCTATAAACCCAGACGAGGTATCCGTCCAGGACGGGGAGCTGTGCAGACCACAGCAGTGCATTGATCTATAAACCCAGACTAGATATCTGTCCAGCACGGGGAGCTGTGTACACCACACCAGTGCATTGATCTATAACACCGGACTAGATATCTGTCCAGGACGGGGAGCTGTGCAGACCACAGCAGTGCATTGATCGAAAACCCCGGACTAGGTATCTGTCCAGGACGGGGAGCTGTGCAGACCACAGCAGTGCATTGAACTATAAACCCAGACTAGATATCTGTCCAGGACGGGGAGCTGTGCAGATCACAGCAGTGCATTGATCAATAACCCCGGACTAGATATCTGTCCAGGACGGGGAGATGTACAGACCACAGCAGTGCATTGATCTCTAACCCCGGACTAGATATCGGTCCAGGACGGGGAGCTGTGCAGACCATAGCAGTGCATTGATCTATAAACCCAGACTAGATATCTGTCCAGGACGGGGAGCTGTGCAGACCATAGTAGTGCATTGATCTATAACCCCGGACTAGATATCTGTCCAGGACGGGGAGCTGTGCAGACCATAGCAGTGCATTGATCTATAAACCCGGACTAGATATCTGTCCAGGACGGGGAGCAGTGCAGACCACAGCAGTGCATTGAACCATAAACCCAAACTAGATATCTGTCCAGGACGGGGAGCTGTGCAGACCACAACAGTGCATTGATCTATAAACCCAGACTAGATATCTGTCTAGGACGGGGAGCTGTGCAGACTACAGCAGTGTATTGATCTTGATCTATAAACTCGGACTAGGTATCTGTCCAGAACTGAGAGCTGCGCTGACCAAAGCAGTGCATTAATCTATAACCCCTGACTGGATATCTGTTCAGGTCGGGGAGTTGTGCAGACCACAGTAGTGCATTGCTCTATAAACCCGGACTAGATATCTGTCCAGGGGGGAGAGCTGTGGAGACCACAGCAGTGCATTGATCTATAAACCCGGACTAGATATCTGTCCAGGGTGGAGAGCTGTGTAGACCACTGCAGTGTTTTGATCTATATGCCTAGACTAGATATCTGTCCTGCACTGACAGCTGTGTAGACCATAGCAGTGCATTGATCTGCAAAACCAGAATAGATATCTGTCCAGGACGGGGAGCTGTGTAGACCATAGCAGTGCATTGATCTATAAACTCGGATTTGATATCTGTCCAGGTCGGGGAGCTGTGCAGACCACAGCAGTGCATTGATCTATAAACCCGGACTAGATATCTGTCCCGGACGGGGATCTGTGCAGATCACAACAGTGCATTGATCAATAAACCCGGACTAGATATGTGTCCAGGACGGGGAGCTGTGCAGACCACAGCAGTGCATTGATCCATAACCCCGGACTAGATATGTGTCCAGCACGGGGAGCTGTGCAGACCACAGCGATGCATTGATCTATAAACACGGACTAGATATCTATCCAGGACGGGGAGTTGTACAGAGCATAGCAGTGCATTGATCTATAACCCCGGATTAGGTATCTGTCCAGGATGGGGAGCTGTGCAGACCATAGCAGTGCATTGATCTATAAACCCAGACAAGATATCTGTCCAGGGTGGGGAGCTGTGCAGACAACAGCAGTGCATTGATCTATAAACCCGGACTAGATATCTGTCCAGGACGGGGAGCTGTGTAGACCACAGCAGTGCATAGATCTATAAACCCGGATTTGATATCTGTCCAGGACGGGGAGTTGTGCAGACCACAGCAGTGCATTGATCCATAACCCCGGACTAGATGTCTGTCCAGGACGGGGAGCTGTGGAGACTACAGCAGTGCATTGATCTATAAACTCGGACTAGACATCTGTCACGCACTGAGAGCTGTGCAGACCACAGCAGTGCATTGATCTATAACCCCGGACTAGATATCTGTCCAGCGGGGAGGGCTGTGCAGATCACAGCAGTGCACTGATCTATAACCCCGGACTAGATATCTGTCCAGGACGTGGAGTTGTGCTGACCACAGCAGTGCATTGATCTATAACCCCGGACTAGATATCTGTCCAGGACGGAGAGATGTGCAGACCACAGCAGTGCATTGATCTATAAACCCGGAGTAGATATCTGTCCAGGGTGGGGAGCTGTGAAGACCACAGCAGTGCATTGATCTGTAAACCCGGACTAGATATCTGTCCAGCACGGGGAGCTGTGTCGACCATAGCAGTGCATTGATCTATAAACCCGGATTTGATATCTGTCCAGGACGGGGAGCTGTGTAGACCATAGCAGTGCATTGATCTATAAACCCGGACTTGATATCTGTACAGGACGGGGAGCTTTGCAGACCACAGCAGTGCATTGATCCATAACCCCGGACTAGATTTCTGTCCAGCACGGGGAGCTGTGCAGACCACAGCAATGCATTGATCTATAAACACGGACTGGTTATCTGTCCAGGGCGGGGAGCTGTGCAGACCACAGCAGTGCATTGATCTATAACCCCGGACTAGATATCTGTCCAGGACGAGGAGCTGTGCAGACCACAGCAGTGCATTGATCTATAACCCCAGACTAGATATCTGTCCAGCACGGGGAGCTGTGCAGACCACAGCAATGCATTGATCTGTAAACACGGACTAGATATCTGTCCAGGGCGGGGAGCTGTGCAGACCACAGCAGTGCATTGATCGAAAACCCCGGACTAGATATCTGTCCAGGACGGGGAGATGTGCAGACCACAGCAGTGCATTGATCTATAAACCCAGACTAGATATCTGTCCAGCACGGGGAGTTGTGCAGACCACAGCAGTGCATTGATCTATAACCCGGGAGCAGATATCTGTCCAGGACGGGGAGCTGTGGAGACTACAGCAGTGCATTGAACTATAAACTGGGACTAGATAACTGTCCAGCACTGAGAGCTGTGCAGACCACAGCAGTGCTTTGATCTATAACCCCGGACTAGATATCTGTCCAGCACGGGGAGCAGTGCAGACCACAGCAGTGCATTGATCTATACACCCGGACTAGATACCTGTACAGGACGGGGAGCTGGGCAGACCACAGCAGTGCATTGATCTAAAACCGCTGACGAGATATCTGCCCCGGACGGGGAGATGTGCTGACCAAAGCTGTGCATTGATCTATAAACCCAGACGAGATATCTGTCCAGCACGGAGGGCTGTGTAGATCACAGCAGTGCACTGATCTATAAACCCAGAATGGATATCTGTCCATGACGAGGAGCTGTGCAGACCACAGCAGTGCATTGATCGAAAAAACCCAGACGAGATATCTGTCCAGCACGGAGGGCTGTGCAGATCACAGCAGTGCACTGATCTATTACCCCGGACTTGATATCTGTCCAGGACGGGGAGTTGTGCAGACCACAGCAGTGCATTGATCTATAACCCCCGACTAGATATCTGTCCAGCACGGGGAGCTGTGCTTACCACAGCAGTGCATTGATCTATAACCCCTGACTGGATATCTCTTCAGGACGGAAGGTGTTTAGACCACAGCAGTGCATTGATCTATATACCTAGACTCGATATCTGTCCAGCACCGGAAGTTGTGCAGTATTCTGCAGTGCACTAATGTGTGAACCTGAAAGAAATATCCTGGCAGTATGTGGAGCTTCACGGACACTATCTATAAACCTCAACCAGTTAGTCTGACCAGCACAGGGAACAGTGCAGTAATCACCGTGAATTAATCTGTAAAAGAGGAGCATTTTCCCTCACCGCATGTAGGACTGTGTACACTACCTCAGTGCATTGATCTGTAACCCAGGAGCAGTTACCCTCCCAGCATGTAGGACTGTGTACACCACCCCAGTACATTGATCTGTAACACTGTGTGAGATCCCTGCCCAGTGTGGGGAAACTTGCAGCCCGGGCTGGAAGTGACAGGATGTGCAGCTCCCACCCATTTCCAGCTCCATATCCCCATTGGGCCATGAAGAGGGGGTGCTGTGGGTGGGAACATCATTGCGAGAGAGAGATGGCGAGGGAGTCGGTTTCAACAATAATAAATTAGAGGGGTTTGGGAAATAGACAGTGAGGGGGAGACTGAGAGACAATGTTATGGAAGGATGTGTTCCCAGGTTTCAGAATGCTGAAATGAAAACATTTTAACAGCATCCTGTAACATAAGCCAGTGTTTCCAGTAATGGGAGGTGAACATGATAATGGTGGGTGTACAGATGATGCAGAGTTTTGGATGAGTATTTGTTCTTCAGCTTTGTATCTCGGTGTAGGGTCAGCAGAGTCTTTGGCTCATTGGGCTAAATCTAACTATAATTTCTCTCAGTGCCATTTTCATTGACTGTGACAGAGGGATCATCCGCACTAGGCCGAGCTAGTTTCCTGGTGCTATCATATTGAACTCACCTCATTAACTACCCACCCCATCCCATGGTGTCCCTCTCATTCAATACCAGCCCGATTCTTCCACCCATCATGGCTGGAGGTACTCACCATCGCCTGGGTGCCCCTGGATATTCTGTGATCACTGGCACTAGGGCCATCTTTAAAAGGCCAAGGGGCACACGGTTGAGCTTTCTCAGTTTGGAGCTGCCCTGCACAGTTTATACCGAGCATGGCAGATAAGGGGCAATTACACCACGGTTTGTCGACAGGGACACGGAGGTCCTGGTGAATGGGCTAGTACAGAGGGGGCCCATTCTATTCCCAGAGAGGGCCACACTACCTGACCCACCGAGCATGGTATGAGCTCACCACCCAGCTCAGTGCAGTATCTGCGGTCTGAAGAAATGTCCAGCAATACCGGACAAGCATCAATAACCTTCTCCGCTCTGTCAGGATAAGGGTCACCATAGTCTCTCTGCTCCTTCACACTCACTGTATATCTGTTATAGCACCGACACCGAACAAGGTGCATGCTCAACCACTCTCACTTCTGCAAACAGCACCTTCTCTCTCTCTCTCTGTCTATGTCTCTGTCTTTGTCTGTCTCTGTCTATCTCTGTCTGTCTGTCTCTCTCCCCCTCCCTCCGCTTTACTCCCCCGATACTAATAACATTGCATGGATACAACACTGTGGACTGACTCCCCTCAGGCCCCTCACCATGATTCTGTTCCCCACCTCTTCCAGCACTAACAGCAGGACCACACACCCCGACCCTTCCTCCCTCCCCTTCTCCCATTCCAGCAGAAACAGACTTGGAATAGGACAGAAAGGGCCTATCCGGGTGGTGGAGTGTCCGATATCTGTGCCCTCTCCCTCCCCCCGCCATGTGGGGAGGACCCTGGTACGAGCTGGTGGGGACCAGTGGAGATTCCACAGTCTCCTGTGGAGATTCTGATACATCTGCGTCCCACCGACCGAGTAAGAGGCAATGTTCAGTGAAGGGCAATTCTCACTTTAAACTCACTGGCAGTTGCGTTTCCCCCCCAGCACAACTTAGAAGCCGTGGCCCTGATGCCATCTCCCTTTTGTGTCGAGCTGGTACAAATGGATTCCCCACGGTCTCGGTGGGCAGGAGGGTGGGCTCACAACACATCGTCACCACCACCTCCCAGGAAGGGAGCACTGAGACTCCCTCCTACACCTCCCCCTATAAACAGCTCAGATACTGAAACTAATCTGTGATAGTTACTGCTCTGCTCACTTGTCTTGACATCTTCAACAATCTGTGCTCATATCCACCCAGCGCTCTCTGCTTGTGCACTCCCTTTATAACGGTATGACCTGTATTAAACTGCCTTTCATTGTCTTTCCTACCACAGTACATCACTTCACACTGCTCTGCACTGATCCCCAGCTGCCTTACATCTGAACACTACACCAGCGTGTCACTGTCCTGTTAGAGTTCCACACTGGCCTCCATAGACTTCAGAGTTCGTCCAGGTTCGGTGCCATCTACAAACATTGAGATTGTTATAGTGTCACAGTCCCCATGAAAGAACTGAAATCCTGCCCCACATACACGAGTATGAGCAAGTGAACTACTGATATATTCCAACGGACAGAGTCGAATAATGACATACTGTCAATGGAGCAACAAAACTCCTGACACATATGAGACAGAGTAGATGAAATATTGACAAACCACAGAGCAAGAGAAATCGGATAGGTTCCACTTATCTATATTCATCAGAGTATAATGTGATGAAGTTGAAAGTGTGTCCTGTACCTTTAAGAGAGGGTGAATGCTGTTCTGAACTGAGAGCTTACAAGCTCCTGTGATATGAGAGGATGGCAGACCCAGAAACAATATATTGCTATCGAGCTGGAGTCGGGTAATAAGCAGTTAAGAGAAAGGGGGTCCCAGAGTTGTGAATAGTTCATGTAAAATGTTCACTTTCAGCATGAAAAAATAAATTGATGTTATTATTTAAATAGTAGAATTTGGTAGGTCTGTCACTCATATTATAACAGTTTACGAGGCGAACTTATGTTTAGTTTAAATTACCAGATTAGCTTCACGCCGAGTCCTCACCATTCCCGTGTGTGTATCTGTGTGTCTCTATGTGGTGCAAGTCTGTCAGTCTCTGTGGTGATTAAAGTGATGCAATGCCACCCTCTGCTGGCCTCCCCTTGCCACTGCACAGGCGTTGGCAGAGGGTGAAAACCAACAGGGATACATTCAGAGAGGGGGAGGGAGAGGGCAGCTGCTTACAGCACCATCCAAACTGATGTCTTATCCATGTACTGATCTAAATGTTCTTTAAACGTTGTAACTGTCCCTGCTTTAACCACTTCCTCTAGAAGTTCATTCCACACACAAGACAGACTCTGTCTAAAATAATTACCTCTCATGACATTTGTGAATCATTTTTCCTCGCATCTTAAAATATCCCTCAGTTTTGAATCCCCAACTCTAGGGAAAAGACATCAGCCTTTCTGCTTATCTGTACCCCTCACGATTTTGTAAACTTCTGTGAAGTTACACCTTAATCTCATACTCTCCAGTGAAAAAAAAGTCCCAGCCTATCCAGCCTTTCCTTATAGCTCACTCCCTCCATTCCCAGCAACATCCAGGTTAATCTCTTCTGAACCCTCTCCAGCTTAATAATATCAAGGTCAATAATATCAAAGTGAATAGTCAAGGTGTTTTCTAAGGGTACGGGGGGTCCAAAACTAGAGGACATAGGTTTAAGGTGAGAGGGGAAACATTTAAAAGTGATCTAAGGGGCAACGTTTTCACCCAGAGGGTGGTGTTCCGATGGAATGAGCGGGCAGGATGACCAGGCTGGTAACAGTATTCCAGAAGGGGTCTCACCAATGTTCTGTACAACCACAACATGACATCACAATTCCGATACTCAAAGGTCTGACCAATGAAGACAAGTGTGTTAAACACTTTCTTAACCACAAGATCTATATGAGGGGCAAATTTTAAAGAATTATCCCTGACGGCCTAGGTTTCTGTACTACAGCACTGCCAAAGGCTCTAATTTTAATTGTATAGGTCTTGCTGTTGTTTGATTTACCAAATCCAATTGCTCGCATTAATCCAAACTAAACTCCACCTGCCACCCCTCAGCCCAGTGTGTGATATTACTGCCACCTCACCGTCCCCCTTCAATTTTAAAGTGCCCATCCCTCTCCAGGAGGCCTGCACACTCCGGCCTTGAGTTTCACAAAGACCCTGAGCTTGGGTTGCCTTGTGTGGTTTGGGGGAGGAAGGACGGATTGCAGACACAGTCAGTGGGGAGGAGGGGCTGGACAGTTATCACTGGCCTGGTATCATTTCATGGCTTTAGGAAGTGGGCAGTCGCATGTTAGAGGTGGGTAATACCGCTCGGTGCTTTGGGGCCAGAAATTAACCTCTTCCTTCATCTCTGGTGTTCAGTAATAAATATCCATTTGAGACCCTTCATTGGGCAGAGTGTGTCTGCAGGATTTCTTTCCCTAATATTGCAGACTACAGATAATAGCGATTAAAGCTGTTCATAGTTAATTTCGATGGCACAGCAAGTGCACTCAATATACTAGTTAAGACAAATATTTTGCATTTGTTTAACAATGCAAAGTGTTTTCGTGTAACTCAGTAATGGCAACCTGATTATAATAAATATGAGAAAGTGAGGATGGCAGATGCTGGAGATCAGAGCTGAAAAGTGTGTTGCTGGAAAAGCGCAGCAGGTCAGGCAGCATCCAAGGAGCAGGAGAATCGATGTTTCGAGCATAGGCCCGTCTTCAGGAATGAGGCTGGTGTGCCAAGCAGGCTAAGATAAAAGGTAGGGAGGAGGGACTTGGGGGAGGGGCATTGGGAATGTGATAGGTGGAAGGAGGTCAAGGTAAGGGTATTAGGCCGTACATTGGCCTATCGCAGCTACACTGGCACCACCCCCCACCTTTTCCTCCGCTACATCGATGACTGTATCGGCGCTACCTCATGCTCCCACGAGGCGGTTGAACAGTTCATCCACTTTACTCACACTTTCCACCTCAAATTCACCTGAACCGTCTCAGAATCCTCCCTCCCCTTCCTAGACCTCTCCATTTCTATCTCGGGCGACCGACTCAACACGGACATTTTCTATAAACCGACCGACTCCCACAGCTACCTAGACTACCCCTCCTCCCACCCTGCCCCCTGTAACTACGCCATCCCATATTCCCAATTCCTTCGCCTGTGCTGCAACTGCTCCCAGGAGGACCAATTCCAATACCGAACAACCCAGATGGCCTCCTTCTTCAAAGACCGCAACTTCCCCTCAGCCGTGGTTGACGATGCTCTCCATCACATCTCCTCCACTTCCCACTCCTCCGCCCTTGAGCCCCGCCCCTCCAATCACCACCAGAACAGAACCCCATTGGTCCTCACTTACCACCCCACCAACCACCAGATACATCAGATCATCCTTCGTCATTTCCGCCACCTCCAACAGACCCCACCACCAAGGATATATTTCCTTACCCACCCCTATCAGCGTTCCGGAAAGACCACTCCCTCCGCCACTCCCTCGTCAGGTCCACACCCCCCACCAACTCAAACCCCACTCCCGGCACCTTCCCCTGCAATCACAAGAAATGCAAAATTTGCACCCACACCTCCCCCCTCACTTCCCTCCAAGGCCCCAAGGGATCCTTCCATATCTGCCACAAATTCACCTGCACCATCACACACATCATTTACTGCATCTGCTGCACCCGATGTGGCCTTCTCGACATTGGGGAGACAGGCCGCCTACTTGCGGAACGTTTCAGAGAACACCTCTGGGACACCCGGACTAACCAACCCAACCACCCCGCGGCTGAACACTTCAACTCCCCCTCCCACTCCACCAAGGACATGCAGGTCCTTGGACTCCTCCATCGCCAGACCATGGCAACAAGACGCCTGTAGGAAGAGCACCTCATCTTCCGCCTAGGAACCCTCCAACCACAAGGGATGAATGCGGATTTCTCCAGCTTCCTCATTTCCCCTCCCGTCACCTTATCTCAGTCCCAACCCTCAGATTCAGCACCACCTTCTTGACTTGCAATCTTCTTCCCGATCTCTCCACCCCCAACCCCTCTCCGCCCTATCACCCTTACCTTAACCTCCTTCCACCTACCACATTTCCAACGCCCCTCCCCAAGTCCCTCCTCCCTATCTTTTATCTTAGCCTGCTTGGCACCAGCCTCATTCCTGATGAAGGGCTTATGCCCGAAACGTCGATTCTCCTGCTCCTTGGATGCTGCCTGACCTGCTGTGCTTTACCAGCAACACATTTTTCAGTTCTGATTATAATAAATGCACACCGAGCTGAAAGCGGGCACTAAAATATGTCCCAAAATCTGGGTATGGTAGTGTAGTGGGTAGTGTCCCTGCCTCTCAGTCAATGCTCTGAATTTAATCCAATTCCTGAACTTGTGTGGTAGTGTTCCTAGCTCTGGACTAGAAGGCCTGGATTCAAGTCCTGCCTGTTGCAGAGGTATGTCCCAGCATGTCAGGACAGTCTGATGAACAAACACACAGGAGAATACTGTTCCAGCTTTATGGGTATTGCTGAGTGATGCTAGCGTCCCTACCTCCGGGCACAAAGGTCTAGGTGTAAAGCCCACAGAAGTGTCTCATGATACATCTGAACAAAGTGATTAAAATGGATTTAGAATAGTGACTTGATGGAGAAGGAAGAGGTGTCAGTATTGAATTTCAGAATTTAGGCCCAGGATGACTGAAAGTCCAGCCATTCGTGTTGATTGGAGGCACAATTCGCAGCAGTAAAGGTTTATAAAATCAGAATGGTCATGGGTAGGGTGAATAGTCAGGGGTTTTTTTCCCAGGTTAGGGGTGTCAAGAACGATAGAGGATTGGTTGAAAGTGAAAGGGGAAAGGTTTTGATGAGGCCTAAAGGGCCCCATTTCACACCGAGGGTGGTGTGCGTATGGAATGAGCTGCCAGAGGAAGTGGTGGAGGCTAGTACAACTACAGCATCTGGGTACTGAGAGACCTGGCGAGCTTTTCCAGCAATTCCTGTATTTCTTTAAAAAATGCATTCATTTTAACACAGGTATTCTGAATAAATTAAATATTTTATTTTTTAATGACGCAGGGCCATGTAAACATATTTCAAATCAAACGAGACCATTTTCTGCTAAGAGTATGGCTCTGTGTATGACAGCAGCAATGATGCACCGACATGGAGCAGGGAATGTGATGGAGACATAGTTTGGACAATGTACAAGGAGACCTCACATGGTCCAGTTTGGGAGAGAATGACATTACTGTGTGCTTCAACTCAGAGAGGGAGAAAATGTAATATACCCGAGGAGGAATGGCCTATTGCACTCTCTCTCCTTCATTATTCCTCATCACAGCAATGTGCGCAAGCTAAAAACAAAACCTCTACAGTCATCGTTACCATTCTTATTTTTATGGAATCCCTGCAGTGTTGACACAGGCCCATCGACCCAACAAGTGCATACCAACCTTCCCAACCCATTTCCCTATACTTACCCCTGACTAATTCATCTAACCTAGAAATCCCTGAACACGACAGACAATTTAGCATGACCAATCCACCGAACCTACACAGGTTGTGGTAGGAAACTGGACCACCCATTAGAAGCTCACACAGACAAGGGGAGAATGTGCAAACTCCACACATACAGTCACCCAAGGCTGGAATCGACCCCAAGTCCCTGGTGCTGTGAGGCAGCAGTGCTAACCACTGTGTAACCCTTTCGGTGATCACTGACCAGAATTCACTGGAATCTCCTCTCTGCCTAAAGCAAAGGGAATTAAGCCAAATCCAACTGTCCCAGGATGGAATCCCATTGCTAGCAGCTGTGTGAGTACAATATCTTCAGAAATAGAATAGCGTTTTGGACAATCTCACAATTTTCCCTTTAGTCATGAGTTCCAATAATATCTGAACAGAGTTATTTCAAGTTAAAAGTGTGTGTGTGTGTGTTGTGTGTGTGTGTGTGTGTGTGTGTTTAGAAAGGGAAATATTGATTATATACTTGCAAGACCCAAATCGTTTACCATTCATCTTTCCATCACAGTTTGAGTAACATTGCTCCGGATCATAAATGTGCTATTTGAGCAGATTAAAGAAACTAGCCTGACTTGTTCCTAAAACTGACCCTGACCCAGTCTGAGACCGATATTATCGGCCATATCACAAACCTGGTTACATTTAACATTTGTTGGGAGCAGTGGAAGAGTGGGACTAGAAAAGGAAACAGTGACCCCAAAACCCGTGAACTATAGACCGGTGAGCCTGATGTCAGTGGTGGGAAAGTTATGGGAGGGGATTCTGAGGGATAGCATTTACATACATTTGGGAAGGTAAGGGCTGATCGGGGTAGACAACGTGGCTTTCTGTATGGGAAATCATGTCTCATTAATTTGGTTGAGTTTTTTGAAGAGATAACAAAGAAGATTGATGAAGACAGTTTGGTAGACATTGTCTATATGGACTTCAGCAAGGTGTTCATTTAAAGAACAAAGAGCAAAGAAAATCTACAGCCCAGAAACAGGCCCTTCGCCCTCCAAGCCTGAGACGATCCAAATGTACTGTCTAAACCTGTCACCCAATTCCTAAGTATCTGTATCCCTCTGCTCCCCATCTACTCATGCATCTGTCCAGACGCATCTTAAATGAATCTACCGTGCCTGCCTCTACCACCTCTGCTAGCAACGTCTTCCAAATGCCCACCACCCTCTTTGTGAAGTACTTACCGCGTGTATCCTCCTTAAACATTCCACTTCTCACTTTGAAAGCACGATCTCTCGTTATTGAATCCTTCAACCTGGGAAAAAGCTTGTCTCGATCCACACTGATTCCTGAAGAAATGCTTATGCCCGAAACGTTGATTCTCCTGCTCCTCGGATGCTGCCTGGCCTGCTGTGTTTTTCCAGCACCACATTTTTCAATTCTGTCCACCCTGTCTATACCCTTCATGATTTTGTAAACCTCAATCAGGTCCCCCCCCCCCCCCCAATGTCCTTTTTTCTAGTGAAAGTAAACCTAACCTACTCAGCCTCTCTTCATAGCGAGTATTTCATTCTGATTGGTAGACAGATTAGTAAGGTTCGGTCACATGGGATACAGAGGAAGCTAGTCACAATTGGCTTGAAGGAAGAGGGGTATTTTTCAGACTGGAGGTTTGTGAGCAGCAGTGTGCTGTAAGAATCAGTACTGAGTTCACTGCATTTCATCATTTATGTCAGGGTTTTAGATGTGAATATTGGGGCCAAAGTTAGTAAGTTTACAGATGACATCAGAAAGGTGGTGTAGTAGATTATCTCAGAGCACAACAAGACCGCAATTAGATGGGACAAAGGGGCAAGGAGTGACAGATGAAGTTTAATTTAGATAAATACGAGGTTTTGCAGTTTGGGAAGGCAAATCATGGCAGAAATTATACAATGATGTAAGGTCCTGGAGAGTGTTGTGGAAGAAAGGGACATCGGACTGCAGGTACATTGTTCCTTGAAAGTGGAGTCGCAGCTGGACAATGTGGGACAGAACACATTTGGCACATTTGCCTTAATCAGTCGGAGCATTGAGTATAGGGGTTGCGGTGGTATGTTGTATCTGTACAGGATGTTGGTGAGGCCACTTTAAGAATACTGCGTACAATTCGGTTGTCTGCAGAAATGATTTAGACACCGATGTTCCAGGACTGGAAGTTTGAGCTTCGTGGAGAGGTTGATTAGGTTGAGGTGCTTTCTCCTGGAGTGTCAGAGGCTGAGGGGTGACATTACAGAGGTTCACAAAACCAGCAGTGGCATGGATATTCTAAACAGCCACGTTCGTCTCCCCAGTGTAGGGGAATCCAGAACAAGAGGGCATAGGTTGGAGGAGAATGGGCGAATGATTTCGAAGTGACCTGAAGATAAATGTTTCACACAGAGAGTGGTGTGTGTACAGAAAGTGCTGTCAGAGGAAGTGGTGAAAGCGGTTACAATAGCACATTTAAAAAGTATCTGAAAGAAGTGGGATATTGGTCAAACGCTGGCAAATGGGACTGGATCACATTTGATATCTGATCGGAGTGAACAGGTTGGACTAACGGGTCTGTTTCAGTTCCGCATGACTCTCTGATTCGATAAGAAGGATGACGAATAATTCTGAAAGGCCCTTTCATGTCGGAATCCTCTTCACTGGAAGTTTATTGTGCCTCCATGCTCACATTGATTGAAAGCTGCATTAGTTAAATATTTGACAGAAGTGTGAGTCATGCACAATGGGATATAGACAGGGAAGTGGGGCTGAGACCCCAACCTGATCAGCCAAATCTTAGTGCCTGGTGGAGAAGGCTCAAAGTATCTAATGACCCACTCCTGCTCCTCAGTCCCATGTTTCTGTGTTCCATTCAGCCCATCAAACCTGCTAGACAGGAGCAGTTGGAGGCCACTTACTGCTATAAACTGGTGCACAGAAACACAGACAATTCAGCCCTTAAAAACTGTCCCACCACGCTTTGAGGTGATTTGGGAAGCGTAATTGGAAAATCCAGGCACAGGTATGAAAGAGGCCCCTCATCTCTCTTTACAGAGCTTCCCGTATCTGCAACTTGTGCTTCATTTATTGGTCATGTTTAGACCCAAGTTCACTGAGAATACAGCCCCCATACCTCACCCAGAGATGGCTCACAGAATACTCTGGTCTCCCTGACTGCAATATGCAATACCAGAACATTCATGAAAATAACACCCACTAACTTTCCAATAACAGAATGTGAGAACATCAGAAACAGGGGCAGGTCGTTCACTCCCCAAGCCTTGCCTTGCCCTTCACTAAGATCATGACTGATCTGCTCTTGGTCTCAAATCCTCTTTCATACCCAATTCTTCATAGCCCTCACTTCTCTGATAGGTCAATATCCATCAAGCTCCTCTTCAAATACTTTCAGTCACCTAGCTCCTGGAACACTCTTGAGAACAGAAATCCTGACATTCAATCCCACCTGTTTGAAGAAAACACTTGCTGCTCCTATATCATGGCTTATTGATGTGAACAAAAGAGTTTGAGACAAGGGTTCAGGTAAAAATGACTGGCCCCGATATCAAGGCAGTGGTTGCCTTCTGTTGACGTAAAGGAGCTTAACAAAACTTGACTTAATGGGAATCAGAGTAAACTCTCCAGTGTTTGGTGTCAAACATGGAACAAAGGAAGATGTTCACCATCTCAGTCCTGGGTCACCTCTGTGGGAGATCCTCAGGGTAGCTTCCTCTTCACAAACATCTTCAGCTGCTTCATCAATGTCTCCTCACCCCCACCCTCCCCACCATAAGATCAGAAGTGGCGATGGTCACAGAAGATTCCACAATGTTCAGAACATTTTGTCCCCCCTCAGCTCCTGAGTTGGTCTGTGTCCGTGTGCAGCAAGACCCAGACACTACTCAGACTTGTGCTGTTAAAGTGTCGGTAACATTCATGTAACAGCACTGCCTGACACTGCACATTGCCCCAGTAAAACAAGAGTTCATTCAGCACCTCACGCTAGTTTCACAGGCATATGAGGAAGCCATTCAGCACATTGATATTATTGCAGTAGTACAGGGACAGCCCACTCAGTACCTCCGGCCTATTACTCAGGAAGAGAAGGAGTCTAATGTGATGGACCACCAGAGCCCCTCGAAAATATTTGAAGGCAATAGCGTAGACTCTAATGTTTTCTTATTTTAAAGGGAATGTAAAGTGTCTGTTCCAGATGCAATGTGACAGTATCAAGAGAAAATTCAGAGAGAGTAGCAGTCAGGAGACATTCCCCAAAGCTTCCACCTCTGTGGAGACCCCAATAGTTTCTGATGTTACTGAGAAACCAAAACCCAGTGATCCTAATCTGTGAGAGCTGGTCACACCCATTCAGGCTGCATTAAAATTAACCTAAGGCCTCCCCGAGCTGTTACCCAAGTGTTTTAACTATCCAGCTTGGTAATGATTGTTCAATCTCTCTCTTAAAAGAATCCAGGACAAAATAACCTCTTAAAGCTACAGCATCATCAGACTTGTCAGTACATCGACCTGTCAAACAGGAACCAGGGGTAACCCAGTCAGGCCCTTGGCCTTGATCAATCGGACGAGGAAGATGCCAATCAGCCCCTTGAGTCACTTATACAGGAACAGCAGGAGGCCATTCCCACCTCAATGCACTTACATATGGGCAGAATGTGGTAATTGATGCTGATTCCTGATGAATGTCTTATTCCGAAACGTCGATTCTCCTGCTTCTCGGATGCTGCCTGACCCGCTGTGCTTTTCCAGCAATCAACGCTCTACTCTGATCTCAAGTATCGGCAGTCTTAAGGGTCTCCAGATTGATGCTCTAACATGATGAACAATTGGAGCAGAGGCTGCACAGACAGACTGCTCCACTTTGTTCCTCGTGGCTCCGTTGTTCATGATACACATGTAAGACTTTTAACATGGTGAGGAGGGAAGCCATATGTCTTGTGTGAAGTCTCAAGAAGGCACCTTCCATCTCCGAGAAGACAGCCTGGTGTTCTCTATGTAAGGCGGAAGCTGTGGGAATGGCTACCTGTTTCAGATGGAAGGTATTGTGGCTGCTGTTGGGGATTGTGAACAACCTGACGTTCAGTACAGGGTTCACACGCCGACAGCTCAATAACGTGGGGAGAGTTAGTAAAGGCATATAAACTATTAGGAAAGTTACGTTAGACTAATGCATGGACTCTCTAAGTTCAAAAAATGGTAATCTTGTTCATGTTGATCTTGTCTAGTGCATGTCCTGTTCAGTGTAACCTGTATGCCTTACTCTGTCCAAGTCTATTTCCACCCTATGATCTGTCTGGCCATGCTTGCTATGACCTGCCCCCACTGCTCATAAACAAAGTGTTTCACTGTACTGAGGTACACGTGACAATAAATCAAACCAATCAATCCTGGGTAAAGTATGGAATTTCTCACACGACCAATGTGTCTTTTGGAAATAAGTGATCGCTGCCACTCCTCGTGTTTCAGCGTCACCATTTCTTCGTCTCTCACAGCTCTACAGATTAAACACTCAGCTTCTTTACTCTATCCTCATGTTACCATCACCCGTGTCTGTGGTAAGAAGATCGTTCCTTACAAAGGACATCAAATCTGTAGAGAGTGCCCCAAATGCTCTCTCAGCAAGGCTCTACAACAGCAGGAAGATGGCTTTACTTATGTACTCGGATCATCATAAAATGAAGGACAGCATATCATTGACTGCACCCATTACGTACACAGGGTTTGATTCGGAGCAGTCAGCATAGACTTGTGAGTGGGAGATCATGCTTCCCAAATTTGTTAGAGTTCTTTGATGAAGTGACCAGGAAGGTTGATGAGGACAGAGCGGTCGACATAGTCTATATGGATTTCAGGAAGGCCTTTGATAAGGTCCCACATGGTAGGCTGCTCTGGAAGTGGACACCACGTGGAATGCTGGGGGAACTGGCAAATTGGATACACAGTTGGTTTGATGGTAGAAGGCAGAGAGGGTTTCGTGGAAGGATGTTTGTCAGACTGGAGGCTGAGTCCATAGCTGTTTGTTATATCTATGAATTAGTTGAGAATGTACAAGGCATGATTAGTAAGTTTGCAGATGACACTAAAATAAGTGGGAGCATTATCAGTGAGGAAGTTTATCAGAAATTGCAGCAGGACCTTAATCAGGTGGGGAAGTGGGCAGAGAAATGGCAAATGGAATTTAATATAGATGCGTGATGTCTTACATTTTGGGAACTCAAATCAAGGTAGGAGTCTCATGGTGAATGGGAGGATCTTCAAGTGTGTAGTGGGCAGAGAGACCTTGGTGTTCAGGTGCACGGTTCTCTGAGAGTGGTGTCACAGGTAGACAGGGCAGTGAAGAAGGCTTTTCGCACACTCGCCTTCATCAGGTAGGACATTGAGTATAGAAGTTGGGAATTTATGTTGCAGTTACACGGAACTTTGGTAAGGCTGCACTGAGAGTATTGTATTCAGTTTTGTCACCTTGTAACAGGGAGGATGTTATTAAATTAGAAAGAGTGCAGAAGAAATTTTCAAGGACGTTGCCAGGACCCATTGGTCTGAGTTATAGGGAGAGTTTGGACAAGCTAGGACCTTTTCTTTAGCATGTAGAAGACTGAGGGAGTCCTTATAGAGCTGAATAAGATCATGATGGTGGGGTTAATGCTCTCAGTCTTTTTCCAAGGTTTAGAGAATCAAGGACGAGAGAGGATTAGTTTAAGGTTAAAGGGGAAGGAATAAAAGGGAACCTGAGGGGCCACTTCTTTACCCAGAGGCTGGTACGTGGATGAGCTGCCAGCAGATGTGGTTGAGGGGGTTACATTAACAACATTTCAAAAGCATTTGGATAAATATGTGGATCGGAAAGGACTGGAAGGATATGGGCCAACTGTAGGGAATTGGGGTTAGCGTGGATGGACATTTACAACGTAGAGTCGAAACCCCTCTGTTAGTTAAAACCAAACACCCAGAAAAGCTGGCCTCACCTCGTAGTCTGTTAAAATATGAGCGACACAGATCTCCTACATTCCACTATTTAAACAAAAAATAGCAAGTTAGTTTCTTAACTTTAATAGTGAACACTAAACAACAGCTATTCACAAATACAAGCCCCTCTTTTCTTAGCTCCTTACTATCTGACTCCGACTCTGGAAAAATATTCTGTTCCAAAAGCCCACATATTAAACATTACAATCTCAAGACTACACAGTCTCTATCTTCCCCACTGTGTTCACTCTTCCAGCTGCTGATCTTCCTGGGTCATTTTTTTTTAACTGCAAGAAGGTTTGACATGAACATGTATCTTTGATAGAGAGTGTTTGAGATGGTCAGTTACCACTCCTGCTCGACAGCAGTTACTCTGCTGTTGGATGGCAGTGGCTCTCCCTCTAGTGTTCAAATGCCGGGTTTATCTCCTCCCCATGATACAACAATTCTCATAATTTGATTGCTGTCCAGGTGTCCAAACAATAATATTCAAGTTCCGTTGGCTTCTGGTATCCTGAACGTTATTTAAAATCTTTGGTTGTATTTGAATTGTTGTCAAAACAGCAACCAAAACTCAGGTCTCCATTTCCCAGCTAAATGTGACATACGGAGCAATCTGAAAATTAGCTGGCATCTGTGCTGTACTTTCTATTCAACAAAACCCGTTCTGTCTTAAAGTGACCTGACATGCTTTCGGCTTCATAAGACCTCCCTCCTTCAGAAAACAAAATAACTATCAGAATGAAAAGATGGCTTCGTTTCTTTTCCTCTAATTCTTAATCCCATTATTATGAAATACAAAAGTATTCATCTCAATTATGTCATTCATATTAATTTAAACCGGAATAAGTCAAATCTTATCTAAACTTTTTTCTTTAAATCCGCGATAAAACATCTGCTATCACATTTTAGGACCCACAGCATGTACATTTTGTAAGTTTAAAGTTGGTGTGATAAGACTCCAATGAAATACTCTCATATTCTGGTCTTTAAATATTCCAAAAAACGTGAGAGGTTTGTCGTTGTCCACAACCATCTCCGACAATTTATTTGCCACATAAACATTAAAATATTGTCAGGTCAGTGCAAAACTTGATCATTCTTTTTCAATAATGGAGAATGTTGTATTTTTCTTTCTGGTGGATATTGCGTTTTTCGACAAGTAGCCAATTAGCCACTCAAACCCATCATAACCGTTCTGTATCAATACATCTCCAAGCCCTATATCCCTAGAAGCAAATAGAATTTTCAAAGGGTTTCAGAATATTTGGTGTAGCTAAAACTGGTGCGGTGATTAATCCTGCTTTAAAATTCTGAAATACCTCCTGGCATTGTTCTGTCCACCACAATTCTGTGTTCTTCTTTACTAAGTCCATCAGTGGTGCCAATACGCTGCTGAAGTTTGGAACAAACTTCCGATAGAATCCAATCAGTTCCAAAAATTGAAGCACCTCTTTCTTCGTGGACGGTCGTGGAAATTCCTCAAAGCCCTTCGTCTTTGTGTTCCATGGGATCAACCTTCCATGTCCAATTTAATGTCCCAAGAACGTCACCTCTGTCTTCGCGAATTCTGTTTTCTTTAAGTTTATTACCAAGTTTGCTTTTTGTAATCGTTCAACATGCTCTGCCAACTGTCACATGTGAGCTTTCAATCACTTACTAAAGGTCACTACATCATATAGATAAACTACGCAATTTGTTCATCTGACCATACCTCTGTTCCTGAGTCACTAAACCTGGCTTTGAAGGGAATTCCTATCACTGGTGGCAATACTAATACGTCATCCCCACAGGAAATCGTCAAAATTTCAGAGTTTGTATCTGCCACGTGATTCATTCTATGCTGTGCCCTTCAGGTGCTGTTTAGTGAACTCACCTACTCCATCTAATCTCTCCCTCACCTCACATACATAATCCGAGTGTGAGATCTCTGACTTCGGTCCTGTCAATTTATATTCAATTAATTCCAAAGGACCTCTCACTTCAAATATTAACTCAAAGGAAGTAAACTGAGTAGATTTATTTCGGGCAAATAATTTTTGTCCAATGGCAAACAATTCAAAGAGACACCTTCATTCCAATCATTCCGGTAATCCTGCAAGTACACTGTTAATATGGTCTTCAGCCTCTGATGCTAACTTTCCAAGGCTCCCTGGGATTCAGGATGGGACGCCCTTGATTTAAACTGCTGTATGCCTAAGCTATCCATGACTTCCTTAAACAGCTGATTGGTAAAATGAGACCTTGGTCTGACTGAATCTCTCTGCGGAGCCCACAGTGAGTAAAGAAAGATACCAACTCCTCCACCTCCCTTTTTTTTAACACTCCATAATAGAATTGCCTTTGGAAATCTGGTAGACACATCCATTATGGTTAGCAAATATTAGTTTCCACTTTTATTTTAGATAGGGAAGCTACACAACTCATCATAACCTACGTGAAATGTTCTTCGAATGCAGGAATTGGTAACAAAGGTTCTGGCTTTATTACTGCCTGTGACTTACCTACCATTTAGAATGTTTGACATGTACGTCAAAAAATAACCACGTCCTTGTGCATTCCAGGCCACTAGAAATGCCTCTGTACCTTTACCTGAGTCTTCTGTACACCTAAGTGACCCCCTGCAGTTAGTTTATGTGCTACCCGTAACACTGTACACTACCTCTAACATAATCTGGTGCACTTCGGCCCATTTCCCTTCTGCACTAACCTATCGGGGTCTCCATTTTAATTTTAGCATTCTATCTTTAAGTTAACAACGTTCGACAATATATTTTGACTCCTTTTCTCTGTGTGTGCATGTGTATGTGTGTGTGAATGTGTGTGTATATATCTGTTATAAGTCCATTAGCTTTTCTGGACTAAACACCCCTGCCTGATCCTCTGCCTGTTCAGGGTTTTCCTGCAAACAGGGTGTCAGTTCACTGCACATCAACTCCTTTGGCTTTTTATTTTGGTTTTCCTTCCTGCTCTAACTTATGACAGTGGAATCTTGTTACTATACAGTCTGGAAAAATCCTGGGTATTTTTCTTTAAACTCCCCAATTCCCTAGTTTTCCTTTTGCCTTCTCCATTACTTGGGGTGCCACTCCCACCTTGGATCCTGTTAAATCGTTCACAAGAATAAACTGTATTCCTGGAAATGACACTCTGTTACTCACTGTCACTGTTACTGCCCCAACCTTGATTTGGCATTCCATCCTGATGGTACACAAGGGAATACTTAATTTCTAACTCCATTCCATAAATTGTTACGATATTGATTAATATGTCAGAAAGAGTGAAAATACTTTCATCTCTCACTATTAGAGGCCAAGAGAAAGTGAGGGCTGCAGATGCTGGAGGTGAGAGTTGAAAAGTGTGGGGCTGGAAAAGCATAGCCAACCAGGCAGCATCTGAGGGGCAGAAGAGTTGACGTTTCAGGCATAAATTCTTCATCAGGAAAGTGGGAGGTGGGGTAAGGGAGGGGGAAGGGGGCCGAGAAATAAATAGGAGAGTGGGAGTGGAGCTGGGTGTAAGATAGCTTGGAAGGCGATAGGTAGACGCAGGTGGGGTGTGATGGTGATAGCTCGGAGAGGAGGGTGTTGTGGATAGGTGGTAGGACAACTAGAACCCTCAAACTAGAACTACCATCAACGTTGACTTCACCAAATTCCAAATCTCCCCTCCACCAACCTCTGCCAGATTGAACCATTCAATCTAGCACTGCCCTCTTGAACCGCCCTAACTCACCAGCTTCCTTCCCACCTACCGACTCCACCCTCCAAACCGACATATCACTATTACTCCCACCTACATCTTCTTATCGCCTTCCCAGTGACCCTCCCACCAGCCCAGCTACTACACTCGTATTTATCTTTCAGCCCCATTGTCCCCCCACGCCATTCCTGACAATCGGTTTCTGCCTGATATTCGATTATCCTGCTGTCTGGATGCTGCCAGATCTTTTGTGCTTTTCCAGCGTCTCACTTCTCAACTATTAGAGACTGAGCAGATCCGATATCCCACAAAATTATAACTTCATGTCCTTCTCCCCCTGATCTTTCTAAGTAAACTTTATCTACAGAGGCGAATTCTTTCAGAGATCAGGTACCGACTCCATACCCAGACCCCGCCTCGGCTGTGCACTCTCCAGCAGCTCCTCGCTCTACTTAGGGTCTCCTTTACCAGTTTCACTAATGCCACTGGCTTAGCCTCTTCTACCACATCTTTCCCCAAAGTGCCTTCCTTCAACGACCATCACAGTGTGTCCAGCTTACCTCAATGAAAACACCTTTTCCCAGTGCCCTTCTTAAACCATCAGCACTGTCAATTTATGTGTTCCACTCCCTTTTACTGAGAACACCTGAGGCCTTTCACCTCCTTTCAACCCCTTTGGGCTTCTTTTTTTCACCTGTGGTAAACTGTTGTGCGCTACTGTTCGCTTTGTAATGTGTGAACTTCCCTTCTCCTAATTTCTATCCCTCATAGCATGAAAATTCTCCTGGAAGCTAAATTTCATCTCATGCACCAATGCATATTTACCTGCTATTTCTGCCGCGCTTCTCGCTTCTTGAACTTTCTGTTCGTGCACATGAATTTTTACCATCTCTGGAAGTGAGTCTTTCAACTTCTCCAGCATAATAATCTCCCTTCGAGCCTCACAGGTCTTATCTATTTTTAAGTCCAGCACCCATCTTTCAAACTTAACATAAGTCTGACCTGGTTCCGTCTCTATTTTTATGAACCTCTGTCTATATGCTTCTGGTACCAATTCATAACCAATCAAAATAACCAATTTAACATCTTGATAATCTCTTGACCCCTCATCTGACATCGCTGCACATACCTCACCAGCTGTGCCCACCAGCTTAGTCTGAACGAGCATTACCCACAAGTTCAATGGACACGTCATCTGCCGAGTCATTTTTTTTCAAATGAAATAAAAAAGGTTTTGCCATTTTTCTCACCGAAATATGGCAAGGCACTAACATAGTTATATACATCCCGACGTTCTCCCTTCATCTCCATCCTGTTAATTTAACTTTCTTGTCTAATTCCCAACTTCTGAATCTCAAATTCTCTCTCTCTTTCTTTTTCCTCTCCTTCACTTTTTTTCTCTCTCTGTTTCCGTCTCTTTCTTTATCTTCTAACTTCAGTTGCCATATTTGCCATTTAAGTTTTATCTAACTCGACTGCACTTGTCTGTTTCTCTAATACATCAAAGTGCTTTACCAACTCCATTACAATTTCAGCTTTCCTTTTGTCCCTGGTTAAACCCAATTCCAACCTATTTGGTAATTCTAAAAAAATGTCCTCCTTTTGTCTTTCTAAACTTTCTTGGCAAATTTGGGAACTTCTTTAGTAATGTTAAAAGCCTTTTCCCTCACTTTTAATTTAAACCACCACCAGTAAACAAAATTAAAAAGATTTTCCGACCGGTTTTATTTGAAGATGTAGGTCACTAATTGCAACGTGTTGGAATTTGCTGGGATATTTTGTACCCGAAATCTGTTCCAATCTGTCCAAGTCCCATCCGGCAGGGCCCCAAACTGTGGAGACATCTATGTCGAGGACTTCTGTTCATTAAAACCACAAACCTAAAAAGCTCACCTCACCTCGTAATCTGTTAATACATGAGTGACAAAGAACTCCCAAGTTCCACTAATAAAAGAAAAATAACAGTTTGTATGTATGCAAGATAGCTCACTGTGCTTGAAGGTTTGTTTTCTGATGATTCGACACTATGACTAGGTAACATCATCAGTGAGAGTCTCTGCTGAAATGCTGGTGGTATGTTGCGCCTCTCTATTTATAGGTCTTGGGTTCTTAAGATGGGTGATGTCATTTCCAGTTCTTTTGTTTTATAAGGGAAGGTAGATAGGATCTAAATGGATGTGTTTATTGACAGACTTCTGGTCAGAATGCCATTCCTCTAAGAACGTCCTTGAGTGTCTTAGTATGTGTGTGCGTTGTCCCAATCAAAGTGGTGCCCTTCTTTGCCTGTATGTATGGAACATAGTGATAATGGGTCATGTCTTTTGGTGGCCAGCTGGTGTTCATGTATCCTGGTAACACAACAACAGGACCAATTCAATGGCAGAAGAATGATTTTATATACACTGTTTAAATAATGTGTGTGTGCAGATAAGTAACATTTTTCATATGTGCACAACACATTCTAAATGAACAACGGAGACACAGTTAACAAAAATTGATGCAAATGAGATATAAAATTTATAAAACATTAAAACGTCATTTTATTCTCATCTAAAATGATATGTTCGCCTTCACTCAACGTTCCCTGTTTTTTCTGGAATTCTCCACTCCAATCTCTCATTCTTATCAGGATGTGTTATAAATTCTTGCTTCTGGTGTCCCAACTTATTTCAGTTAATCCCCTTTCTACCAGAATTCAATATATTGGCCTGTTGGATACTTTCCAAAGCTATTGTCTGTCATATTATTGGAGATAACAATTCTGGCATCAGACTCAGCATTTGAACATATTGCTCTGTTGTACATGCACTATACAAAGGACCACATTACACAGGAATTGCCAAAACATTGCGGGATGTGCATCTACTTCTTTCGATGATCTAGTTTTCTCATTTTTCATATTTCCTCATCTATGTTGTCTCGCTCTTTCTCTCTTTTTATCTAGTTAAGAAATTTACCAATTATTTTCTGCGTCTCCTCTCTCAAAGCTCCTTCTTTTGGTTTATATCTATTGGTCTCTTCTTGATGTAATGTGATTATAATTGAACAATGTAACGACAATGACATGTGGGAGGAGCTGGCCAGAGTTAATTGGAAGGGGAGCCGAGCTGGGCAGACCATGGAACAGCAAAAGCAGGAATTTCTGGGGATATTTCGGAGGATATCAGAAATTCTCCCAAAGGAGATGAAACATACTCATGGCAGGACAAGGCATCCATGAGTAATAAGGCATCAAACCAAAAGAGGAAACATACAATGTGGTGAAGATGATTGGGAATCCAGAGAATTCATTGGTTCGGAAACTCCATAAGGCTGGCATCACTGTCACTGCAGAGCTCTTAATCATGGTCAGGGAGAGAAACAGAGGAAACACATTCACTTTAGACACAGAAAATGGTATTACTCAAGGAAAAAGATTCAGATAAATTAAACAATTGATTAAAAACAGTTAATTGGTTTTGCAGAATGTCAGATTGAAAGCATGACCCGGGAAGAGACCCTCAGCAGAATGACAGTATGAAAATGGAAGTGTTACCACATCAGAAACCAGAGTAGGTCACTGAGTATATGACTGATGGGTGAATGGGTCTCGATGTGAACTAAAGGACAGACAGCAGAATTGCATTGCAGATATTGCAGCTCAAAACTGCGTATCGTATTTATGTAGTGCTGTAGACTACAGCAGCAGGAGAAGCAGAATAGCATTCAACCACAACCTGTAACTTTTAGCCTCGAATAATTTCCACAGTCTGTCATTACCATCAATACGATCTATGTTTCAGTAATGACTGTGGGTGAACAGGACAGGGTCAGAACCACGTGAACCTAAACGTGATGCTAACCAATTAAAGCTACCACTCTTGACAAACAGATCTGTTCGAAGCTCCGCAATCCTGTCACATTCTGTCATAAATGGTGATGGATGATTAAACAAATGACGGAGGAAATGACTCCACGAATATCCCCATCCTAAATAATTGAACAGTCCTGTACATCTGTGTCAAAGACCAGGATGTGGTATCTGCACCAACCTCAGCCAGAAGTGTGGAGTTGATGATCCACCTCACCATCGCCATGATACCCACAGAATCACAGATGCCCATCTTCAACCAATTCGATTTGCTGTTCGTGACATGAAGAAACAGCTGAACACAGTACGTACGAAAAAGGCAATGGTCCCTGACACCATTCTTGTAATAGGACTGAAGACTTATGCTGCACAACAAGCCGTGTCCCTGGGGAAGCTCTTTCATTCCAGCTCCAACTCTGACATCCCCCTGGTAATGTGTAAAATTACTCAGCTATGTCCAGTTCCTAAGAGGATTATAATTACAATCTGGCCAGTTACCTCCCCCACAGACCCACCACGACAGTCAAATTGGTGGGAGTTCTTTTTGAAAGAGTTATCAAAAAGCACAGAAATAACCTGCTCAGTATGATTTCAGATAGGTCCCCATGTAGAGATGGTGCTGCTGTGGAAAGGTCACTGGATTACTAATCCAGACCAGGCTAATGCTCTGCCAGCTGGTGTAAGTTAAACACAATTGACAAAATATTAAGATGCAAAATCTGGTGTCCGCAAATAGTGACCTTCAAGCCAATGTCGATTGGAAACACCAATTTGCTTCACCAATGTCCTTTCAGGAAGTGAATATCCTGTGCTTTCCTGGTCTGGCCTAAACGTGACTGCAGACACACAGACATGTGATACACTTTGCAATGGTCTCTGAATCCGCCAAACAAGACATTCTATTGTATCAAACTGTTCCGAGGTCTAAAGGATAAAACCAGACAGGACACCCGGCCCCAGCCTCTGTTTCGGAAAAAGGGAATGAGAAACACAGTCCTGTTGACCCTGCAGAGACCTCCTTCCCAAGAGCTTGTGACTAACCTTGGGAAGCTATAAAGTAGGATGTGCAGTAGTCCATTTGGTCTGTCGAGTTTGCTACCCAATTCGATATAATGATACCTGGCCCTTTATTTCCATATCGTTCTCCTTCTCTCCCACCATTCCTTTACTGTCTCTAAATCATTATTTATAATCAGTGTCTTGGCTTCCAGGTTCGAGCGCATTCCCCAGGTTCACCAGTCACTGAGTGCAGACATTTATTGTCATCTCATTGCAGAATGGTCTGTCTGTACCTAATACTGTGGACCCTTGTTTTAGACACCATAGCCAGGGGAATTATTATCCCTGCTTCCAATCAGTCTCACCCTGTCAGAGTTTTATATATCTCACTGAGATCTCCACCCATTTTCCGAAACCCCATGGAAGACAGGCTCAGTCGCCCCAAACTCTGCTCCCACAACAAGCCTGTCATCATAAAGATCGGTCTGGTCATCCTTCACTGCTCTCCCTCAATGTCAGGTTTGTCATTTATTATGTACTGAGACCAAATCTGCAGAATACTGCACCGTGTTTGAGATAGGGTCTCACCAAAGCCCTCTACAGCTGCAGTAAGACACCCTTACTCCTGGATTCAGATCCCCCTGAAATGAAGGTCAGCACATCATTGATCTTCCTATCTGGTTCTTGCTCCTGCAATATTGCTTTCAGTGACTGGTGTACAGGGAGATCCAGATCCTTTGCAATGTTACAGCTCCCCACTTCGTAGGTTTATGTACACTGGGCAGTGTGTGAATGCCATTCCCAGTATTGCCTTGTGGGTTCAGACCTCACTGCGCTGCAGGGACCTAGGAGGGCCGCGCAGAAGGAAACAACAAAAAGGCCCATACGTTGCTTTTCAGATCAACATGTTTCAAACAATCCCTTTTCAAACGAAAAGCTGCCAATCTCTTGTTCCAACCAAAGGGCACACTGTCACATAACCCACCTTGCTCTCCATCTGCCACGTATTTGCCCATTCACTCCACTTGTCTTAGTCACCTTGAAGCTTTTTTACAACCTTCTCACCCACTCGCAATCCAACATCCTTTAGTTCTGTCAGCAGGTTGGGATATATTGTATTTGATTCCTGCAACCAAATGTTTAATGGGTATTGTGAACAACTGGGACCTGAGCACCGATCTCTGTGATATCCCAGAAACCTTCCTCTGTTATTTTATTTAAATAATATTTATTTCGTGAATCTGGGTGTGACTGGCTGGGCCGGCATTTATTGCCTGTCCCTGGTTGCCCCTTGAGAAGGTGGTGGTGAGCTGCCTTGTTGAACCGCTGCAGTCCACTGTGGATTCAGTGACAGTAACACCATTGAATGCCAAGGGGCAGGTTAGATTGTATTTTAGTGGTGATTGTCACGGTCTGGCATTTGTGTGACGTGACTATTACTTGCCACTTGTCAGCCTGGATACTGTCCAGGTCTTGTTGTATTTGAACATGGACTGCTTCAGTATCTGAGGAGCCACAAATGTTGCTGAACATCGTGCAATCATAGGCAAACATCTCCACTTCTGACCTTAAAATGGAGGGAAGGTCATTGATGAAGCAGCCCTGAAGATGTATGGGCCTAGGCCACTGCCCGAGGGACTCCTACAGATTTATCCTGGTGCTGAGTTGACTGACCTTTATCAACCATGCCCACCTTCCTCCGTGTCAGGTATAATTCTAACCAGCGGGGAGTTTGCCCCTGATACCCATTGATTCCAGTTTTGCTAAGGCCCCTTGATGCCACACTTGGTCGAAGGCAGCCTTGATTTAAAGGGCTGTCACTCTCACCCCACCTCTGGAATTCAGCTCTTTTGTCCATGTTTGAACCACGGTAATGAGGTCAGGAGCTGAGTGGCCCTGGTGGAGCCCAAACTGGGCGTCATTGACCAGGTTATTGCTGAGCAGGTGCTGCTTAAAAGCACTGAGACCTTCCACCACTTTACTGATGATCGAGAGTAGACTGATGGGGTGGTAATTGGCCGGATTGGATTTGTTCTGCTTTTTATATACAGGAGATACTTGGGGTAATTTTCCAGGTAATCGGGGAAATGTTGTTGTAACGGTATTGGAACAGCTTGGTGAGGGCAGTGACAAGGTCTGGAGAACAACGTTTCAGTACTATTGCCAGAATGTTGTCAGGGTATGTACCCTCTGGGGTATCCAGTGTCTCCAACTGAATCTGGATATCGTGTGGAGTGAATCAAATTGGCTGATGACTGGTAACTGAATTGTTGAGGGCCACTGGAGGAGGCCGAGATGGATCATCCACTCAGCACTTCTGACTGAAGATTGTTGCGAATGCATGAATATTATCTTTTGCACTGAAGTGCTCGGCTCTTCCATCATTAAGGATGGAGATACTTGTGGAATGTCCTCCTCCGATGACTTGTTTAATTGTCCATAACTATTCTCTACTAGAAGTAGAAGGACTGCAGAGCTGAGATCTGCACCGTTGCTTGTGGGATCACTTAGCTCTGTCTATGACTAAATGCTTATGCTGTTTGGCACACAGGTAGTCATGGATCTTCATCAGGCTGACACCTCATTTTCAGGTATTCCCAATGCTGCTGCTGCCCTCCTGCACACTCCATTGAATCAAGGTTGATCCTCTGGTTTGATGGTAATTGTTGCGAGGAGGATATGCCAGGCCATGAGGTTGTGCTGAAGTACAATTCTGCTGCTATTGATGACCCACAACATATTATCAAAACCCAGACTTGAGCTGCTAGATCTGTTCAAAGTCTGTCCTATTTCGCATGGTGACAGTGCCACCTAAAATGGTGGAGGTTATTCTCAATATGCAAGTGCGACTTTATCTCCACAATGACTATGCAGTGGTCACTCTTACCCGATACTGTCATGGACAGATACTTCTGCAGCTGGCAGATTAGTAAGGCTGTGGTCAAATATGGCTTTTCCCTCTTGTGGGTTCCTTCACCACCTGCCGCAGACCGAGTCGAGAAGTTATATCCTTTCGGACCCAATCAGCTCAATCAGTAATGCTGCTGCTGAACCACTCTTTTTGTGGACGTTGACGTCCCTAACCCAGAGTACTTTTTGTGCCTTTGCCACCCTCAGTGCTTCCTCCAGGTGTTGTTCAGCTTGGAGGAGTACTGACTCATCAGTTGGAAGAGGCTGGTACATGGTAATCAGCAGGAGGTTTCCTTTCCCATGTGTAAACTAACGCCATGAGAGTTCATGGGATACAGAGTCACTGTTGAGGACTCCCAGAACAATTCCCTTCAAACTGTATCCCACTGTGCAACCACTTCTGCTTTGTCTGTCCTGCTGGTGAGAGAGGAGATATCCGGGGAAGGTGATGGGGTGTCAGGGGTATAGTCATACTCACAGAATCAGACCTTAAATACAATGTCAGGCTGTTGCTTCACAATTCTGTTTATTTCTATTCACTGTCTCCTGCCTGCTGTCCCATTCTAGAAGGATGGCCATATATTCACCCCAATCCACGAAGATTTGATTTTGCAAACTAGGCTTGGAGCTTTACCAAAATCTTTCTGAAAATCCACATGTTTTACATCCATTGCTTCTCTTTCATTTGTCTCCCAGTCTGTTTCTCAAACATAATTCCCATTTCATAAACCCGTGTTAGTGTTGTCTATGACCATTATTTTCAGTCCCAATAATTTCTCCCAAACGATTTACTTACTATGTTCTATGTTCCATGTTCTATTTCATTTTCCACGCCAGACTTGGTTTTCCTGGTATTGTCTGTGTACTGTGAAGACAGAACTGAAGCAGTGGATTCATAGTTTTGCCATTTCCCTGTTTCCCATTCTCCATTCTCTGGTTTCAAACTGGAAAAAACCTCCACTTGTTTTTCATACTTCTCACATTGACATAATTTGACAAGCTATAACAGTTCACTCTTATAACCTTTGTGAACAATATCTTCAGAAACCCATTAATTCATGTGTAAAGCGGCTCAATCATTGACCTTCCACATCATATACTCACAGGAGCATAGTGTCTGTGCCAACAGAAATACAGCACGATCTATATTAGTCCCACATTCCGACAAAAGGCTGATAGCCTGGAATGTTATGGCACTTCCAAGTGCTTGTCCAAGTACTTTTAACAGTTGAGAGGTTAACCTTGATAACTCCCCTCTCAGAAAGTACTTTCCAGACCCGAACACCCTCTGGGTGAAGAAAACGTCATCTTTAAATCCTCTCTGAACCTCAAACCCTTCACTTTAAAAGTGTGCTCCCTTGTTCTTGATCCTCTGTATAAAAGGAACAGTTGCTGTCTGTCCACTCTGTCGATGCCTCTTGTTAACTTATCCTTCTGAATCACATCCCCCCTCAGCCTCTCTGTCCAAAGTAAACAACCCGAGCTTATCCAGCCTCTCTCCATCGCTGATATGCTCCATTCCAGGGAACATCCTGGTGAATCTCCTCTTCAACCCCCTCCAGTCCAATCACATCCTTCCTTATAATGAGGCTCCCCGACCGACATACAGTACTCCATCATGGACTAAACCAAGCCCTGTATAATACTTATAAACTACTCCCTGATTAATAAACGTTCCACCCAATATTAAATTCTTAACTAGTCCATTACCCTGTTCAGTCACATTCAGGGATGTGTGGAGAAACACCCTCTGAGCTCCCTAGTGTGCTGCCAATCATTGTGTACACCCCATGTCTGGTTCCTCCTTCCAAAGTACATCACCTCATATTTATCAGGATCACATTCCATCTGCCATTGATCTGCCCAAATGATCATTCCACTTGTATGTTCCTGTAAAATCAGAACTTCCTCCTCACTGCCAACCACCCGGCCAATCTTTGTTTCAAACACAAACTTGCTTATCACATCTCCCACCCCTCCACCCACTCCCACTCCAGATTCACATCTCTCCCATTTATGAATGCTACAAACAATAAGGGACACAACACTGATCCCTGTGGTACAGCAGGGGACACTGGTCTCCGGTCACACAAACAGCCTTCTCCCACCACCCTCTGCCTCCTGACACTAAGACAATTTTCGCTGTCACTTTTCAACTTATCCTTGATACTCTGAGATTTTACTTTATTTTTTTCAGTTTCCCATGTGGAACTTTGTCAAAGGCATTGCATCAAAACTAAATAAGCGACCTCCTCAAACTAATTGAATCAACTCCATTAGTGTGACTTCACTCTGATAAAGTCATGATGATTATCCCTGATCAAGCCATGCCATTCTGATTGGAGTTCAATTTTCTCCTTCTCTATTTTCTCCAGTAGTTTCCCGAACAGTGATTTAATACTCGCTCGTCTATAGTTTCCTGGTCTATCTCTACCACCCTTACTGTGAAGTGCAATCATGATAGCTGTTCTCCAGTCCTCTGGCACCTCCCCTATTGTCAGATTCTAATTAAAATTTCCAGTCAGCGTCTTTCCTCCCTTGACTCCAACAGTATCCAGACCTGCAGATTGGTCCAATTTTATACCAGACAAAGCCTCAAACCGCCGCTCGTATTTTACATCAATCTCTTTCCAAGACCTTTCCAGTCCATCTTCCTGAATTCTGAACCTGCATCCTCCTTCTCCCAAGTAAAACAGCTGTGATGTTTACATGTAACAATCTATCAATGTTCTCCGGGTTGACACACAGATTGCCCCTTTGGTTTCTAATGGATACTAACTGTTTGCTGATTATTCTGTTCTACTTGTCCGTGTAGAATATCATGGGATTCTCCCTCATCTCTCCTGCTTGCACTTCTTCATGTCCCTCGGTTATTCTCTCCCCTCTAAGTTTCTAAGTTTCAGTAAAATCACCTCTCATCTTTTAAAACTCGAGATCACAGGCTGAGTTTCCACATCAGACAATCTTGCCATTTTAGGGATTAATCTGGAGAATACCTTTTGCAGTTCGTCTGTAGTATGTTCTATCTTAGATTGGGACTCCAAACGGTACACAATACTCTCAGTTTAGTCTCAGCAACACTCTGTGCAGGTGGCGCATGGCATCTTCTATATTTCAATTACATTCACATGAATGTAAACCTAATTTTTCGTTTCCTATTTGCTTGTGTTTAGATTACATTTCATTACAGTGTGGAAACAGGCCCTTCGGCCCAACAAGTCCACACCGACCCGCCGAAGCGCAACCCACCCATACACCTACATTTACCCCTTACCGAACACTACGGGCAATTTAGCATGGCCAATTCACCTGACCTGCACATCTTTGGACTGTGGGAGGAAACCGGAGCACCCGGAGGAAACCCACGCTGACAGGGGACGAATGTGCAAACTCCACACAGTCAGTCACCTGAGGCAGGAATTGAACCCGTGTCTCTGGCGCTGTGAGGTAGCAGTGCTTACCACTGTGCCACCCAATTCCTTTTACATTAACTTTTCTTATGATGTTAGTGGGAGAGTTCTTAAAAAAGGTCCTTTTGAATATCCAAAGATACGTTATCCATTAGCTCCTCATTGCCTACGTCCACAAGAATCATCTTCAAACCATTCCAAAAAATGTTTGCCGCTTATGGTTTTCGTTTCATCGATGCATTATCATCCTCCCTAGTTTTCCCATTACCTTCTATCTATCCAGTAACACGTTCTTTATAATCGAGCCCAACAGACACCCGACCGCGGATGACAAGTTACTGATCTGTAGTTCACCACTCTCCATCTTCATCTTTTCTTAAACTGTTGGATAATATTTGTAACCTTTGCCTTATCCAGATTGGCTAAATATATTTCGGGAATGTATTGGAAAACAACGTGATAATCTGCGATGCTATCAATATGCCTATTGCTGCTTCCTCTGAAATTCTTGTATCAAGTACATCTGATCTGTCAGAATTATAAATACTCAATCCAGCTTTCTTTTAAAACATGACCTCGACACTTATAAGAATAATCTTAGACTTTACTTACACAAGCCCCATGGTCACTTGGTATTTCTGGGAGAATTTCTGGATATTCTGCCTTGAAGATAGACACAAAGAAACTGTTTCTTTTCCCTGCGATTTCTCTGTTGTCTTCAATAAATTATTCTGTCCGCACACCCACTGTTCCATATTTGACCTTGTTTTTATTTTTGTTTCATACACTGATGTACTTTTTTTAGCAGTCTTTATGTTTTTCTTTTGTTTTTATGCTTTTTCGCTTTTTGATTTTCTTTTCTTGGTCATCCGTTACTGGGTCCTATATTTCTCCGAGTCCACTGGCTTACTACGGTACTTGGCATTTTTCGAAGCTAATTCCTGTGATCTACTAGATAGTGGAAGGTGAGGCTGAAAGGGTTAGGTCGGGGAGGTGGGTGGACCAGATTGATCGGAAGGAAGATGAACACATAGGAACGTTCAAAAGGGGGGAGGATGCTGAGTTGGAAGATTGGACTGGGAAAAGGTAGAGATAGGGTGAATGGGGAAACCGGTGAAACCTACATTAATCCTCTGTGGTTGGAGGGTCCCAAGGTAGAAGAAGAACCTTTCTTCATCCATGCTTCGGGTGGTTAGGGTTTGGCGATGGAGGAGGCCCAGGACTCTCACATCCTTGGTAGAGTGGAAAGGGGAGTTAAAGTGTTCAGCCACAAGGCGGTGGAGTTGGTCAATGTGGCTATCTCAGATATGTTCTCTGAAATGATCCACCTGCCTTACCAATGTAGAGAAGACCACACTGGCTTTAATGTATGTCGTAGATGAGGCGTTCTGTCTCCCTTCATCACCTATCACTTTCAACCCCACCTTCATCTACCTATCGCATTCTGAGCTAACTCCCTCCTGCCACACCGCCTTCTCATTTATCTCTCAGCCCCCTTCATCCATAAGCCTCATTCCTGATGAAGGGCTTATGCCCAAAACGTCAATTCTCCTGCTCCTTGTACGCTGCCTGACTGTGCTTTTCCAGCACCACACTCTTCGACTCTGATCTCCAGCATCTGCAGTCCCCAATTTCTCCTCACACCTTCAGGGCTTGCATGATTCAGATTTATGACAGTTACTTCAAATAAAACAAAAACTACCGTGTACTCAAACAGCATAAAAGAAAACCAATGCATTGTGGTCACTCTTACCAAAAGGTCCTTTACAGCAAAGTTTTCAATTAGTTCTTTTGATCATTCAACATCAATTTCTAAATAACCTGATCTCTAGCTCAGTGCTCGACAAAATGTTAATGCTAGCTATCGAACATATGGTCATGAAATCCATTTTTCCCAACATTAGCATTCAGTTGGGTTAACACAGTTTAGATATAATGTCAACAGTACGTTATTACTGCAGTAGCCACAAATGTGTATATCTCATTTCCTGTTTTATAACATGTCCAGCATTTGTATTGAAGCTTTCACTTTGATATATAACTCCAATCAATGTTTCCTTCTCCTTGCTGTTTTTGCACTCCACCTTACTAGATTCTGGAGAATCTGAGCGATGTGGGATTTGGGGAGATTAATGGTAGAGATCATCTCGCCACATCATTTATGATCTTCTTAAGCATCATTGTGACATTTTCTCCAGATCTCCCGTTATGCTAGTGGAGTAGAGAAGGACAATGATCGTTCATAAATGCTCTGTATTCCCCCAGAGAGCTGAGACTGCTCTAACCTGGGTGGGAACCTTACAGCAGGCTGGTAAAGCATTGCTGCTGCTGTACAGGATCTTAGTGAGATCACATCTGGAGTAGTGTGTACAGATTTAACCTCTTCAATGAAGAAAGGATGTTGTTATGTTGGAGGCAGCTCAGAGATGGTTCCCTCAGCTGATTCCTGCAATGAAGGTGCTAGCTTATAACGAAAGGATGATCAGGTTCATCCAGTATCCATTGGAGTTTACAAAAATAAAGGATGATCTTATTTCAACATTGATGACAGTAAGGAGCCAAGAACTGAAGAGAATTACACAGATCGTGGGGGAATCCATTCCGTTCTCCAGCCTGTTACACAGGAACAACAGGAGGATATTCAGGCCTTCGAGCCTGTTACACCAGAATAGGACGAGGCTGTTCAGCCCCTCGAGCCTGATGTATATTTATAGGAGGAGATTAATCAGCCCCTTGAATCTATAACACTGGACCCAGAGTAGGCCATGCTGCACCAGTATCCTGTTACACAGCAACAGGATCAGTCCATTCAGCCTCCTCAAGTCCGTAACAAAGGAACTGGAAGAGGTCACACAATGACTGGAGATTGTTACACTGGGATAACAGGAGGCCATTCAGACCCACCGAATCTGTTGCAAGGGAAATGTGTTAGGATAAAAACTATCTGAGACTTCTTTCATGAGAAAGGAGGAGGTAATTCAGACACGTGTCTGTTGTATGGGAACAAGTGAAGACCAATTGCTCCCTTCGTCCCATCTCTGGGATACATGAGGAGACCGTTCAGTATCTCCACCGATTATGGAGAAATATGAGAAGACCCATCAGCCCCTCAAAATGTTACACAGCAACGGGAAGATTCCATAATCCCCCACCCCTCTAACGCATCAACAGGAGGTGGTCATTCTGGCCTTCTGGATGACAACATGGGAACCCCAGAAAGACTTCATCCCATTGATTTTGTACACCAGCAGGATGATAAGTCCAGTCAGCCACAAATACCGCTTATGCAGCAATTGGAGCACGTCTCTTAAAACCCTTTTGCCCATCAAACAGGAATTCAAAGAAAACGTAAAGGTTTTAGAAAGGGAAGAACTTAAAATAGCTGTATACATTAGGGAGTAAAATGTCACAATAAAGTATTGTAATTTAAGGCAAATTATTAGAATCCATTGTTGAGGACATTTGCAAACGTCAACCACAATCCATCGGACTCAACATGGTTTTACAAAAGATAAACTACGATTGAGGTGTTTTCTTGAATTATTAAAGTTGTGACAAACAAGGTGGATAGTGGGAATCCTGAAGATGGAATATATCTGGTCTTTGTGAAGGCATCGGATATGTCGCTTCGCCAAAGAGTGAGTGGTAAGATCAGACAGCATCAGTTTAGGAGTAATTTATTGGCTTGGATGGAGGATTGGTTAACCAACAAAATGCAGTCAGATGAATTAAATGTATCATTTTATATTGGAAAATGCAATTTGTTGGGTGCCATAGATTTCGGTTCTCATGTCTCAACCATTTGGGATCGACATTATTACTCGGTTGACGGGATAGAAAATACTATAGCTACATTTTCAGATGACACTAACATTGGCGGGAAATTACTTCGGAATGATGATGCAAGAGATTTAAAAACTATATGTATAGATTGGATGAATGGGAAAACATTTGGCAATGAAAACTAAAGTGGATATATATGGGGTTATTCAAGTTGGCCAGTCTAATAAAAAGGCAAATTATTATCTAAATGGAGAGAAACTTCAAAGTGCTTAAGTGCAGAGGGATCTGGGTGCCTGCTTGCATATCACAGAAAACTTGCTTGCGGGTACTTCAAATACTGAGAAATGCAACTATAACTTCATCGTTTATTTGTAAAAGGATAGAGTAGAAAGGTAGGGAGTGTTGCTGTAGCTATGCAAGGCATGAGTGAGGCTGCAACTGGAGTACAGTTTGGGTGTCCTGCAGAATGAGGTGTTTCCATTGGACGCAATTCAGAAGAGCTTCATTAGAATGATTCCACATTTGAAGTGTTTGTCTTATGAAGAGAAATTGAGCAGTTCAGGCCTATACTCTCGATTTTTTAAGAACGATAGGAGAGCTCATTGAGGTCTGTAAAATGCGAAATATAATTGAAAGTGCAGATGTGGAGTGGATATTTTTTTCATCAGCCGCAATTTCCAACAAGAGACCAGAGTTTAACGATCGAGAGATAGCAGGGATGTGGAACAGTGGTCGCGATGACATCAGCCAAGATTGTATTCCATGGCGGAGCAGATTCGAGAGTTTGGATTCCTGACTGATTCTCCTCATTCATATTCAGCTTTTCCACTGTGTTACACAGTAATGGGGGAGGACTGTGTATCAAACAGGAAGCAGGTACTCCGGAAAAATCAGTCTAAATCACTTTGACAGAACGTCACCAGTGGAGTCACACAGTGACCAGTGCTGGGTCCTCCACTATTGACAATCGAAATCAATGATCAGGAGGATGGAACAGATATAGAGATACTGAGTTTGGTCATGTTGCTGTGATAAGCAAGAGATTAAATTATCAAGAGATGTAAAGGCAATGGATAATAATTTGGCAGGTGCAATATAACATGATATAACCTGTAATTTCATTTACAGTAATAATGGAAGGCAGTATATTACTGAAATGGAGAGGGATTACAGGGATTAATGATACTGTGTCCTGGGGGGGTTCTCTCAGACCCGTTCAGACATGTGAGGTTTTTCTCCATCTTGATCGTCTGCTCCCGGACACTCCAAGTGACCCCATTGCTCTCCGTACACATGTAATGTTTTGAAGTGTTTGGTTGGTGATGGGGATACTGTTTTCAAGCATGTATTAAGGGGACGGCCTTTATCCAAGATACATTCATTCCTTTCTAAATGGAGACCCGAAGACGATGGGATTGCTGTCTGCTTGTGAATGAAGGAACTGTGGCTGCTGTCAGGACAGAGGTATTCACCAACATAGTGTACTGTGCATGGACACACGGTAATATTAACAGAGAGAGAGCTACTTCAGTTCCTCTACCTCTCCCCATTGACATGGGTACTCTGCAGATGCCATGTCCATCATCGGGAATCCCATTATACTGGATACACCCAGCAGCTCCCTGATGAGGGTGAAACAATGTATTTACCTCATCCACCATATATATCCTCTGTCACCGAATGGTTACATTGATGGCAACATACTGGGCTATGACTGCTATGTCACCCAGTCCTGTTTGGAAAGTTCCAGAACATAGAAGCTGAATGAAACTGTGACCCGAACAGCCACTGGCAGCACCGTCCTTTCCTCTGGGGTGAAGCTGCAGGACGCGTTAAGGAGGTGACACTGCTCTGTGACCAGCTCCTTGTTTAATCAGTGTCCCCTCACACTCTGCTCCTGGATTAAGTGTAGCTTGCGAGGCTGTTAATGGAAAACTCGGGTGGTTCCAACAGATCCCTTTCCACACATACACTAACTCTGTGTTTTCAGAGTTTCCCCACTCTGTAACCTTTACTCCATTTGTTGCTCATGTTACTGACCCAGATGCTGTAACTACAGTCCCCAGGCTCCACCCAAAGATGGGTCAGCAAATCCTCATGTCTCCCTGAATGTCTCAGGCAGCTCACAGCACAACCTCCAGCAAACCATCCCCAACCCCTCCACTACATTTTCAATAAGAGTCAGTCAGAAACTCCTCATCTATAAGTGTTGTAGACCAGACCAGATCCCTGCAAAATATTTTAAGAAGGTCGCTTAGACCTTTCCTTATTTTAAAAATAGATGTGAAGTTTGCGTTCCAGATATGTTGTGATTGGTCAAACTACTCGACATTAAGCAAAATATAATCTATTGAAATGCTTTAGTTAAAATACACTTAAAGAAAAGAACATTTTGAAATAGCTTATATGTTTGAACACTTACACAAACAATAGATACCGTATCTTCTTGGTATACACTGCTTGGCACAAAGATATATTCAAATACAGATCCTTACATGCAGTTTTCCGATCGAAGAGATATCAACATCAACAGAGATCTCAGAGAGAAAAGCAGTTGGGGATCAGGTATTGAAACTTCGAACCCTTTCCGGGATCCTCAACAGTTTCTGAATGCTGCAGCTAAAAACAAACCAAGAAAACCTGGTCTGGGAGAGCTGGCCGCTGCCCTTCCATTGTTACCAATGTTTTAATAAAACCTAAAGGCTTTCTCAATTATTTACTTAAACTGTTTTCAGACAGCATTTCTGCACCTCTGTCTTTATAACCTCTCTTAAAAAAAAATCCCAAGATAAAATAACCTTTTTATAGTGATAGTATACTCACAACTCCACCTTTAATAAAATGATCCATCAATGTACAAAAAGGGATTCATTTTAGACCTCCTAATATTCCTCTATGAGTAGAGTGGCAGGAATGGCGGGATTACCTTACACTGAAAAATTGAAGTGACTGGGCTTGTATACCCTTGAGTTTAGAAGACTAAGAGGGGATTTGATTGAGACAAATACGATTATGAAAGGATTGGACACTCTGGCAGCAGGAAACATGTTTCTGCTGATGGGTGAGTGCCGAATCAGAGGACACAGCTTAAAATACGGGGTAGACCATTTCGGACAGAGATGAGGAGAAACTTCTTCACCCAGAGAGTGGTGGCTGTGTGGAATGCTCTGCCCCAGAGGGCAGTGGAGGCCCAGCCTCTGGATTCATTTAAGAAAGAGATGGATAGAGCTCTCAAAGATAGTGGAATCAAGGGTTATGGAAATAAGGCAGGAAGAGGATATTGATTAGGAATGATCAGCCATGATCATATTGAATGGTGGTGCAGGCTCGAAGGGCAGAATGGCCTACTCCTGTACCTATTGTCTATTGTCTATTGACTGCAATGCATATATATCACATTGACTCTGAGCATACAAATGTTCACGAGATTCGATTTCAGTCATTTTACTCCTGCCACAGAATGCCTTTGTCTTTCTTCACTCAAGGTTCCACAACGTGTCAAAACTTAGATTTTCTAACCCTGTCACATGTATAATCTCATATTGAATGGCGGAAATAATAAGCTCAGTCGACACAGACTGGTATTTTTCTCCCAAAACATCTCCAAAAACTTTAAGGGGTCACGATCAGTGAAAACGATTTGTCTCAGATACGTTATTTGCAATTTAAATGCTGAAATGTTGTAACACCAACACCAAGCTCAAGGCCTCCTTCCCCATTGGGGAATCAATCTGTTGGTGTTTCCACTGGACACTCCAACCACACGTTACATAATGGAGCACTTCTCATCTCTCCCATAGTCCTTCTGAATGACATAGCTCCTCATGTCTCAGCATAAAAGAATTACCTCCTTCTTTGCCTCTTAATGCTTTAACCTCTTTACCTGCTACTCCTGGCCTTTGCCAGTAAACCTTACTCTCACAGGGATATGTTCTAAGAAAATCTCACACATTCTTCTCAATCTCTCACAGAAACCAAACTTTGATTTCTGAACTCAATCATCATCATCAGCCATTTCAGCTTCTAACCTTCCCATTGTTACTCTCTGCTCTTCCACTCATGACTGCAGGAAGTAAATTGCTGAACTTCTCCAAAATAAGAATCTCTCTCAGGGTCATAGGTTTGCTCTGTTTTAATACCCTTCCCCAACTTTCAAAATTTGTTTGATCCTTTCAAACACAACGTGCGTTTAACCAGGCATGCTATTTTAGATTCCTGAAATACTGTCTGTCAGTTTCTTGCACAAGCTCATATGCACTTCAAATAGCTTTCTTTACCTCCTCATACTCAGCAGATACCTCCTCTGATAGGGATGCAAATGCCTATCCGCTTTGTTTGAATCAACTATATCCACATGTTCTCTGGCAACTGCATTTGTTTAGCCACTTTCTGAAATGATATTAAAAAGGCTCCCTCCATCATTCTCATCAAATTTAGATAATACCTGGATGTATTTAAACAGATCCCCATCAGTCCTTTGGCTATATAGGGTTGCTCATCCTCACTATCCTCCTTATCCAGCCGACTGTCTGCCTTCATCTCCACCTTCTATGTCAACTTTCCTCTCGAATTACTAACTTTTGAAGTTGAAACTCTCTGCTTTTCTTCTCTCTTTTTCTCTCTTTCGTCTTCATTTCCTTTTTTTTATTTCAACTTTTCATCATAATTCAAACTGTTTCAATTCCTCTTCATGTTCAAGGTGCCTCATTTGAAATTGAATTCTAGCCATTTCCCAAGTTTCTGATGGTGTTTCCACCAAATGTAATTGCCGAGCTATAGCTGTAATTATCTTTCATTTTCTCACAAACACAATTCCAACTCCAGCTTGTCTTTCAATTCCTGCAGCTTCCCTTCATTACCTTTTGTAAAATCCCGAACTTTACTTCTTCCACACCCAGAGAACTCTTAGTGACTGAAATTGTCTTTATACTCAACACACTGTTTAAACCAACCGAATTCAACATCCGGAACCAAAGACACTAACAACTACCATACGGGATCTTTTAACCCAATACCCTCCCAGTGCATACTCTCCAGTGTTTGCATGAGCTTATTCTGGATTCTCTAGTTTCCTCCCACAATCCAAAAGTGTGTATGTCAGGTGAATTGGCCATGCTAAATTGTTTGTAGTTTTCAGGGATGTGTGGGTTAGGTGCCTTAGTCGGGGTAAATGTGTAATAATAGGATTGAGGAATGGGTCTGGGTAGGTTACTCCTCGGAGGGTTGGTGTGGAATTGTTGGGTCGAATGGCCTGTTTGCGGACTGTAGGGATTGTAATTCTAAACCCAATTTGGTGCTACCGATTTAGAACCAGACAAGAGTCTCCAGTTTGCAATAGACCAACCAGACTGACTCAAACTAGTTTAAGGAGCTAGCTTGGATGCCAACCTTTCCTTATTTTAAAGGAAGATGTGAAGTGGGTGTTCCAGATGTGATGGTACTCGTCAAACCACTCGCCATTAAGCAAAACACAATGTATTTAAACACTGTAATCAAAATCCATACACAATGAAGAGGAATTTAGACTAACTTAACTATTGGAAACCATAACAGAATAATGGATGCAGTACCTTCTACAAATGAACTGTTCCAATATACTACAATCACCAAAACACACCCCTTGGCAAAAAGGAAGATTCAAACATGCATTCTTGCATACAGTTCTCCAATCCAGGAGGAAAGAGCATCAAGTGAGCTTCCAGAGAGAATAGCAGCTAGGGATAATTTACTAAAACTTACACCCGTTCTGGGACCCCAAGCACCTGGTGATTATTATTGCTACAATGAAAAGAAACCTAGAAAGCCTGGTCTATGCGAGCTGGCCATTGTTACTACTATTTTTTAAAAACCCTAAAACCCCCGTAAGTTATTTACTTGAGCCGTTTTCAGTAGGAAGTTTGGCCTTTAAGACCTCTTACTAAAAATAAGGAGAAAATAACCTTTTATTTAAAAAGTGACAGCATTGTCAGGCAATTTAGATGCCTGGTCCTTTACTCAGTGGTCTTCCTCGTGTTACTGATCGCAAGGTCACCTGAGAGGGACAGCCACAGGTACACACCAAGTTACAAGGATGTGTCTCATAACTTCTGAAACACCCCTGTCGATGAACCATCACATGGGACACACCGGGAAGTGAACAACAGCCTGGCACACGCCATTTCATTATTTCCGAGCCAGCACTCAATGCCAGCACTCGATACATTAGGGAGACAAAATCCAAGGCCAGGGAAAGATACAAAGGGACAGAGAGATTCACATTAAAGCCAGAAACAGGCAGTTAATTAACTGAAAAGATGTTGTGTAAAAATGGGGAAAAAGACAGGGCAGAAGGGACTAACTGCAGAAGTGAGATCTTCGTGAGTAAAATTACAAGAATGAGAACATTGAATAAAGGCATTGTCAGATCAGCTGAATGGTTTGTTACATCAAATTCTGAATCTGCTTCACCGAACACCACAAACAAACATAAACTGGGACAAGATGACAGCCCAGCATGGAGAGCTGTGCACACCATGCTAGTGTGTTGCTCAGTGAACTGCACTATCTGGAGAGTATTGCAAACTTTACTAACATATGCTAACTATACTCACATCAGATTACTGCCGATAATGGGAAGGTTTGCTCTCTCTCTGTGTTCATCAGAGACTGTGACAGTGTGCGCGATAGGCGTGGTTGAATGCGAAACTCATTGTTTGAGAAGGAACGCACATGGAGAAAACAATTTTAAATAAGAACAGCTGCAGGCTTTTTGTTTATCAATAGAGAGAACGAGGGAAGTTTCATGGACAGATGAGGTAAAGTATTTGAGAATGTTAAAATAAAGGCATTGCCAGACAAAACAGCAATATACATCCGCATGCACATGAATGACAGATCGATGGGAGTTTGGTGTGAGGTCGAATCAGATTTGCTTCGGCAGGTTTGAAGCCTGGAGCGTCAGCAGCAGATTATTGACTTCATTAAGCCTGTACTTCATAGCTCAAGGTTCAAACAGCAGATGCAATAAACCGGTGAGATATATTCTGGAGTAGTGAGTATTTCAAGTTAGAAATGTCAGGGAATGGTGTCAAGAATCAGCTCATAGTCAAAGAGATATCCCACAGTTGTGACTTGTCTGCTTCAGCTGCAGATATTGGCCAGGGATGGGATGGAAACAGTGGAAGGAAGTGGAGTTTGTAACCAGAACAGTAGACAGTGACCTCCATGCTCTTAACAGCAAAGGCAATGATACGATGCATTATGATTTTCCCCTGAAACTGAATAGTTCAACATAGAGATCCGTGAGTAACACTGCCAGAGCAGAGAGCGAGACAGTAATTGAACACCTTCATTGATGCAGTTAGCAGTGGTCTGTAGAGTGAATATCTAGATTGAGGGATTGGATTGGATTGGAACAATAATAGGGGCAGGAAGTGTAGACGATATGAAATAACTATAATACAGTCATAACTGGTTTATAAAAAAACAAAATCTGGATAGTGATACTCACCAGGAACACCAATGATAGCCAGGAAGGGATAATAAAAGTATTGAAGCGTAATAGATCCGCAATGATAATGACATCCAATCAAATGCAGAAAGACACCAAACATAATCGGCTAAGCTCCTGTCTATTGTTGGGATATTTCTGTCTAATGTTCTCAGATTCTGATCCATTGTTGGAATATTTCAGTCTAATATTCTCAAATTCTGATCAATTGTTGGAACATTTCAGTCTGATGTTCTCAGATTCTGATTTCCGCTCCCCTTCTCTCTGGATCTGCTGATCCCTGTCAGTGCTGTCGGTGATGCTCTGCTCATGTTATGGGTTGACACATTGAACGGAGCCCATTTTTCATTAAAAGATGGAAACCCTCCACTGGGATAATTAGAATCCATGGAGATTGGCATTAATCGCAGTCACTGAACAAATAGGCTCAGTTAACCAGTTCAATAAATCACTTTTCATATACTGGATGCAATGGATGAGGGTTGCTGAGGGATGGACCATAAATCTTCCAATATTTTATATCTTTTTTTCCTTGTATATGAGAGTATTAACAGAACACTGCAGTGGTCTATGTATGTTCAATTCTGTTTATGAAAGGAGGCAGTTATAAAATAACAGATCGGCTGCATAAAAAAGTGGGGGGGGGGGGGGTGTGGGCAAGTTTCTAGCAACCTGAACGCAAAGTACGGTGCTTATTGACCAGTGTGCGGCCACTCCTGGTTTTAATGTCCTGTTATCAAATCCTTTCATAACCTTGAGATAGAGCATTGGGACTGCTGCTCAGGAACAGGCCAGAGAAATTCTCTCCCAATGGGCCTCTTACAGAGGGTGAAGAGAAGACCAATCAGCCCATATTAGCCTGTTGCTACTTGAAAAGGTGTAAAGCTGGAATATTGGCACATTTTGTCAACAGAATCATTCAGAACAAAGAGATGTGTTACTGCAGCAGCATAAAGTGTAACTGAGAGGGCACCTGCAGTACATTGTGTTGTCTGTGTTTCTGTATCTGAGAAAGGATGGACATCCATCAGATACAGTTTAACGGCTGTTCATAATCCATGGGTTGCTGTGTCTCGGATCTGTTACACAAGGACAGGAGGAGGCCATGCAGCCTCTCGAGTGTGTTTAGAAGAACTGGAGGAGGCCTTTAAGCCTCTTGAGTCTATTACAGAGGGACAGGAGGAGCCTAGTCAGACTTTCGAGCCCGTTATAGGGGGGCAGGAAGTGTTGATTTAACTTTCAAGTCTGTTTCGCGTAAATATTAGTTTTCAATTAGTTGTGGAATAGGAAATACCTGATGTCAACATTAAAGTTCTAACTTTGAACAAGGCCAATTTTGAAAGTGTTAGGCGAGCCCTGTGAAAGGCTGATTGGAATACCCTATTCACAGGTAAAGGGATGGTTGGTAAATGCAAGGCCAACAAAACGTGGTTTCAGAGAGTCCAGAGCAAACGTGTTCCCATTAGTGAGATGGGCAAGGCTGGTGGGTGCAGGGAGTGCTGGATGGTTAGATATATTGATGCTCTGGTCAAGGTAAGGAAGGAGGCATATGTCAGGTAAACAGAGCTGAGATCAAGTGAATCCCGAGAGGTATATAAGGGCAATAAGTGTGTAGTCAACGGGGAATTCGTGCCAGAAAAATATGGACATGAGATGGCTTTAGAAATAGGGTTAACGAGGCATTGAAGAAATCGTACAAATCCTTTAATGGTAAAAGATTAACTAGGGAGAGAACAGGGCCCCTTAAAAATCAGTAAGGCTACCTATGTGTGGAACCACCCGAGATTGGAGGGATATGAAACAAAAATTTCTCCTCAGTATTTAATGAGGAGGAGGTTACAAGAGCGAGAGAATGAATAAATATACAGTGAGACATTGAAAGTTGTCTATATTACAAGGAGGGGTTTGACATTTTAAAACACATAAAGGTGAACTAATCCCTGGGACCTGATCAGTTGTATCCCAAATGTTTGTGAGAAGCTAGGAAAGAAATTGGTCAGCATTTTGCTGATATATTTGTATCATTGATTTCCACAGGTGAGGTGTCAAAAGACTGGAGGGCTGCTAACATAGTGTCATTATTTAAGAAAGTAAGGAAAAAAAACAGGTAACCATAGATCGCTGAGCCTGACGTCAATGGAGACTAAATTGTTGGAGGGGATTTTGTGGGAATGGATGTAAATGCATTTGAAAAGACAAGGACTGAAGAGGGCTTTGTACATTGGAGATCACGTCTCACTGACTCGGTGTAATCTTTTGAGGAAGTGATGAAGATGATTGATGAAGACAGGCCAGTGGATGTTGTCTTTATGGAATTCAGTAAGATTACCAATATGTTCTACATGGTAGACTGGTTAGCAAGGTTAGACTGGCTGGGATCTAGGGAGAACTCGCCATTTAGATCCGAAATTTTCTTGAATATTGGAGACAGGGCGTGACAATGGACATTTGTTCATTAAACGTGGAGACCTGTGACCAGTGGCGTGCCGCAAAGATCAATAGTGGGTCCACTGCCTTTTGTCACTGATACAAATCATTTACATTTGAGTATATGAAGTATGGTCAGTAAGTTTGTAGATATTTCCAAATTTGGTGGTGTGGTCGATAGTGAGGAATGATCTCTCAGACTATAATGGGACTTTGCTGAGGTGAACCGAGGAGTGGCAGATAGAGTATATTTTAGTTACATATGAGGTGTTGCATTTGGGCAAGACAAATCAAGGTAAGACTTACAGGTAGTGCCCTATCGAAAGCTGCCAGTGAAGGAGAACTCCATTGAAATTATCGAATCCCTACAGTGGGGAAACAGGCTTTTCGGCCCATCGAGGCCACACCGAACCTCTAAACAGTATCCCACTGGACAAACACCTGCCCTATCCCTCTGAGCCTGCATTTCCCAATTTAGCATGGCCAATCTATCCTTATCTGTATATGTTTATACAGTTGGAGTAAAACATAGCACCCGAAGGAAACTCACGCAGACACGGGGAGAATGTACAAACTCCACACAGCCAGTCATTCAAGGATGGAATTAAACCCAGGTCACTGCCCTGTGAGGCAGCAAAGCTAGCCTCGTGGTTCTCCGTTCCTTGAAAGTGCCGTCACAGGTAGACAGTGTAGTGAAGAAGGCATTTGGTGATCTTCCCTTTATTGGTGCGTGCTTTGAGTCAAAGCATTTGCATGACATGTTAAATCTGTACAGGACATTGGTTTTGCCACTTTTGTAATATTGCCTTTAATTCTGGTCTCTCTACTGTCGGAAAGATGTTGTCAAACTTAAAAGGGTGCAGAAGAGATTTAAAAGAATGTTGCAGGTGTTGGAGGGTTAGAGTTACAGGGAGAGTTTGAATAGGCTGGGACTATTTTCAAGTGTTGAGGCTGGGGGGGGGGATCCTTAAAGGGCTTTATAAAATCATGAGGGGCATAGATAAGGTAAACAGTCAATGTCTTCCCAGGATAGACGAGTCCAAAATTAGAAGACAAAGGTTTAAGTTGAGAGGAGAATGATTTAAAAAGGGACATGAGGGAGAACATTTTCACACAGAGACCGCTGTGTGTGTGGATGGAACAGACAAAAGAGGTGGTGGAGGCAGGGACAGTTACACCATTTAAAAGGCATTTGGATGGATATATTCATGGGAAGGGTTCAGAGGGAGATGGGCCAAGTGCTGGCAAGGGGGACGAGATTAATTTAGGATGTTTGGCGTATGGATGACCAGACCGAATGATCTTTTTCCGTGCTGTACATCTCTGAGAGTCTATTGACTCTTCAGTGTATAACACGGGAACAGGAGGAGGCTATTCAGCTTCTGAATTCTGCCAATCGGCTTGTTTGCTCAATCACGGAGAGTCAAATACAAAAATACATCATTCAGAATTTGATGGTGTTTTACAGAAACGGGGAAAGGCCTTTAGTCAAAAAAAGCTGTAAGGAATGTGAAGAGGCCATTCAGTCCCTCACCTCCATTCCACAGGAGCAGCAGGTGAGCACAGAGCTATTGGAGCCTGTTACTCAGGAGCAGGAGGAGGACATCTACTTTCACAAACTTGGGATCAGGAGGGAGCCATTCAACTGCTTGAAACTGGGGCACAGGAACAGGAAACAGTCACTCAACCGCTCGAGACTGGGACACAGGAACAGGAGCCATTTATTCAACTGCTCAAAACTGGGGCACAGGGAAATCTGGAGGCTAGTGAGGCCCGATAATCCTGTTACGCAGGAACAGGAGGAGGTGACTCAATCCCCACCAGTATGGGACACTGGGAGAGAAGGGGAGTTTGCTTGGAACAAACAGAAATATAAGATAAGTTGCATCAGTGGTCCACACAATCCTGCCCCACCATTCACTAAGACCACGGCTGATCTGATGGTGATTCCCTCATTCCATTTTACGGAGACTGTCCTCTCTGCAGCCTCTGCTCCATTTGTTGGTCATGTTGCAGACTCAGATGCTCTAACAACAGTTACCATCACTCATCCAGAGGGTCGGGTCTAACTGGATGAGTCAGGATTTGAAGAGTCCAATCACAATAATTAAAACAAAAATAAAGACATAGCCGGATGTTTAGTTCTCTCACATTCGCACTCTAACTCACATAACCATTACAAGTTCAGGATGGACCACTGTGTAGATCCGGCTAGTGTCTGCTGAATGCAACCCAGCTATGTGCAGAGTGAAACTCTGTGCAGTCCACACCAATGCTGGATCTATAATCCAATGCTCAATATACAGCGTGGGGGTCTGTGCAGTCCGCACTAGTTCATTCATATATAAACCCAGATTGTTGCATTGTTCGGTAACACTGTGTTAGATCGCAGCTCAGTGTGGGGAAACTTGCAACCAATGTTGGAACTGATAGGATGTGCAGCTCCCATCCATTTACAGCTCCATATCTCCACTGTGCCTTGACAAGGGATGCTGCGAATGTGAAAGTCACTGCGAGGAAGAGATGTAAATGGAAACAATTTAAATATCAATAGTTCTGATTAAGGCACGTATCACTCTAATATTTAAAGATGAAATAACTGAGATAATATCCAATGATATTTTGTAAATGATGCAAACCATAAGAGGGGTTGGTAACGTTATAGTGGTTGTAGTATAAGCCTTCAAATAATCAATGGGAATTAGAAGAACAAATATGCAGGAAGACTGGTGAGACTTGCAGGATCAATAGGGTTGTCATAATAGGTGATTTTAATTATCCTAACATAGACTGGGACTTCCAGAGGGTTAAGAACTTAGGTGGAATATAATTTGTTAAGTGTGTTCAGGAAAGCTTCAACAAGCCGCATGTAGAGGGTCCTATTGGGGAAGGGACAAACTCGACCTACTGTTGGGAAAGTAGGTGACGGCGGTAAAGTGGGGGAGCATTTTGGGAAAAGTGACCAGAGATGTATTAATGTTAAAATAGGTATGGTAGGGACAAAATTGGTCCACACATTCAAGTTCTAAATTGGGGCAAGGCGAATTTTGTTGAAATTTGACAGGGGATTGCAGGGCTTGATTGGAGTAATGTGTTTCCAGGTAAAAGGATCCAGGGCAAGTGGGAGGGCTTCAAAAGTGAGATAGCTCGAGTTCAAGGTCTACATGTTTCTGTGAGGGTGAAGGGAAAGTGAGGCTGGAAGAGAGAACCCTTGATGACAAGAGATATTGAGGCTCTGACCAGAAAGAAAGGAGGCGTCGCTCAGGTACAGGCAGCTGGTTCCAAGGGAATCTCTGGAGGTACACAGGGGTTACAGGAGTTTACTGAAGAAGGAAATCAGCAGGGCTAAAGTGTGGTATGAGTTAGCCTTGGCTGAGCAGATTAAGATGAATCCAAATTCAGTATAGTAAATAAAAAGAACAACTAGAGAGAGATAGGACGCCTTACAATCCAAAATAGGCATGCATGTGTAAAATCTCAAGAGATGGGTGAGGTCTTCAATTTCCCCTCTGTGTTTATCATGAAGAAAGACATGAAGAAAGACATGAAGATCTGTGACCTTTGGGAGGTGAGTTGTGATATCTTGGTACAGTCCATATCACAGTAGAGGTGCTGTTGGACATATTAGAATGCACAAAGTCAGATAAATCTCTTGGTCCTGACCAGATATATCTAAGAGCACTCCACAAGGCGAGAGAAGGTAGTTCAGGGGCAAGGTCTCGGAAGACAGGGCAGTAGCAAATATAGTGCCCTTATTCAGAAGGGCTGCAAAGAAAAACCTGGGAAATATAGACCAGTAAGCTTCAAATCTGTTTCGGAAACCACTTGAGAAGGTTCGGAGATATAAGATATAGATGCATTTGGGAAGACAGAGTTTGACTTGGAGCAGTCAGCATAGCTTTGTGCGTGGCAGATCATGCCTTACAAATTTGATCAAGATTTTTGAGGAAGTGACTTGGAAGGTTGACGAGGAAAGATGGTGGATATAGTCTATATGGATTTCAGTAAGGCCTTTGATAAGGTTCCACATGGTAGGCCGCTATAGAAGGTTAGATCGCATGGACTCCAATGTAAACTGGCAAATTGGCGACACAATTGCTTAATGTTCTGAAACAAACGGCTATGGTGGAGGCATGCTTGTCACACTGGAGGCCTGTAACTAGTGGAGTGCCTTAGTGGTCGGTCCTGGGCCCATTGCTGTTTGTTATCTACATCAATGATTTGGACCAGAGTGCACAACGCAACGTTAGTAGGTTTGCAGATGACACTATATTAGGAGGCATCATTTACAGTGAGGAACGTTATCAGAAATTGCAGCAGTATCTTGATCAGCTGGGGAAGTGGACTGAGAAATAGCAAATGGAGTTTAATATAGATAAGTGTGGCGTCTTGCATTTTGGAAAGTCAAATCCAGGTAGGAGTTTAATGACGAATGATAGTGCCTTAAGACGTGTCGTGGAACAAAAGGACGTTGGAGATCAGGTGCACGGTTGTCTGAAATTTGAGTCACAGACACACAGGACAGTGAAGAAGGCCATTGGCACATTGGCCTTCATCAACGCATTGAGTATAGAAGTTGGGACGTTATGCTGCAATTGTACAGGATGTTGGTAAGGCGGCAGTTGGAGTATTGTGTTTAGTTTTGTTCATCTTGCTCTAGAAAGGATATTATTGAACTAGAAAGTATGCAGAACAAATTTCCAAAGATGTTTCCTGGGCGAAAAGCTCTAAGTTATAGGCAGAGGTTGGACAGGTTAGAACTTATTTCTTTACAGCGTAGGAAACCGAGAGGGTTCTTATAGAAGTGTAGCCCTTATAAAATCATGAGAGGCGTACATGGGGTGAATACTTCAAACTTTTTTCTCAAGTTTGGTGAATCGATGACGAGAGGACATCCATTAATGTTTGGAAAGGATAAAAAATATAAAAAGAAAACTGAGGGGCAACTTTTTTACATAGAGTGTGGTACACATATGGACTGAGCTGTCAGTGGAAGTGATTGAGGTGGGTACAATAACAACATTGAAAAGGCAATTGGACAAATACACAGATAGGAAAGGATTAGAGGGATACAGAACAAGGGCAGGGAAATGGGGTGAGTCTGGATGTACATTTTGGTTGCCATGGATCAGCTAGGCCAAATGGCCAGTCATACTAGCAGTCTCGTGCAATATGACGGTAAATGTGTGTGTTTTGGGGTGGATTTAGGATGCGGGGGGGTGGAGAGACTGAGATAAAATGTCATGGAAGGATATGTTCACAGGTTTCAGAATGAAGACATTTCGATAGTATCATGCAACACGGGTCAGTATTTCGAAGAATTATGAGTGAAAGGGATATTGCTGTGAGTTCAGGCGATGGAGAGTTTTGGATGAGCATTTGTTCTGCAGCTTTGTAACTAGGAGTGAGGACAGCAGAGTCTTCGCCTCACTGGGCTGAATCTAACAAAAAACTGTCGCAGTGACATTTTAATTAAGTGTGACAGAGGGGTTGTCTGCACAAGGCTGAGCTAGTTTCCTGGTTCTATCTTACCAAACTCACCTCATTAACTACCCACCCCACTCCATAGTGTCCCTCTCATACAATGCCAGCCCGATTCTACAACCCATCAAGACTGAAGGTACTCACCATTGCCGGGATGCCCCGGATATTCTGTGACCCATGTCACTTGTGCCATCTTTAAAAAGCCAATGGGTACATGGTTGTGCTTTCTCAGTTCAGAACTGCCCTGCACAGTTTGCCCCGAGCATAGCAGCTAAGGGGAAATTACACCACGGTTTGTCAACAGGGGCACGGAGGTCCTGGTGGATGGGCTAGTACAGAGGGGGAGCATTCTCTTCTCAGAGGGATCACACCACCAGACCCACCGAGCATGGTCTGAACTCCTCATCCAGGTCAGTGCAGTGTGCGGTTTGAAGAAATGTCCAGCAAAACAGGACAAGCATCAATAATCTTCCCCACTCTGTCAGGATAAGGGTCACCATATTTTCTCTGCTCCTTCACTGTATATCTGTTATAGCACCGACCCTCGAACAAGGCTCATGCTCCACCACTCTCACTGCCGCATGCAGCACCTTCTCTCTCTTTCTCTCTTGCCTTTCTAATGCCCACCCCCCACCACCGCCCCCCCCCCCCCCCCACACACACACACACACAGAGTTATAAAATATTCTGGAGAATGCCAATTATGGAATGTTCCAGATAATGTTCCAACTTATTCCCACTTACAGAAAAACGGCTGTGCCCCAGTGTGTAACACGTAAAATGATGGAGTAGAGATGTGTGTTTTTCAAATCACACACAATTAAAATCCATCATGATGCCATTCAGTACTTCACATATGCTCCAACATTCAATACGTTCGGGGGCGATCCGATGGCTTTCTCAGCTCCATGTTACAGGAACTTTCAGTCATTCAACCCCCAGGTTCCTGATACCGAGCAGACGATTCTCAGACACTTCATACCCTGGGATTCATCTCGCATGTGTTCAGAAGGCATTTCCCATGGGGACGGATTCTCCTTACAATATATTTCATCTGATTTATAAATTCATGCAACAGTCAGTATGCTTTCCACAGCCCAATCAACAACATGCACTTATTTTATGGTTATCGATATCAAACCACAATTAGTCATTCTGGTTATTTCACTTGTCTCACCTTATTGTATTCAGCCAAAGGCAGCTTCCAAAAACTTGTCTCAATGTAAAATACAATTTCTAGCAGAGAACGTTTTTATCCTCAGCCGTTATCATGACGATTATCTCAAATATACCTTTTACCTTGTCATGAATGTTTCTCTTGCCCTTTGTCTGTGACTGAGTCTGTGTGTAATGGTTACACAGTCTCCTACTCAGTTGGCTGGATGGTTGGTTTGTGATGCAGAGGGAGGACACCAGGGCAGGTTCAATTCCCCACACTGACAGAGGTTACCATGAAGGGGATGCTCTCTCAACCTCACCCTGTCACTGGGGTGTGGTGACCCGCAGGGTAAACCACCATGAGTACGCTCTCTAATGAGAGTCCTCTGGAACTCTATTCTAACAATTCTGGCATTTTAATTTCTTAACAAACATTTTTATTGAAAATTAGGTTTTTATTATTATATTAAACCAATAACAAAACAACTCAAATAACTGAACAAACTTACACCCAATTGCATGTACATACAAAACAAGTTAAAGTCTCTAATTGGACAAAAGAAAAACAAAAAATAAACAATAAACAATAAATAAATAATATGGCTCAGCATTACAAAATGATTGTTCTCGTTCTTCGAGAGCATTACACATTCATATGTTCATTATTCTTCATACTAGATTCATTAGACAATATCGTCATGGCTATGTAAAACCCTTTTTAGATTGACAGATAAGCCTGTATCGGGGTAATCCAAAAAGGGTTGCCATATCTTATATAAATCTCTGCTTTTTGGTGCACCATACTCGTGAGAAAGTCCAAAAGGATATTCTCCATGATAAGCTTACAAGGACCCAACAGACCCGGGGGCTTTTCAGACATCCAACATAACAGAATATTTTTCCTCGCACAGGAAGTATGGGGGAGATACTAAACGAGTATTTTGCATCAGTATTTATTGTGGAAGACATAAAATGTAGGGAAATAGATGGTGACACCTTGCAAAATGTCCATATTACAGAGGAGAAAGTGCTGGATGTATTAAAATGGGTAAAGGTGGATAAATACCCAAGGGTGTCTTGAAACGGGTCTCCAGGACCTGATCAGGTATACCCTAGAACTCTATGGGAAGCTAGAGAAGTAATTGCTGGGCCTCTTGCTGAGATATTTGTAATATGGAAAGTCACAGGTGAGGTGCCAGAAGACTGGAGGTTGGATAACGTGGTGCCACAGTTTAACAAGGGTGGTAAGGACACGCCAGGGGACTGTCGACCAGTGAGTCTGACGTTGGTGGTGGGCAAGTTGTTGGAAGGAATCCTGAGGGACAGGATGTGCATGTATTTAGAAAGGCAAGGACTGATTAGGGATAGTCAACATGGCTTTGTGCCTGAGAAATCATGTCTCACAAACTTGCTTGAGTTTTTTGAGGAAGTAACAAAGAGGATTGATGAGGGGAAAAGGGTAGATGTGATCTACATGGACTTCAGTAAGGGTTTTCATAAGGTTCCACATAGGAGACTGATTAGCAAGGTTAGATCTCATGGAATACAGGAATAGCTAGCCATTTGGATACATAACTGGCTCAAAGGTAGATGATAGAAAGTGGTGGTGGAGGGTTGTTTTTTCAGACTGGAGGCCTGTGACCAGTGGAGTGCCACAAGAATCGGTGCTGGATTCACTACTTTTTGTCATTGACATAAATGGTTTGGATGCGAGCATAAGAGGTATAGTTAGTAAGTTTGCAGATGACACCAAAATTGCAGGTGTAGTGGACAGCGAAGAAGGTCACCTCAGATTACAACAGGATCTTGACCAAATTGCCAATGGGCTGAGAAGTGGCAGATGGAGTTTAATTCAGATAAATGCAATGTGCTGCATTTTGGGAAAGCAAATCTTAGCAGGACTTATATACTTAATGGTCAAGTCGCAGGGAGTGTTGCTGAACAAAGAGACCTTGGAGTGCAGGTTCATAGCTCCTTGAAAGTGGAGTCGCAGGTAGATAGGATAGTGAAGAAGGCATTTGATATGCTTTCCTTTATTGGTCAGAGTATTGAGTACAGGAGTTGGAAGATCATGTTACGACTGTACAGGACATTGGATTGGCCACTGTTGTAATATTGCGTGCAATTCTGGTCTCCTTCCTATCGGAAATATGTTGTGAAACTTGAAAGGGTTCAGAAAAGATGTGTAAGGATGTTGCCAAGGTTAGAGGATTTGAGCTATAGGGAGAGGCTGAACAGGCTGGGGCTGTTTTCCCTGGAGCTTCGGAGGCTGAGGGGTGACCTTATAGACGTTTACAAAATTATGATGGGCATGGAGAGGGTAAATTGGTAAAGTATTTTCCCTGCGGTCGGGGAGTCCGGAACGAGAGGCCATAGGTTTAGGGTGAGAGGGGAAAGATATAAAAGAGACCTACGGGGCAATTATTTCAAACAGAGGGTAGCATGTGTATGGAATGAGCTGCCAGGTGAGGTGGGGGAGGCTGATACAAGTGCAACATTTAAGAAGCATTTGGATGGGTATATGAATACGAAGGGTTTGGAGCCTTTTTGGCCGGGTGCTGGCAGGTGGGACCAGATTGGTTTGGGATATGTGGTCGGCATGGATGGGTCTGACCAAAGGTTTCCATGCTTTACATCTCTCTGACTCTATGACTTATACTAATCTCTGTTTTTTGGTGCACCATACTGGTGAGAAAGTCCAAAGGGATATTTTCCATGAGGATCTTACAAAAACCAACAGCCCCGAGGAGTTTTCAGACATCCAACACAACAGAATAAGTTTCCTAGCACAGAAAGCAAGGATTTTTTTCTCATGCGTAAGATACTCTGGGCAGGCCCAGGAAAAGAGAAACCGGGTCCATCTCCAATTCGGTCCCCAAGGCCCACTCTACCACACCGAACACAGTGCTCCAATATATATGAAGCCTGCAGCAGGACATTATGCAATGAGCAAGAGTGCTGTTGTCATTCTGCATTTAGGACATGCTGAAGATAATCCCACTTTGAATTTTGAGAGAAACACTGGTGTCAGATTGACCCTATGAAGAATTTACAACTGCATGCAATGTGTACTGTTGCAGATCAAAATCCTTTGAGCATTTTCACAAATATCCTCAAATGTCTCTGAAGAGATCTAAACCCTCAACTCTCTCGCACAGACGTCACGAAGCTGCATAGTCTTGTCTGAGGGGATATTATCCAACTAATGATAAAGGGGACTGACAGAGAGTGTATTCTTAGCAAAAAGAACCCACTTCTCTGTATCGGATCTATCAGTCTCCGTTAATTTTTTAAAAAAATCAAATCTCTAATCTGGAAATAAAAACAGAAGAAGTCTCTACTAGGTAGTCCATACTTAACGAGTTATTTTACCAAATGATATCATTGTTTCTCCCTCAAGTAACACGTGGTGGCTCAGTGGTTTGCACAGCTGACTCACAACACCAGGGTCTCGGGTTTGGTTCCAGCCTTGGGTGACTGGCTGTGTGGAGTTCGTATATTCTCAACTGTGTCTGCGTAGGTTTCCTCCAACAGTTACAAAGATGTGCAGGTTAGATGAATTGGCCATTGCTAAATCGCTCATAATGTTCCAGGATCTGTAATTTGGGGCATTAATCAGGGTAAATATAAGATGGTAGGGGAATGGGTGTGAGTGGGTTACTCTTCGGAGGGTCGAAGTGGTCTTGCTGGGCCCAATGACCTGTTTCCACACTGTAGGGATTCTACTAATTCTAAATCACTAAAGCAAGGTATCCCCCTCACTGCCCAGAGTTTAAACCTGGAATCCATTATCCCCGGTTGACAACCCGGTATACCAATTATAGGGGTAAGAAACATGTTTTTGTCTGTATTGCCCTCGATCTGACGCATTGTCCTTAAAGTTTTAGCAGTATTGATCATCATTAGTTTATGACAATACTCCATAAACGTTGTCATTTTATCTAAGAACAACAGACTAATAAGGGTTCACTTTGTCTGAGAGGGCTCAATGTCGAACCATATTGATGCCGAGACCACAGTGGCCCAGGCACTCACATAGGATGAAAAAAACCGATTGCTTTTAATCGGGGAGATCAACTCCCCAAAATCTGTGGGGCAGTTGCAATTTTGTTAGCTTGATAAAGATCACTTATGGTGCCAAATAAAAGAGCTAAACCAGCCATTTTTTTCTAAAAATCATCTTAGATTACTTAAAGTTTGCAAACAGGCCCTTCGGCCCAACAAGTCCACACTGATTCGGCGAAGCGCAACCCACTCAGACCCATTCCCCTACATTTACCCCTACATTCATTTTAATAACAGCTATCCGACCTAGCCAGGATATTGGAAATGCCTCCCATCTTTGAAGGTCTTGTTTAATTTTGTCAAACAAGTGGATACAGTTCACGATAAATAAATTATCAAAGACAGATGCAATGAATATACTGAAATAGAGAAACCACCCCAGTGACCATTTAAAAGGAAACCAGGATTTGCTCACAGTATCAGGTATTTCCCTAAGACCTCCCATAGGCATGGCCTCCAATCTTATCGCCCGGAAAGGCAACAAGCGAATCAATGAATTGCATCACATGAACTACCGAAATTGCGGAATTTGACAAAAAACATACAATGTAATCTTATGTGACTTCTATCCTACTTCTGGGGCAAATATGTTGGCATCCCTACGGATGGCCTCCGCCAGTGGCTCAATCCACAACGTAAACAACAATGGTGAAAGGTGTCAACCTTGTCGGCTGCCTGGAGAAATATTAATATTACTGGTTGGCCACACCATTAGTGAGAACCGCAGGCAGAGGATCACGGTAAAGGACCCTCACCCACTTGATAAAAACCTTGCATAGACCAAACCATTCTAATGTACAGAAGAGTTCCGGCCATTTAACCCAAACAAATGCCTTCTCTCATCTAAAGAGATCATTAATCCCTGGACAGATTGTTGTTGACACTCTTGGATCATATTGAGTAAACTCTTAACATTGTAGGAAGATCTGTGGCCCTTTATAAAGCATGCTTGGTCCTCTTTGGTAACGGAAGGCAGCAAAGTTTCCACCTTAATGTACAGGTCACAGACGGGATTTTGAAACCGAAATTTAAAAGTGAGATTGGCGTGTAAGAAGCACAATCCTCCAGGGTCTTCCATTCTTAAGCATCAGAGAGATATGAGCCTCTTTTAAGGATGGAGGGAGGGGTTTGTCACTGTATGAGTGACGGAACACGTTAAACATCAGCCCTGACAATAGGTTTATAAATTATTTATAAAATTCACTCAGAAATCCGTCAGGAACGTGCACCTTTACATTCTGAAGCTGCTTCACACCCTCCTGCGCTGACAATGGGACATTAAGGCACAACACTTATTCAGGGGTTACTCCTGGAAGACACAGGTTCTTGAAAAATGACTCCATCTTAATCCATCTATCCTCAAAATGTTCAGGCTGAAACAATTTGGTGAAAAATCTCGGACAGGCTGCATTAATCTTTTTGGAATCGGAGGGAAGGATCCCAGTACATTCCCTAATTGAGGTAATGGCTTGAGGGGGCGCTCATTTTCCTGGCAAGTTAGGTTAAATACTTGCCTGGCTTATCACCATGTTCAAACAGCCTTTGTTTTTCAAAAGTAAGTTCCTTCCTGGATGTCTGTGTGAGCGTGGAATTCACTGTAGACTGAAGCGTTTTGATCCTCTGCAGATTAGGCACTGAGGAGCTATCACAGTATGCACTCTCGGCTGTCCTCAGCTGTGCCTCGAGCCAGCGTTCCTGCTCCCCCTTCTGCCGCTTCCTGATGAATAACTATTTCCTTGGCATGAGCGTCAGTAGTTTCACATAGAATGGATGTGTTACTGGTTCAATCTGCATTAATGGCTAAGAAAGATCTGAAATCTTTACAGAAATACTCAATGAACTAACGAGCCTTAAGAAAAATAAGGATCCATTCGCCAGCGTCTCAAAACTGTGAAACTGCTTCATGGTCAGAAATTGTAATTTTCCCAATTGTGCAGGATGCCACCGAATCTAAGAATGTTGCAGGGATGGAGAAGAGATCAACATTCGTGTGGCATTTAAGTGGGTGATAGGAGAAAATAACATCCCTACTTGTGATGTGGATCTGCCTCCAGACATCCACCAGCTCTCGTTCTGCACAAGAATCAACTAATTTCTTACATTATGACGAGGGTATTGGGGAATCTTTGGACATTCTGTCCACTGTGGGATCCATACGACAGGTGAAATCATCTACACTAATGCACCATGAGACAAGATAACTTAATTTGGAAAATGCATCTACCACGGTTTTAAGAGGGTGCGACGGGAGGCAATAACCATTCAAAATACTGTATTCTTTCCCATAGTTCAAGGGTTTGGGGATTATGAACCTCCTGTGAATGTCTAATGTAATCTAGTAATTTAACTGGAAGATTCTTCCTATCCAATATGGCTTCTCCCCTACTCCTATTATTAATAAAACGAGAAATAAACCCGATCAAATCCGCCCTGCTGTAATATCAAATGGTCCTTGTCATCAAGGTGCATCTCCTGCAATAGGACAACATCCACCCTCTCCTTCCTAAGACTAGACAGTACATTTTACCTCTTGACTGGACTATGGCTCCGCTTATTGTTCCAGGTACCCCATTTAAGCACACCATTATCCATCACACACTGTAGCAACATTTGAGCTCTAGAGAGGAAGAACTCGAATTACACATCACTGATCATAAATGAAAAAAGACTCATAGAGCTTAAAAACAACACGAACTAAGACTACTACATCTAACAAGCTCTCAAAACTTTCGAAAACTAAACACACAAAAAAAAACAAAAAGTGAAACAAAATCCAAAGTGCCAATGACCCTCCCCACCACCTGCCCCCCCCACCACGCCCGTGCAGTGAGGACGGTTACATACCCCAAAGCTTCATCTTCTGCCTGCTACCAACATGACATTCAGGGCAATTAACGACAAAAATCGGGCTTCAACTGCCCTTTGGTCGGTATTTAGTCATCACAACTACCTTTATAACCCACTCCAGCTTGAGTCGCTCCCCAGACACAAGCAAGGAAAGAGAAAAAGTGTAGTAATACTAATGAAGAAGTTAAAAGTGAGTACTCTACCCATCCCCGACTATAATTTAACACTGGTTAATACCAGAAAAATCCAAGAAAATTTCTTTAAGAGAGAAACGTGATTATCTAAACATCCATCTTACTTTATAATGTGACAAAGTTTTGGCTTTCTCTGGAGAGTCAGACAAGTGTATGGATCCATTGAAAGCAATACGGAGCACCGCTGGGTATATTAAGGAATACTGACTCCCGAGTTCCCTTACTCTTCTCTTGATATCATCCAAAGATTTTCCTTCCTGAATCACCGCCGTTGAAAAGTCCTGAAAGATCATCATCCTGGAGCCCTCGTGAATTAAAGCCATCAGATCTTTCCCCTGGGTTCTGGAAGATTCCATCTGCCTATGTTTATCCCCATAACTATGTTACCGCACAAGGACAGGGCGAAGACGTTGGTCTGAGTCTGACTTCCGCACCATAACTCGATTAACTGTTTCAGTCTTCACCTGCCCCTTTTCAGTTTTGAAGTGAAGGAATCGCTGCAGCCAGTTTTCAATAAACTCACTGGCTGACCACCTTCCATCCGGTCCAGCAGACTGACGATGTGAACATTCTTCATCCTATCCCTGTTCTCGACGTCGTCATCATGGTCAGTTAAGGTATGGACCTGCTTTTCAAAGGCGAGGATCCTCTCCTGAAAGGAACTGATCGCGGTCTCTGTCACTGCAGTTCAGCGCTTGGCATAATCTGTTCTGTTTCCAAGGCTGTCATGTTGCTGCTCATGTTTTTGGAGCATGGCTGACAGCGGACCTAGCCACTCCTGAACCCTTCTTCAATCATTACTTCAATCATTTCACATACTTGGTGAACTCAGTGACCAAGGCCTGGTGAGTAACTGGGTCTATGGAACGAGCAGAGTGGGTTGCAGCTACAGCCTCAGGCATGTTCGATGCTTCTGACGGGTGCACTGTGTGTTGGGACTTACTCGATCCTTTCCCATGTTTTGTCATTTCCATATGATAAAACGGGATTAGTTAAGATTCTATCGCTCTTTTAATGTTGAATTTTACGTAAATGGCTGGGATGGGTTGTGTTAGAGAACCACTTTGCCCGTGCTATGATGCAGAGCCCAGCAAAACAGACCTTCCGAATCTCCGGTATCTTGGATTCCCCCTTAATGTTTTATCGATATTATCATTTCATTTTGCATGATATTCCTGGATGTTCCGGACCGGTGTAATTTGACACCACTGTCTACATTTTCCTCTACGCTGCAAATTGCTGCCCATTCCTCGATAATCCTTGACTCTGTTGTTATTCATGAACCTTCTGTCGGTGCCTCAAAAATATTCAATATTTCTGACTCCAACGGTCTGTGGAGAAGAGTGTTCCAAAGACACTCAGCACTTTGAGAAAACAAATATAAACTTTATGATCTGAGTGTGAGATTTTTTTTTGTGTCTCCTTATCTGAGAAAGGATATAATTACATTGAAAGCAGTTCAGAGATGTTTCATTTCACATATTCATGGGCTTATATTATGAAGGCTTTAACAGGGTACGCTTGGAATGAGAATGAAACATACAAGACCTTGATAAGTGTGAATTAGGTATATACCCGCTGGGTGTTTGTATAGGCCAAATTTGTAGTCATTGTCATAGAACCTCTGCAGTGTGGAGGCAGGACATTCCGTCCATTAAGTCCGCACCGATGCACTAAACTGCATCCTACCTGGACGTGGCCCCCTACCTTATCCATGTAACCCTACATTTCCCATTACTAACCCACCTAACCTACACATCCCTGGACACTATGGGCAATCCACTTTAAACTGCACATCTTTGGACTGTGGCAGGAAACTGGAGTACTGAGAGGAAACCAACACGGTCACGGGGAGAATGTTCAAACTCCACATAGAGGGTTGCCCGCGGTTGGAATCGAACCCAGCTCCTTGGTGATGTGAGGAAGCAGTGCCACCCACAGATCCACCATACTCCTCCGTTAATTCTGTTAGTAACTTGTGGCTGACGAAAGAAATCTGCCTGACTTCTTATCACTGAACCTAAGCCAGTCTGAGAACTTTATCATCGGCCATATCACCAACCTGGTTTCATTTAAAATTTGTTGTGAGCAGTGGAGGATTGAGACTAGAAAATGAAAGAGTGACACCCTTCATCCTCAGTCACAAATGGAGTGAGAAGAAATTCACAAAGTGGGAATTCAGTCAAGTGGAAATCCTCTTTCCCAGAAGTTTGGGAGGGCTGAATCTTTATATTATATCGGGGCAGGCTTCATCTGATTTTCCACAGACAGGTGAATCAGGGATAATGGTGCATGGAGAGAAAAGTGCAGCTGGGATCACAATGAGATGAGCCACGATCTCATTTACTGGTGGCGTAGTGTCAAAGGGCCGAATGGCCATTCCTATCCCTCAGCCCTGTGTTCTGATGTTCCATTCAGCCCTTCGGACCTGCAAATCGAGGCCACTCCGATGGTTAGGTGTAGTTTTGGAAATGTACTTGGAAAATCTAGCCTGGATCAGGAAGTGACCCTCACCCCCAATCCCTGTTTCCAGGCTTCCCATCTCTGTAACTTCTTCTCCAAATTTAAGCCATGTCCCAGACCCAGATTGGCTGTAACTCCAGCCCCCATACCCCACCCAGCGTAAACTCAAACTAATCCTCTGCTCATCCGAATGTAGCATTACACAACACAACTTCCAGGAAAATAACCAGTTACTTTTTAAAAGCATAACATGTGAAATTAGTAACAGTAGGAACAACAGTCGGCTATTCGGCCCCTCAAGCTTGCCCTGTCATTTAATACGAACATGGCTGATCTACTCCAGAACTCTACTCCACTTTCTTGCCGACTCCTTGAGGAGAGTGAATGAGTTTTATATACCCGCTGGGTGTTTGTATAGTCCAAATTTGTTGTCCCTCCACACCTCTCCGGGTTAGGGAATTCCAGACATTCACTAACTTCTGAGAGAAGACATCACTTTGCATCTCAGACTGAAATCGATATTCCATAATCGGTATCTATGTCCTCCATTTCGGAACTCCACCCAGGAATGGTAAGAACTTCTCAACATTTACAGTGTCAACCCCTCTCTGTGTCTTGTATTTTTCAGCAGTATCACTCCTCATTCATTTAAACCCCAATGAATGATCGCCTCACCATTGTAGAGATTCTCATTAACACAAACCTTTCGTCCCAGGAACCCATCTTTTGAAACAACCCAGTTACTTGTTGCACCAGCATGCTGACTTTATGTTTCATACACTGGAAGACTCCAATCCCTTTGTACTGCTCCTTTTCTGGAAGTCCTCTCCATTAAATAACAGCCTGCCTTTGGTTCTCAGTGTCATCCACAAATTCGAATGTTATGTTGCACTCAACTCCCTCTTTCAGGCTATCAGTATAGATTATAAATAACTGATGCCATCGGACTCAGAGCTGTGGTACTCCAGCAGATACACTTTTATCATGAAGATTCATTCATCCTGACTCTCTGATTTCTATGTGCGAACCAATCATCATCCCATGTTAATACATTATCCATCATCCTACGACCTTCTGTCATGTGTAAGAACTTTTATTTTGTAATACCTTGTGGAAAATCTCTGGAAAGCCTGGTGTCAACCAGATCCCCTTTATCAAGTCTGCTTGTTACATTCTCAGGCATCTCCAGAAATATTTTGCATGATTTTCCAGGGCAAAGTATAATTTCCCTTTCACAAAACCACTCAGACCCTGCGTGAAGCTTTTCTAAATGTCCATGCTGGCCAAGTTTTCCAAATTAAGCTCGACCCACCTGCTTTCATTAGACCCATATGCCTCAAAATGTTTCCCATTCATATGTTTTTCCAAATGAGCTTTAAATGTTGTACCTGTACTGGCATCTACCCCACTTCCTCTGACAGCTCATTCCATACCCAACCACCCTCTGTGTAAAAAAGTTGCCCCTTCGATCCTTTTAAATCTTTCCTCTTTCACTTTAAAACTGTGCCTTCTATGGCTGAACTCCCCCATGCCGTTGGAAAGATCTTGGTTATTTACCCTATCCATATCTCTCATGATTTTAGAAGCTTTTACAATGTCACCACCCAACCTCCTACAATCCATCTGATACTAATTTCAAGAACAAGCATTTAAAGATAAGCAATGAAAATTTAAACAATATTAAACATGACAGGTAAACAATACTCAGCCCAAACTTCATATGGTGATTTGTGTTTTCTCCATGTTACAATACTAAGGCAGCATGAAACGCTTACTAGCGCCAATAAGAAGTCAAACACCTGGATTCCTTTGTATAAAGGGGGCGATGATCTCGACAGTGAAAACGTATTTAAGGCCAGATCTATATAATGCCACATAGTCAACATTCTCCCTCCTGGCCTCCCTATGACCTTGTGTGGTTGTGTCTTCTTTATCTTGCACTCAATAGAGAGAACCCCTTTCTCCATTCACACCTTAATGTAAACCCATTTTACATCATCCACTCGTTCAGCAGTGCTAAAAGCCCGTTTATCTTTGCCGCACCCTCTTTTCCCTGTCATCCATCCCCCATTTCTGACAAGGTATTAAAAATCCCAGGTTCCAATCCTTTTCAGTTCTGAAGAAGTGTCACATTGGGCTTGAAATGCTAACGCCGTTTCTCTGTCTCGGCAGATGCAGACAGACCTGGTGAGTTTCTCCAGAAATGAATAGGCACAGAACAAATTTTCACTAAAACAAATAACTATGGATACTGGAAATAAAAATACAAAAATTGCTGGAGAAACTGGGAGCTTTGTAAAGGGTCACTGGACCTGAAAGTTTAACTCTGCATTCATTCCAGAAGATGCTGCAACATTTTCAGTAATTTCTTCAGCAATTTCTGTTTTTGGACTATTTCCAAAGAAGGATGTCAATGATGCTGAAACATCCCATCCAACATGGAGCGCCGTAAACTGGGGACTGAACGATAATGCATGGTGCACAAGTTCCTATATTCTAAAACTGCAAAAGACTGACATCACTGACACTACAGAGCTCTTAATCATGGTCAGCGAGAATAACAGAGGGAAACACATTCATTTCAAATACCGAAGTTGACATTGTGGAAAAGAAACGATTTAGATTATTACCTTAAATGGATTGAGATAAAGTAACAAATTGGAGGTGTGACACCAGAGAGATGCTCTCAGCAGAATGAGAATATGAAAATGGAAGTGTTACCGCATCAGAAACCAGGTTAGGTCACTGAATACAGGGCTGATGCCAAGATCGGAATCACGTGCACCGAAACCTGTTGACAACCCACACGTGACTGGTTGCATTCCGAACAGCAGAAATAACTTCTGATGGTGAAGGGGAAATGATCACAAGACTAACAGATCGGATCTAAGCTCTGCCGTCCTGCTAAATCCAAACATAAATGTCGATGAATTATTAAACAATTTAATGGAGCAGAGGACGCCATAACTATCCTCATCCTAAATATCGGAACGACTCTAAATCAGTGAAAAAAAGTCAAGGATATGGTGTCTGCACTACCCTCAGCCTGAGGGTGTTGACTGGATGATCCAACTCACACTCATCATGATGCCCACAGACTCACAGATGCCAGTCTTCAAGCAATTCGATTTTGTGTATGTGACATGAAGAAACAGCTGGACACATTAGATATGACAAAGGCCCTGAAACCATTCCTGTAATGGGACTGAAGACTTGTGCTGCACAACAAGCTGCGTCCCTGGGGAAGCTGTTTCATTCCATATCCAACTCTGACATCTCCCTGTGGAAAATTACTCAGCTATGTCCAGTCCCCGAAGAGGAGAATAATTACAATCTGACCAATTACCACCTCGAACTCCCATCACGACAGTCAAATTGGTGGGAATTCTTTTTGACAGAGCTGTCAAGAAGTACTGAAATACCCTGCTCAGTGTGGTTTCCGATAGGTCCCCATGTGGAGATGGTGCTGTTGTGGAAATATCATTGGATTACGAATCCAGACCAGGTCAATGCTCCAGCAGCTGGTGGAAGTTAGAAACAATTAATAAAATATTGAGTCCGAAAATCTGTGGTCAGTAATAGTGATCTTGTGTCCAATGTTGATTGTAAACATCGATCTCCTTCCCCAATGTACTTTCAGGAATTGATTCTCCAGTGCTTTCCTAGTCTGGCCTAAAAGTGACTCCAGACACACAGACATGTGATCAACTCTTCAATGGTCTCTGAATCGGCCAAGTAAGACACTCAATCGTATCAAACTGCTCTGAGATCTTAAAGGATAAAACCGGACAGAATACCTGGCACCAGCCTTGTTATCAGAAAAGGGAATGGGAAACGCAGTCCTATCGATCCTGCAGAGGCCTCCTTCCTAACACCTGAGAGCCTGTGACAACATTTACAGAGCTTTCCCACATACTGCACAGAAACATCGGGAAAGGAGGAGGTCATTCAATACGTTGAGCTTTCCTCATGCTACTTCAGGACCGAACATCTCCTCAATGCAGTTTTCCCCATACAATGCTCATATCCCAAAATATGTTTAAACATTGTGAAATATAAAACGAGAACGGATGTACTGCTTTCGGCCCATCAAGTTTGCTTCTCTATTCAATATACACGCGGTTCTTTGATAACGCTTGTGTATTAAGTACGATTTGACTGTTTTCTTTAAAGTGAACTGTCATCCCTGCTTCCAATCTGTCTCACACTGTCAGAGTTTGATATATTTCCTCGGGCTGGTGAGGCCAGAAACAGGGCGATAATGGACTTGAACGTGTGGCTGGGGAACTAGCACAGGAAGCAAGGATGTAAATTCTTGGATCACTGGGGTATTTTTTGTGGTAAGCATAAATTATACAAGAGAGACTGTTTGCATCTTAATAGGTTGGGGGACCAGCATTCTCGCAGGCAGGTTTGCTAATACAAAACAGCTGTATTTATACTAAGTACCTGGGGGGAGGGGACAAACTGGATGTTTGAGAAGGAAATTGAAGCGAAAGTTAGAAAAGGGGAATTCAAGAAAGTCAACTGTATCAATGAGGCAGAAAACTCAGAATGGGATCATGCTGTAAGGTTGAGTGAAATAGAAGTTTTTGGGAAGGGTGAGGATAGTAACAAAATTAAAAATACTATATATGAATGCACGAAGCATCAGAAATAAGATGGATGAGCTTGAGGCTCTTTTGGAAATTGGCAGATACGATATTGTGGGGATAACTGACATGTGGCTTCAAGTGGACATGGTCTGGGAAATGAATACTCAAGGCTACACGTGCTATCGTAAGAACAGACTAACGGGCAGAGGGGGTGAGGTGGCCTTGTTGGTAAGGGATGATATTCAGTCCCTTGCACGGGGCGACCTAGAATCAGGGGATGTAGAGTCAGTATGGATAGAGCTTAGAAATTCTAAGGGTAAAAAGATATAAAACAGACCATCAGTCACTGACACCAATCTCGCCCTGTCTGATATAAACCAGACCGACAGTCCCTGACACCAATCTCCCCCTGTCTTATATCACATCTTTTCTTCCCTTTTCTTCGCTTTCTATATTCATACAGTCATCGCGCATACAAGCACAATCTTTGGTCCAACTTGTCCATGCCGGCCAGGTTTTCCAAACTAAACTATTCCCATCTTCTTGCATTTCGCCCATATGCCTCTAAACGGTCCCCATTCACATGTTCATCCAAATGTCTTTTAAATGTTGGAGCTGTACGTGCATCTGTCAGTCTTCCTCTGGCAGCTCATTCCATAAACACGTCACCCTCTGTGCAAAAAAAAATTGCCTTCTTCCTCCCTTTTAAATCTTCCAGCTTCCACCATAAACCTATGGCTCTATCAGTTACTTTACCTATCCTGTGGAAAAGACCTTGGCTTTTCACCCTGCCCAAGTCTCCCCTGATTTTGTAAATTACTATAATGTCACCCCAACCTCCTACAAACCATCTGATACTAACTTCAAGAACAAGCATTTAAAGATAAGCACTGCAAATTTGAAACAATGTTAAAAGTGACAGGTAAATAACGCTCAGCCCAAACTTCATCCTGTTATTTGTTTTCTTCTTTATGTTACAGAACGAAGGTAGCATGAAAATCTTAATAGTGCCAATAAGCCGTCAAGCACCTGAATTCCTTTGCCTGACGGCAGTGATCTCTACAGTGAAAATGTATCTCTGGCCAGATCTATATAATAACACATGTTCAACATTCTCCCTCCTGGCCTCCGTATGACCTCATGTGGTTGTGTCTTCTTTATCTTGCACTCATTCACATCGTAATTTAAACTCATTTTATACCATCTTCTCTTTTCACCACTGCTAAAAGTCTGTTTATCTGTTGTCACACCCTCTTTTCCCTGTCACCTACCCCCCACCTCTGTGGCAAGGAACTAAAATGCCCAGTTTCCAATCCTTTTCAATTCTGAAGGGTCACACTGGACTTAAAACGCTAACTCTGTTTCTCTGTCTCTGCAGATGCTGCCAGACCTGCAAAGTTTCTCCAGAACGTTCGCTGGACACGAAAGATTAACTCAGCTTTCACTTCAAAAGATGCAGCCAGACCTCCTTAGTTTCTTCAGCAATTTCTGTTTTTGAACATTTTCCAAAGAAGTGCGTTGAATCTGCTCAAACGCCCTATCCAGCAGAGAGCGCTCAACATTGGGAAGTGAACAAAAACGCAAAGTGCACAAGTTCATTGGCTCTGAAATGACATAAGGCTGGCATCACTGACACGACCGAGGTCTTAATCATGGTCAGGGAGAAAAACATAGGAACAAACATTCACTTCAAACAAAGAAGATGTTATGATGGGAAAGGAAATGATTCAGATTAATATGTTAAAGGATCTGAGTAATGTAACATATTGGAAGCATGACATCAGGGAGAGACCCTCAGCATAATGAGATTATGAAACTGGATGTGTTTGCACATCAGAAACCAGGTTAGGTTACTGAGTACAGGGCTGATTGATGAATGGGTATGGGTGTGAACAGGGGGAAAGTCAGTAGAATTGATTTGCAGATATTGCAGCTCACACAGGGTTTTCATGTGATCACAGCAGCAGCCGCAGCTGCAGCAGAATTGCATTCAAACACAATACATAACTTTCCCCCCAGGGTAATGCATCGCTCTACCATTATCATCAAGCCGAGTGATGGTTTAGTGTCGAGTTTGGGTGAACATGCCAGAGTCAGAACCATGTGTATCTAAACCTGATGACAACCCATTAAAGCTACCGCACTTGACTGGTTACATTCCAAACAGCAGATCTACCTTCTGATGGAGAGGGGGAAATGATCCCAAGATTAACAGATAAAATCCGAAACTCTGCAGTCAAGGCACATCCAGTCATCAATGTCGATGGACTAATAAACAACTTACAGGAGGAGAGGGCGACACAAATATCCCCAGCCCTGTACATCAGTGTGAAAGACAAGGATGTAGTATCTGCACCATCCTCAGCCGGAAGTGTTGAGTCGATAATTCACCTCACCTCGTCATCACAGATGCCAGTCTTCAACCAATTCGATTCGTTGCACGTGACATGAAAAAAACAGCTGAACACAGTAGATATGACAAAGACAATAGGCCCTGACACCATTCCTGTAATAGGACTGAAGATTGTGCTGCACAACAAGCCGTGTCGCTGGGGAAGCTGTTTCATTCCAGCTCCAACTCTGACATCTGCCTGGCCACGTGGAACGTTCTTCAACCATATCCAGTCGCATAACAAGGGAATGACTACAGTCTGACCATTTACCACACCTCAATCCCGTCGGGATAGTCGCATTGGTGGGAATTCTTTTTGACAGAGCTGACAAGCAGCACATGAATAATGTACTCAGTGTGGTTTCTGATAGGTCCCCATGTGGAGATGGCGTTGTTGTGCAAATATCACTGGATTACTGATCCAGACCAAGATAATGCTCTGGCAGCTGGTGGACGTTGAAAACAATAAAGAAAATATCGAGACATAAAATCTGGTCCAGTAATATTGACCTTGAATCTAATGTCCATTGTAAACATCTGTCCCTTCCCCAATGTACTTTCAGGAAGTGAATCTCCCGTGCTTCCCGGTCTGGCCTACAAGTGTCTCCTGACAAACAGACATGTGATAAACTCTGCAATGGTCTCTGGAATGGCCAAGCAAGACACTCAATTGTATCAAATTGCTCTGAGTTCTTAAAGGATAAAACCAGACAGAACACCGGCAATGAGCTTTGGAGAAGGGAACAGGAAAAACTGTCCTTTCAACCAGACAGATGCTGCCTTCCTAATGTTTAAGAGCTTGTGAAAACAATGACAGAGCTTTCCCACAGACTGCACAGAAACATCAGGAAGGGAGCAGGGCATTAGACACGTCTAGCTTCCCTGTTCTAGCACATGGAGACAAGTTTACTGTTATAACCCTGGTTAATGCATTCTTCAGAAACTCATCAATTCCTGTCTTATGCTGCTCAATGATTGACCATCCAACCCATACAATCACAGAAGCACTGACTCTATACTGTCAGAAATAGAGCACGATCTACATTAGTCCCACTTTCCTATACGAGGCCCATAGCCATGTATGTTATGGCACTTCAAGGGCACGACCATGTATTTATTAACGGTTCTGAGGTTACCTGTGCCAACTGCCATCTCTGGAAGTTCATTCCTGACCCCAACAGCCTCTGGATGAAAACCAATCCTCAAATCCTCACTAAACATCAAACCCTTCACTCTAAAATGGTCCTCCCTTCTTCTTCGCCCTTTGACTGGAAGGAACAGCTGCTGTCTATCCATCCTGTCCATGCCCCTGGTAAGCTTATCCTTCTGAAGCACGTCCCTCTCAGCCTTCTCTGCTTCAAAGTAAACAACCCGACATGATCTACTCCAGACAAGGGAACATCCTGGTGAATCTCCACTGCAATCACATAATTTCTATAATGTGGCTCCCAGAACTGAACATAGTATTCCATTTGGCCTAACCAAAGTTACACATAGCTCGTATAATCTGTGCCTCCATGAATAGAGTCTACGTTTATGGTCGCTACGACTTGTCAAGTTCGGCATTAACCTGTTTAATCGCATTCAGGGACATTAGATTAGATTACTTACAGTGTGGAAACAGGCCCTTTGGCCCAACAAGTCCCCACCGACCTGCCGAAGCGCTACCCACCCATTCCCCTACATTTACCCCTTTACCTAACACTACGGGCAATTTAGCATGGCCGAATCAACGAACCTGCACATCTTTGGACTGTGGGAGGAAACCGGAGCACGGGGAGCAAGCCCACGCAGACACAGGGAGAATGTGTAAACTCTACACAGTCAGTCGCCTGAGTCGGGAATTGAACCCGGGTCTCCTGATGCTGTGAGGTAGCAGTGCTAACCGCTGTGCCACCGTGCCGCCCAATATGTGCAGCAACATCCTCTGAGCTTCCTAGTGTGCTGCTATTCTTTGAGTCCTCCCCTGTCTGGTTGCTTCTTCCAAAGTACATCACCTCATATTTATCAGGGTTACCTTCCATCGGCCATTGATCCACCCATTTCATTATTCCATCTGCATCTTCCTGTAATATAAGGCCTTCCTCCTCACTGCCAACCAACCAGCCAAGATTTGTGTCAAACGCAAACTGATTAATCACACTCACCCCAATCTCTTCCATATTCATAGCTGCATCATTTATCAATACTACAAATAATAAGGTTAAAAATCATAAAATACCAGTTTATAATCCAACAGTTTTATTCGGACGCACGAGCTTTCTCAGCGCTGCTTCTTCATCACGTGATCATGCTCTTCGAAAGATCGTGCCTTCAAATAAACTGTTGGAATATCATCTAGTGTTTGTAACTTTTTTAACTTTGCCCAAGTCAGTCCAGCACTGGCATCTCCGAATCACAAATAATTTGGGGCACAGCACTGATCCCGGTGTTACACGATTGGATACTGGTCTCCAGTCAAACAAACAGACTTCTACCAGCAGACCTTCTGTCTCCTGCCACTAAGTTGATTTGGATGCAACTTGGCAAGTCACTAATGAGTCCTACCTGTTCCTTGGTTATTCTGTTCCACTTGATGTATTTGTAGAATATCTGGGGATTCTCCCTAATCTTGCCCTGCCAGCAGGTTTCCATGTCGCTGTGTTTGTCAGTCCTCTTCAAATGAAGAATTGCCTTCTTATTGCAGTCTGAAATGGTCTATCATTTACCTGCCATTATTTGCCTTAAATGTAGAGTAGACAACCAGAGAAAAATCCTGTTTACTTCCATCTTCTCATCTGTTTAGTAACTTTTCTAAATGTCACTATGATCACCTCTCATTCTTTGAAACTCTAAAGAACACAGGCCGAGTTTCCACATCAGGCAATCTCACCATCTGAGGGATTAATCTGGAGACTGTCCATTGCACATCCTCCATGGTCAGTATATTCTTTCTCAGATTGAGATACCAACACTGGACTCAATACTCTATATACAGTTTCATTAGCAAGCTGTGAAACTGCTTCAACATGACCTTCCGACGATGTTCTGATTCACTGAAATGAAGGCGAATATGACTTTAACTTTCCACTTCTATATATTTCTCCAATTACCATTTACATTACTTTATTTATGAATTCACTGCATGAGTTCTTATAAAAAAAAGCCTTCTGAAAATCGATCTATGCCATTTCTATGTTGCAATAAACAAGTTCTAATCGTTCTGAAGTTTGTCAAATATGAACATTCTGTCAGACTCTGTCAGTGCATTTTGATTCTCTCCAATGTTGCTGTTAATTTAGGAATATCCAATATCTGACCCTATATAATAAATTCCATCAGTTTCCCTACAGATGTCAAGTTAATCGTTCTGCAGTTCTCCACACTATCTCTTCTTCCCTTTGCAGTTACTTGAATCCCTCCCATCCATCTACAATGCTTTGAACACATTTACTAACTTCCAGCCTCTGCAGAATGTACAGGGAAAAAAACAGCCATCGACAGCACCCTTAATGTGTCTATTGCTGATTTATTTCTAATGTTTTGATCCGAAGTACAACTGGCTCATTATAGTTAGCAATGCTTAATCCAGCTACAATACTACTATGCTAGCCTTCAACTACTACCTTGTTACTGATATGAATTGAGTTGATGTCTTTAGTTCCACAAGTTCCATGTGATCACTTAGTATTTCTCAGTGATTTTCCTCCGTGATGACAGATGCAAAGTAACTGGCTGCTTTCTTCGTCATTTCCCTGTTCTCCACAATAACCTCTCCTCTCACCATTACAAAATTCCACATTTGACCTTGCTTTTATTTTGTTTTCTTTGCAATTCAGATTGTAGATTGATGTAGTCTTTATGTTCTTCTTTCACAGAATCGTTAAAAGCCCACAGCATGGAAAAGGCCCTTGGGCCCAACAAGTCCATCCTGCCCCTCTGAAGAGTAACCACCCAGACCCATTCCCGTCTGATTCTACATTTTGAGAGTGATACAGCAAATCTACACATCGATGAACACTTTGGGCAAATAAGCATGGCCAATGCACCTAACGTGTAAATCTTTGGACTGGGGGAGGAAACCGGAGCACCCAGAGGAAACCCACGCAGACAGGGGGAGAATATGCAAACTCCACACAAACAAATTTCTGAGAATTTTCCGGTTTCCACCATGTCTAAAATTCTTCTGAAATCACTTCCTACGATTAATATAATCATTAATTGATCATGTTAGCATTCATTAAGTCACTTGCCCTTTCCTTGGTGATTCTATCTTAAAGACATAGACATTTTATTTCACACATTGCAGTATTTCTGCAAAGCTTCTGGTCTTGACCAGGTGTATCCAAGAAGAGAGCAAAAGACGAGAGAAGATATTGCAGGGGTCCTGGCCGATCTTTTTGCATCATCGCTGGCCACGGTGGAGGTCCTGGAAGACTAGAGGGTAGAGAACGCTGTGCCCTTGTTCAAGGAGAGCTGCGAAGAAGAACCTGTGAACTGTAGACCAGTTAGCTTAACAACTGTAACAACTTGAGAAGGTTCTGAGAGATAACATATACATGCATTTGAAAAGACACGGATTCATAAGGAGCAGTCAGCACTGCTTTGTGGATCGGATATCATGGCTCACAATTCTTTAGCGTTCTTTTGAAGAAGTGACCTGGAATGTTGATGAGGTTAGTTTGGTAGACATAGTCTATCTAGATTTAAGAAAGGCCTTTGATAAGGTTCCACATGATAGGCTGCTCTGAATGGTTCGATAGCATGGAATCCAGGGGACTCTGGCAAATTGGATATTCAATTGGCTTGATGGTAGAAAGCAGAGGCTAATACTGGAAGGATGCTTGTAGAACTTGAGGTCTGTGACTATTGGAGTGTCTCAGGGGTTGGTGCTGGGCCTAGTACTGTTTGTTATCTATATCGATGATTTGGATGAGAATGTGCAAAGCATGATTAGTAGTTAGGCTGATGACAGTAAAATAGGCACGACTGTGAACAGTGAGGTTATCAGAAATTGCAGCAGGATCTTTATCAGCTGGGGAAGTGGGCTGAGAAATGGCAAATGGAGATTAACACATGGGATGTTGCTTTTTGAAAAGTCAAATCCAGGTTGGAATTTCGTGGTGAATGTTAGACCCTCAAGAATTGTAGTGGAACAGGGGGACCTTGGTGCTCAGATCCGTGTTTCTCTGAAAGTAGTTGAACGTAGACAGGGCAGTGAAAAAGGATTTTGGCACACTGGCCTTTATCAGTCAGGGCATTGAGTATAGACGTTCGAGAGTGATATTGCAGTTGGACAGGACGCTGGTGAGACATGCACTTGGAGTATTGTGTTCGGTTTTGTTCACTTGCCATAGGAAGGATGTGATTAAATTGGAAAGAAGACAGAAGAAATTTACAAGGATGTTGCCAGTACTCAATGGTCTGAGTTGTAGGGAGAGTTTGGAGAGACATTTTCCTTTAAGTGGAAGAAATTGAGGGGAAATCGTATAGAAATGTATAAGATCACGAGATGCGTCAATAAGGTGAATGCACTCATTCTTTTTCCCAGTTTTGAGAATCAAAGACTAGAGGACATCAGGTTAGAGGTGAAAGAATAAAAATGATCCTGAGTGCCAAGTTTTTTTACGCAGAGGTTAGTAGACATATGGAATTAGCAGACAGCAGTTTGATTGAGGCACGTACATTAACAACATTCAAAAGGCTTTTAGACAAATACGCAGATAGGAAAGATTTAGAAGAATAAGGGACATAGGCAGGGAAATGGAATTAGCATGGATGGACATTTTGGTCGACACGGACCACTTTGGTGCAAAGGGCCTGTATCCAACCTGCAAGACTTCATGATTCTAATACTGTAACGACAATTTCGTGTCTACCACTCCGTGTTCAAACATTCGAGATTGTATGCAGGCGCCGTGTAAAATGCAGTATATTAAACTCTCTAGTCCTCAGAGCAAGGTTATTAATGAGTCCTTCTGACCACACAACACCAAATCCAAAATAACCTGCTGTCTTGTTTGAGTCACAACATACTCTTCAACCAAACTGTTATACGCTAATGGAATTTACTTTTCACAACATTGGCAGTCACTTAGTTAACGCTGTTTAGATGCAATTTGAGATCATGCAATAATACAATGTTTGCATCTCTAATTTACAGAGCATATAATGCACAGAATTTGCCCGAGAGCAAATAATACACTAATACACTAACACTTGCTTCTCCTTCCTATTTGTAAGATCTACCCAAACTGATTCTGTGGAATCTGAGGGACTGGGTCTGTGGCGTTATTAGTGATAGACGTGAACAAGTCATTCTGGGAAGGTCACCTCAACGCTGACATGGTCTGAAGAAATGACCAGCGTCACAGGAGAAGCATCAATATCCTCCCCACTCTGCCAGGTTAACTTTAACCGTACTCTCTCTGCGCCCTCACACTCACGACCTGTTATAGCACCTACCCCCTAACAAGGCTCATATTTTATCTCTAAATAAGGCTCAGGCACTAACACTCTCACTATTGAATTCAGCACCTACCATCACCCCCGCCCCCCCACCCCCCGCCCACCCCGCACACTCTCTCCCTCCACTATACTCCCAACACTAATAACACTGTTCAAAGTTTGGGAGAAGATTTGTAGCTCGGGTGCTCGTTGTGGTGGTTCTGTTCGCCGAGCTGGGAATTTGTCTTGCAAACGTTTCGTCCCCTGTCTTGGTGACATCCTCAGTGCTTGGGAGCCTCCTGTGAAGCGCTTCTGTGCAGTTTTCTCCGGCATTTATTGTGGCCTGTCTCTGCTGCTTCCGGTTGTCAGTTCCAGCTGTCCACTGTAATGGCCGGTATATTGGGTCCAGGTCGATGTGTTTGTTGATAGAGTCTGTGGATGAGTGCCATGCCTCTAGGAATTCCCTGGCTGTTCCCTGGCTGTGAACACCTACTAGCCACTAAACGACACGACCACTATCCTTAGTGGCTACACACACAGACGATAAGCAATATGAATTCGACTGGGACATCACTACTATTATAGGACAAGCCAAACAGATAACAGCCAGGGAATTCCTAGAGGCATGGCATTCATCCACAGACTCTATCAACAAACACATCGACCTGAACCAATATACCGGCCACTACAGCGGACAGCTGGAACTGACAACCGGAAGCGGCAGAGACAGGACACTATAAATGCCGAAGAAAACAGCACAGAAGCGCTTCACAGGAGACTCCCAAGCACTGAGGATGTCACCTAGACAGGAGACGAAACGTCTGCAAGAAAAATTCCCAGCTCGACGAACAGAACCACAACAACTAATAACAATGCATGGATACAACACTGTGGGCTGACTCCCTCCGAACACCACACTATTCCCCCTCCCCCTCCACCTACACCAGCATTAACACAGGGACACACACTCCCACCACCACTCCCTCCCCCGGTTTCTCCCATTCCCGCAGAAAAGGACTGTAATAGGAGAGAAAGGGCCAAGCCAGATGGTGGAGCACCCGATATCTGACCGCCTCCACCCCCCCTCTCCCAACCATGTGGGGAGGACCCTGGTATGAGCCAGAGAAGACCGGGACGTGTCGTATGGAGATTCCTCGACATCCATGTCCCTCCAACTGAGTAAAAAAACAATGTTCAGTGAAGGGCAATTCGCACTTTAACCATTCTGTCTGTTCTCACAATTTTCTCCCTCCCAAAACAACAAACAACTCATTGCAGAGCGATCCAGACACAAAAATATTCAGAGACATATGTAAATACGCTACTATACTGTCACTCACCGTGCATACACGGAGATAGAACCGCACACGTGTAGTGGCATACGGAGACATAGACAGTTGCACACAAATAGACACAAGCACAAGTAAAACTCACAGGTTAATACATAGATGAACCGATGTCAGCACATAAATACACAAACACACAGATACTTGAACAAACACACACAAGTGCACATACAGACTGAAAGAGACACAAACACTCGTGCTTATAAGACAGAGATAGATAGGTTTTTGATGAATAAGCATGTCAAGAGTTACGGAGAGTAGTCAGGAGAATGATGTTGAGAAATCTCTCATCTCTCTGGCATTCAGAGTCGATGGGACGAATGTCCTAATTCTGCATTTTTAATGCTCGTGCGGTGTCATGCTATCAGTTATTCTCTTCCTGGGACAGAAACAGGGAATGAGTTTAATACAATTTTGATTGAAAAGGGTCAATGGTCCTATTGGACAGGTTTAGAGGGCTGAATGGTTTATGTCTATGCCTAATTATTATGTCCTTGTATTTCAAAAAAGGTGGCGATTTCATGTTAGGTTAACACAGTTTAAAATAACAGGTTCCACCCTGAAATAAGGTCGCCCCTTTAATTTTAGTGGTGTACTATCGGTAGGGTCCTCATCCTCAGGGAGCAGTGAAGACTCGGTTTTTGAAGATATTCAAGTCTGACCTCGACTGATCTTTGCTGGACAGGAGAGTCAATATTTATTGGGAACAGACAGGAGATGGATGGTCAATCACAATCGGATCAGTCAGGAGTATTCTGACTGGTGGCGCCGAATGGACAACTACTTCCCCTACCCCATGTGTTGTTCCTCAATCCACCCTTCGATGCGCTTACAGAAATACACTGCTGGCCCTACCCAATGTGTTGTTCCCTCAATCCACCCTCGATGCTGTTACAGGGATATACTGCTGCCACTACCCTATGTATTGTGCCCTCCATCCACCCCTCGAAGCTGTGACAAAGATAGGGGGCCATCTCATTTAGCCAGTCATTATCGTTACCATGAGACTGGAGGAGTATATTCTGCCTATTTAATAAGTTACAGAGGAAAATAGAACGAATCATTTTAGCTCATTGAGTACATTTTACTGCACAGGACGTCATGTAAACATCTGAGCTGTTACACAGGAAGCTATTGCTAACAGGAAATAGAGAGTAGCGATAAATGCTTATTTTCACATTACAAAGCTGTAACTGGTGGAGTGCCTCAGCGATCACTATGGGATCATCAACAATAAGTACCTAGACCAAAGATCTGGAGGAAGGTTCTGAATATATCAAAGCCCAATTAGCTTAAACACCAAGCTGGTCATCCAGTATGTCATCAAATGGAGGTCGTGTGTGATCAATGTGATATAGGCAAAGCGAGATTAGTGAGCAAACCTTCACCAGATATAGCATAATGTGAGTTGTCTATTTTGGATGGAAGGATAAAACAATGGTAAACAATTTAAGTGGAGAGAGATTGCAGAACTCTGAGATACACACCGTATGCATGATCCTGCTACACGAATCAGATGTAGTTTTCTGCACTTGCTGTAAGTGATTTGGAAGCTAAATTGAATGATTGTGTTTCTGGCAAAGGGTACCAGGTTTAATCAGTAATGTTTTACTGCATCTGTACCGGTAAAAGTGAGGAGTGCAGATGCTGGAGATCAGAGTCGAACAGTGTGAGGCTGGAAAAGCACAGCCAATCAGGCAGCGTCCGAGGAGCAGGAAAATTGGCGTCACGGGTATAAGTCTTTCATCAGGAATATGACCTAAACATCGAGTCTCCTGTTCCTTGGGTGTGCCTGACCTGTTGTGGTTTTCCAGCATCACATTTTTCGCGTCTACCTCTGCACAGGGCGTTGCTAAGACCACATCTGGCTCATTATGTGCAGTTTTGATCCCTTAACATAAAAAACGTTCTTGAAGCTTATGAACAATGTTTTGTTCACACTTTTCTGGAATGAAGGCCTTTTGTTTTGAAACATTATCAATTTTGGTCTTAGATGAGAAATCCTTTAGAAGCATACACGATTTTGAGAAAAATCAGCGGGATGTACATTTTCTCTTCTCAGGGAGACAAAAACTATGGAATAAATTTTAAGAATAAAATGCATTGATTTTAGCACAGATATTATGAAAACATCAGCCGATTTTTAAAAATTAAGCATATGCATACCAACAAATCATCAAATTATAAAGCAGGAATTTTCTCTTTTGCTAATGAAAGGCACTGTGTATAAGATCAGCAATGATGCATTTGCATATTGTCCATTATGATCCATTCCAGAAACCGTTCACGACGAGCGCACACGGCCCAGTTTGGTGTTCAGTTGATATGATTGCATGTTTCAACACAGAGAGGGAGAACAATGTTCTCTGCCTGAGAAGCAGCAGCCGACGGATCCCTCTATCTTTTTTTGTTCCAACTGGCAACAGTAAATCTCTGACTCACCTCTACCTGATGAGTCGTGGAGTATTCCTGATGAGAGGTTCATTGGAATCTCTCTACCATCTGAATCAAAGGGAATTCAGCTCAATCCAACTATTCTGGGGAGAAGTCACATCACAAGTAGCTTGCCTGAGCAGAATGGGTGGCACAGCGGCTCAGTGGTTAGCACCACTACCTCCCAGCACCAGGGTCCTAGGTTTGATTGCAGCCTCGGGCGACTGTCTGTGTGGAGTTTGCGTATTCTCCCCGTGTCTGTGTGGATTTCCTCCGGGTGCTCCGGTTTATTCCCACTGGTCCAAGAATGTGCAGGTCAGGTGAATTAGCCGTGCTAAATTGCCCATAGTGTTCGGTGCATTTGCCAGAGGGAAATGGGACTGGATCATTTAATCTTGGGAGGGTCGGTGTGGACTTGTTGAGCTGAAGGGCCTGTTTCCACACTGTAAGGAATCTAAACTAATGACTTCAGAGGACCGAGTAACATTTGGGACAGTCTGTCATCTATCCATTTGTTATGAGTTCAACTGTTATGAAACTCTGGAAAGCTTTCATTCTTCTGTTTGTCTTAAGATCTGTGTGTGTGTGTGTTTCACATTATTCTAGATGAGCCAGGCTGACATTTATATCATTAGCCATATCACTAAACTTTGAAATTTGTTGTAATAAGTGGAGCAGTGTGACAGCAAAATGAAACACTGACCCTACAATATTGATTGGACCACGAATGACAAATTCTAAAATGGCTGTTCAAGTGGGAGTTCCCTTCCCCAGAAGTTTGTGGTGCCTGGATGTTTACATTTATTCAAAGTTGTGTCTGTTAAATATTTGATAGACAAGTGAATGTAGGAAAATGGTGCACGTGCAGAAGAAGTACTGCTGAGACCACAATCAGATCAGCTACGATCTTAGTGCGTGGCAGAGCAAAGACAAAGTGCCTAATGGCCCACTCCTGCTCCTCAGTCCGATGTTCCTATATTCCATTCAGTCCCTCACAGGAGTAGACAGAGGCCAATTGCTCGAAATACCTGGTCCACAGTAATACAGGATCTCCTTCTGTCCCTCACAATTGTCACACAAAGTTTGGCATGGGTTGAAAAATGTTAATTCAAAACCCAGGCTGGGCTCAAAAGACGCCTCTGGTCTATTAATAGAGTGTCTCCTCTCTGCAACTTGTGCTTCATTTGTTGGTCATGGTGCAGATCCAGATTCACTGTGAATACAGTCCCCATACCTGACCCTGAAATGACTCATAAAATACTTTGCTCTCTGTAACTGTAACATCCAATAACGGAATGTTCAGGAAAAGTACAACCATTAACTTCCTAATTACAGAATATGAGAGCATAAGGAACAGGATCGGATGGTAATTCGGATGGCCAGGCCTGCCGTGCCATTGTATAAGATTATGGATGGTCAACTGTTGTTATCAACTCTGCTTTATTTCCCAATTTTTCACATCCCTCAATTCCATGGCAGGTAGAAAAAACCCACCTACCTCATCTGTAAATACTTTCAGCGATATAGCTCCCCGAACTCTCTTGACCAGATAATTTCTGACATTCACTGTCCTCTGTGAGAATGTTACACGCCCCAAACATACACAATAACCTATTTGTATGTTCAAAACAGCAGCTCATGTAAGAGTGACAGACCCTGATATCAAGTCAGGAGTTGACTCAGAATGGGATCAAGAAAAGTTGACTAAATTAAATTTAATAGGAATCAGCCACAATCTCTCCCCAGCCTATTCAACATCTCCATTTAGCTCAAATAGTCCAATCCTTGTAAATATTTTCTAAATACTTTCAAGTTTCATAACATTCTTCCGATAGCAAGGAGACCAGGATTCTAACGATTGATTTATTTTCATTCTTACTCCCCCCACCAACCTATCTTTTCGTAGGATGCATACCCTTGAATATTGTCAATCCTGATCACCTTTCAGCACGTCTCTGCCAATTTCGATCTGCGCTACAAGCTCATTTACCATATTTCGTATGCAGCATATATTCAGCTATAACACTATCAGTCCTGTATTAACCGTGCCTCCTCTCAATTTCATTTGTCTGTCCAGTGTGCTTGAAGTTTGATTGTTTACACTTTCAATACACTCTGTCCTATTTGTGCCTGTGCTGGAGATTTTAATAAACTATCCTGCGTTCTGCACTCTTCCTCCTCTTTGAATTCGAATTTTCTAATTTCCCCTTTAACTGAAACCTCACCCAAACCTAAAACATTTGCTGAAAGATCTGACCGAAGCCCTAGTTATGTGATTTGTTAGGACTCTGGTCCCAGAATTGTTCAGATGAAGACCAGACCATCAGACAGGTCCTTTCTTCCCCGGTAATGCAATATGTTTATGCAATACAAAATGCAGGATCAAAATGACTTGTCATACATTCCTAAATATGGAAATTACAAACAGATATGATAGTTAAAATACACTCATGACCTTGAGCTATATAAATTGAAATGTGAATTCCAAAACCATGGAAGTGCTGTGCAAACTTTATCAATCATTCTCCGGCACACAGCTGAGATATTGATTTCCCCTTTGTCAGTGTTCCCCTTCAATGAGATTCTCTGGTCCAGTCCCACACATTGTATTTCGGGGGATTATCAGTTCCTGCTGCTATTCGCCCGGCCTATTGAAGTTAATCCACCTTCTCCCTGGATCCAATCAATTGGTCAATTGGATTCCGTTTAATTGTCAGCAACCTAGCTCTGTGATGTTATTGGAGATAAATGATCTGGAATGACAGCCAATATCAGCACAGTGCTCACAGTGTATGGCACCAGACAAAGACTTTCAGTCCAGGGGAATATCGAAATAAAATTTCCATATTCTGTCTATTTTCCTCATGGTGTCTCCGGATCTACCCAGCTTCGCTCTCTTCTCACACCCGTTTCTCTCACGCAGTCCATGCTTCCTATCCACGGTGTTGACCTCGCTTCACATTCTTTCTTTCTGTTTCATTCTCTCTCTCTCTGTCTCTCTCTCTCTTTCTGTATCTCCATTAACTCTCTCTGCTTTTGGATAGTGCAGTTGGAGAGGTTGTGGATGTAGGATAGGCTAAATTGCCTCCATCTGTGCCATATTAATTCTGAAGGTCTCTGACCCACAATAAAGACTTTAAGTGCCTGTAGAAACAAGTTGGTCCTGCGAAGGACACAGTACACAATCATCCATTGTCTCTTCCTGTTTTCTGACATGCAATGTCCTGTAAATATCTGTTCAAACAAAATAGATTGACATTCGAGCAGTTGGGAGGACATTCAACAGACGATAGTGGAATCAGGATTTAATAAACAGTTCCACCATGCAAAATGTGGATTTGTCTGATAGCAGCTACTCCCAATTAGCAGCCCCTCGCTTCTTCCTGATGCGGATTTGCCTTCCACCAAGTTATTAAATTCCACAAGGTCCTGACTTATTCCACGATCGTGGCTATGTCAAACCTGAGGGCATTGTGAACCCTGTTTCCAAAATGATCTTCTACTGAATGGTCAGTCACCTGGACAGACTCATTTTATAATACAAGTTCCAGTATGGCCCCTCCTGTGGTTGGACAAGCCCCATACCGCTGTAAGTAACTTTCTTGGATGCACTTAAGAAATTCTATCCCGTCTAAGGGATTCTCAGTCAATATTGGGGATGTTAAAGTCACTCATTATGGTAACTCTGTTTTAATATCCGTTTCAATAATCGGCCGACATGTTTGTTCCTCAATCTCTCGGTGGCTGTTGGAGGGACTACAGTACAATCCTAACACATGCATTTCAAGAAGGCCTATGACAAGGTGTCACAAAGGAGATACTGAGTGTGAGAAGGGTCCGTGGTGTTAGAGGTAAGGTAGCGGCATAAATGGAAGCTTGTCTGTCTGGCAGAAAGCAGAGAGTGGGGATAAAATAGTCCTTCTCAGGATGGCAGTCGGTGACAAGTGGTGTTCTACAAGTCTCAGTGTTGGAATCGAAACTTTTTATTTGTTACGATAACAATCTAGATGATGGAACTGAGTGTATTCTGGCTAAGTTTGCAGACGATACGTAGATAGGCAGATGGACTGGTCGTATTGAGGAGGCGGAGAGGCTGAAGAAGGAGATAAGCAGATGCATTCCGATGTTGGAAAGTGTGTGGTCATGTACTTTGGCATGAAGAATAGAGGCATGGTCGATTTTTTTAAATGAGGAGAAAATTCAGAAATCTGAAGTGCAAAGGGACTTGGGCGTTCTAGTGCAGGCTTTTCTCAAGATAAGCTTGCAGGTTGAGGCAGTAGTCAGGAGGGCAATTGGCATTTATTATTGATGGCATTTATTATGAGAGGAATTGAATATAAAACAGGTTGTACACGTCTCTGGTCAGACTACATTTGGAGTATTGTGCGAAAATTTGAGGCCCATATCTCAGGACAGACGTAGTGGCCCTGGAGCTTGAGCAGAATGTTTTCACGAGAATGGTCATAGGAATGAAAAGATTATCTCATGAGTAATGTTTTTGGGCTCTGGGTCTATCCTCGGTAAAGTTTAGAAGGATGAGAGGAAATGAAATGGAAGCACAGTGTACTCTGAACAGAGTTGATGTTGGTAAGATGTTTCCATTGGACGAGAGCTCGCGAGCAGAGACTTAGTTGAAAGGGAACACCATTTAGAAGAGTGATAAGGAGAAATGTCTTTACCCAGAGAATGTCGAATATTTAAAATGTATTGCCACAGAAGGCAGTGGGGGCCAGGTCATTAACTACATTTGAGACAGATTTAGATAGGTTCTTGATTGTTCAGGGATGATGAATTACGAGGAGAAGGCTGGAAAATGGATTTGGGAAACCTATCAGCGATGATTGAATGATGGGCAAACTCGACAGGCTACTAGCCTAGTGTCTGCTCCTGTGTCTTATAGACTAATATTCTAAACCTTAAGGAGACACTTGCATCACTGAGAAGATTGGTTCATGTTCTTCATGAATGTCAGAAGCTGGTGGGAATACATAACTGTTTTAGAATGAAGGTATTGTGGCTGCTGTCGGGGTGGTGGATAATATGAGATTCAGTGCAGGATCACACACCAACTGCACTGTATTAATGTGGTGAGAGTTTATTCAAAACCTGGACCTCTCTGTCTCTCTCAATCACGGTGGGGAGTGGAGGTTGAGGTGGGTGGGCGTAACTTCCTCAGAGGCACTTAAACAATCCAGAATCATGCATTCTGAGTGAAAGAGCAGACATGGAATTTAACACCTTCTCATTGTCTGTTTAGAATATAATTAGTGATTGCCATCCCGCTCAGTGTTCAATGCAATCACCTCTTATTTTCTGAGCGCACTCCAGATCAAACTTTACTCACTCCTCATGATGCCATTGTCCCAGGGATTAATCTGGTGGAACTCCTCTTCACTCTCTCTGTGGTTAGGAGATCACTCCTTATAAAGGAGAGAAAATCTGTCTACAGTGCCTCAAATACTGCCTCAACTACACTCTCAGGTTTGATCGCAATAATTCATTTACCCCACCTAGCTGGCTCCATTTCCTTCATGTGACAAAGGAAACCATTCATTTACAATCCATTGCCACTGATATGGAATGTAAAACATCCTTACATCTGTAGGTCAGCATCAATAAAGCCAGCACCAGAGGTGCCTATCGAGACAGACATCACTCTCGGGGCGAGACCCCATCACAAAGAATGCACCTAAAACAGGGAATAGTCACCTACTTGAATGGAAATCAGCTGTCGGATTATGGGAAATAGGCAAAGGAAGGGAGCTGCCTTCACTTTTGTTCTTCCCTCACGGGATGTATGCAGCCCTGGTCAGGCCAGCATGTTATACCGATCTTGAACTGAGTGGCTGGTTCAGCTGTTCCACAGGACAGTAAATAGGAAAACAAACTGCTCTAAATTTGCAGTTAAACTGAGACCTGACCAGGGAAGTATGCCCACTGCCTTCTCTAATGGGCATCAGGCAAGTCGATATCAACAGATTATTATTCCGTGGATCTAGATTACGAGCCAATGACGTGACCACCATACACCATCTTCCCATCTTTCAGATTCTGTACAGAGAACAAGTTAAAAATCTCAAGTTCAATTATTTAGCAACGGACAAGTGGTAAGAAGGGATTTGAAACATGTATCCAGAATTAACAAAGGCACAAACAATGATTTATTCAGGAGTTGCAGTGAGGCTGAGGAGAAGACTGGGGCGTCTTAATGTTTGTTCTGGACAGGATTGGCATGTGGGAAGGATATAGAGATGTAAACTTTGCAGGAGAAAATGAATCAAGATGGTTGAGAACAGTGTGATTCATCCCTGCATATTGGAGAGTAATTTGTAAATAATAATTTGCTAGTTATTATTTCTAAGGAATGAAACCTTTGGTTGGAACTGAAAAAGTTGACTTGCACCTTTCCAAAATTTACATGTCATCAGCATCAATTCAGTTTAATCGACAGACTGAGTGACTTACCAGGAACACCAACTATAGCAAGAATAGGATAGTAACCACCTTGAATAACCAGCAGTACATCTTCAATCCGATATGCTAATGATATCCAAGGCTGGGAAAGCCAGTAAAGAGCATTGGATAAACTCCTGTCCATTGTAAGAACATTCCAGTCTAATGTTCTAACAGTCTGATCTCTCCTCCACCTCTCTCTGGAGCTGCTGATCACTGTTACTGTTGTGGATGATGCTCCAGCTCATACAATGGGATAAAACACTGAACACATTCCCTTATTGATATTAGAGAGAAACTCTCTAGGGATGCTTAGGATCCATGGAGACTGACATAATCACAATCGCTGAACAAATAGCTCCAGTTAACCGATTAGACTTCAATACTGTTTTATTAAAGTTCAAAATAACTTTGAACGTTTATGCATTCTGGGTATGATATGTGAGTGTGACTGAAGGGAGCAATGTTGAAGATGGCAGATTGATTGTGTGTAATCATTCAGTTTGTCTTGGATATGGAAGTAATGCCAGAGATTTAACGGAACATAAACATGCTTCTTTGCTCATAAATAGAGAAATAAATCCTGTAACTACAGACCAGTCATTGCAATATCTGTAAAACATTGAGAGAACATCTTTCGTCCATGATCTGGTGGCAAAATGCGTCTAAGAAAATATCGGTTATAATAAACAAATGGCATGGATATGTTAACAGAGAATTGTACGTGACAAACACAATTCAGATTGTTATTCCAGAATGAGACAGGGCAGGTTTGGGTCATGTTGTTGATGGTTTCCATGTTAACGAACTGTGATAAAGTGTCATTTCATGGACTTCAATTACGTTGTGATTATGACATTGGGGAAAGACTGAAGATGGAGAGGACTGTGTGACATGGAGGCTTAGACCGGGTGGAGGAGCAGTGATGTTCTCCAGTCACCAGTATTGGAACGTTTCACTTTATAACTCACACGAGGTACAGATTCCAGGATACATTTACAATGAGGAATTACCAGAGACAATATTAATGAAATGCACTCATACGATATAAAATCCACAAACTAAATGATATTCTGCACATACCAATAAATGAAAAGTACAGAGATAAGGTTGATAAAATGCACTCCTGATACTGTGTTATATAAACTGAAATGTGGATTACAAAACTAGGTAAGTGGTGTGCAAACTTTATCAATCATTATTCCACCCACAGCTGAGATGCTGATTCCCCTCTGTCAGTGATCCCCCTCACTGTGATTCTCTGGTCCAGTCTCTCTCACAGTCTAGCAGGAGCGGGGGTGGGGAGGTGGGCATCATTTCCTGCTGCTCTTAGCACAGTCTATTTTTAAAAAACTCTGCTTTCTGCATGGAACCAATTTATTGGCCTAATGGGTTCTGTTTAGCTTTCAGTAAATTCTGTGATATTATTGGAAATAAATCCTCTGGGCTAACCGCCAGTATCAGTATAGTGCTCATAGTGTATGGCGCCCAGACAAAAGGGCTTACAGTCCAGAGGAATTTCTAAATAAAGCATCTAACTTCTGTCAGTCCATATTGGTCACAAGGAGGTTTATGGTATTTTTATTATCCAAGCCTTCGATCAATTATATAAAGCTAACTTCGCGTAGTTGCTAGAGAATATAAGACAGAATCTTCCAATATCCTGTATGAGTTAGATCTGGTTAAAATGAATGTCCTTCCTTGTTTATGATGCCTCAAGCCAATGCTCCCTTTGACGCTGCCCAGGCAGGCGCTACGGAGGATTAACAGTTGGCTTTGATCTTTCATCTTGCGTCAGAGATGGCCTCCTCTTAAGCTGGACAAATTGCAGCTTCCACAGTGAATGTGGGCGTGTCGATTTTCCATAGTTTAAGAAATACCAACCAAGTTCCTTGCTTTCCGACGTGGCTGATTGGGCTTGTTAGGACCCATGGTCAATTTGGCAGGATATCGAGGCTTTCTAGGCTAATTGTCCCCTCATTAATCTGTTGTTCATGGACAAGATGAGGAACGTTAAGGAGAATTGCAAAAACCGATTGTCCTTAACACAGTGAAAGCGTGGAGAATGATGGGACAAGTTGAGGGCACTTTACAAAACAAAAACTTCGGCTTTCACTCCCATTGTAGGATTGGTAGGATTCCAGCCGGGATTTATGGATTCTGGCTTGAGGCTCTAGGAGTCCAGATGAGTTTCCTGTTTGGGAGAATTGTTTGACGGGGAGGTCATGATGAATTTTGAGCAGCTGAGGCAGGAATATGAGGTATCTGGGAGGGACCTCTTTTGCGACTTTCAGCTTCAGGACTTTATAGAGAAAAAAGACTATATTAATGGTCCGTCTCTGTAAGTCAGACATGGAGACGAGAGTGCTTCAGAGTACGGGCACTCTCTCGTTCAGCACCTTCTGTCATCTGTTAGGAGGTAGTGTCTCGAAAGACATTGACCCTGTTACACCAGAACAGGAAGAGTTTATTCAGCCCCTGGAGCCTGATATACAGTTATGGGAGGAGACCAGTCAGCTCCTCGAGTCGATAACACTGGGCCCAGAGTAGGCATGCAGCACCAGTACCCTGTTATGCAGCAATAGGATCAATCTATTCAGCCTCCTCAAGTCTGTAACATAGGAACTGGAAGAGGGACTAGAGATTGGTGCACTGTGATACCAGGAGGATATTCAGTCCCTTCGAGCCTGTTGCACGGGAATTGGAGAAGGATGCAAACTATAAGATTTCTTATGGGAAAGGAGGAAGAAGATTACCTCACGTGTCTGGTGTATGGGAACAGAAGAAGGCCAATGATTCCCTCAATCCTATATCAGGGTTGCAGGAGAGACCGTTCAGTATCTTCAGCCTGTGATGGAGGAATATGAGAAGATTTTTTCAGCCCCTCAAACTGTGACACAGCAACAGGAAGATTGCATAAGCCCTTACAGCTCTTACGCATCAACAAGCAGACCCTCGAGATGGTGATGTAGAACACCAGAAAGACATCAGCCCATCGATTTTGTGCACAAGGAAGAGAATGAGTCCATTCAGCGCTCAGACCTCTTACAGAGCAATCAGAGCAGGTCATTTCACGCCATGTGCCAATTACACAGGATTGGAGCAAACAAAGAGATTATAGAGAGGTAAGAATTTAGAATTATCACCTTCACGATGGAATATAGAGTAGTCAGAAAAATGTTGAAATTTAAGAAATATTGTTAAAGTCGATTATTCAGGAATTAACGACAAGAAATTTGAAAAGTCAAACCACAATCCATCAGAATCAACATGATTTGGATGATTGTGGGCCTAGAGATGATATATTTGGACTTCCAGAAGGCATTGAATAGCTCTGCAAAAATGATTAGTCTGCAGATTTATTTCATTTACGATTAAAAGTAATTTTTCAGCTTGGATACAGGCTTCTTGAAGCAACAAAATGCAGTGAGATGGACAAAATATGGGTCATTTTCTGTTTGGCAAAATTCAACTTTTAGGAAACCATATGTCTTGGTCCCCAGGCCCCAACTATTTAAAATCTATAGTCTTAAGTAGTTGAGAGGATAGAGCATGTTATAACCAAATTAACAGATGACACTAACTCAGGTGAGAAATTGCAATGAAGATGCAAGAAATTAGAAAATGTATATGGATAGGTTGGGGCAACACTTGACAGAAGAAACTGAACAATGAAAAGTATGAGTGTATCCGTTTAGATCAATGTCGCAGAAAGGCAAATTATTATCCAAATGGAGAGAGACTTCAGAATGATTAGGTACAGAGGGATCTGGCTGCCCGCGTCCATACTACAGAATACTCCAATCTGGTACAGCAGATAATGAGAAAGGCAAGTGCAGCTTTGGCACTTATTTCTAAAACACGGGATTATAAAGGGAGGGAGATGTGAGATCGCAACTGAGTACTGTGTGCAGTCTTGGTGTCCTGACTGTAGGAGGGATGTATTTGCCATGGAGGCAGTTCAGAAGTGGTTTACTCGATTGACTACAGTGATGAGGAGATTGTCCTCTGAAGAGAGATTGAGCAGTTAATGCCAACACTGCCTGGAGTATAGAAAAATGAGAGGAGATGTCGGAGGTCTGGACGATGTTAAAGGTGATTGACAATGTAGATGTGAAATTGATATTTCCTCATGTGAGACAATCTCGAACGATCCTAAAACCATAGTTTAGGAAGAGGTGGGGGAGAAGTGAAACAGGGGTGGGGAGAACATACTTCTGTCACAGGGTTGGGAATCTGTGTAATTCACTGCCCCAGAGTGCAGTGGGTGCTGGGATATTGAGTAAGTGAAGGAATATGGAGATCGGACAGGAACGTGGAATTGAGGCCACAATGACATCAGCTAAGATTGTATTCAATGTCGGAACAGGCCTGAGGGGTTGGATTGCCGAACTGATGCTCCTCGTTCTTATTCAGCCCTTTGAATGTGTTACACATAAATGGGAGAGGACTGGTGATCAAACAGGAAGCAGAAACTCTGGATAAATCAGCCTTAGTCAGTTTGACAGAACGTCACCAGTGACCAGTGCTAGGTCCACAGCTCTTGACAATCTGTATCAATGATCAGGAGGAGTGGAACAAATGTACTGTAACTATGTATGCCGATTAAACTAAGATAAACAGGAAACTAAATTATCAAGGGAAGGTGGAGAGTCTGTAATTGGATATGGACAGGTGAAGTCAATGGATAAACATTTAGCAAATGGGATTAAAGATAATATATAATCTGTCATTTTCTTTAGGAAGAATGGTAGGTAGTATGTTACTGAAACGGAAAAAATACTACAGGACGTCGTGATGCAGTGTGTACAGGAGGGTTCATTCTGACCCGATCAGACACGGGAAGTGTTGCTCCATCTTCCTGATGTTCCCAGGGACCCAATTGCTCTCACCACCAAATATATCCACCGTCTCCAAATGGTGATGTTGACGTCGGCATACTGGGAGATGATGGACCTATCACCCACTCCTGCCTGGAAAGATCGGGATCATAGAAGCTGAGTGAAACAGTGACCCTGGCAGCACCGTCCTCCCCCGGTGTGAAGATGCAGGCCGTGTTGAAGGAAGTGACACGGCTCTGTGACCAGCTCCTTGTTCAATCAGGGTCCCCTCACACTCTGATCCTGAGTTAAATGTAACTTGGGAAGCTGTTCCTGGAAAACCCAGAGTGGATACAGCACATCCCTTTCCCCAAGCACACTCACTCCATGTTTTCAGATCTTCCTCTCTGTGCAGCCTCTGCTCCATTTGTTGTTCATCTTACAGACGCAGGTGTTGTAACTACAGTCCCCAGGCTCCATCCAAAGTTGGGTCACCAAATCCTCAGGTCTCCCTGAATGTCTGAGGCGGGTCACACAGAACCTCCAGCAAACCATCCACTAACCTCCACTAACTTTTCTATAACAGGAGTCAGTCAGAAGCCACTCAGCTACAAGTTCGATGCCTGCTCTTTTACAATTATACTCGAGAGGTTTCCTCATGTTATTGACCACACAATCATCTGAGAGGGACAAGCACAGGTGTTCAGTGGACACGCACAGTCCAAGGTTCAAAGGCGTGTCTAAAGCTGCCGGAACCCCTGACCAACATAGAGCACCACATGGGGCACACCAGGAAGTGAATAATAGCCCAGTACACACACACACCCCTGTCCAATGATCACCATATGGGGCACACCAGGAAGTGAACAATAGACTAGCATGCACACACCCCTGTCCAATGATCACCACATGGGGCACACCAGGAAGTGAACAATAGACCAGCACACACACCTGTCCAATGATCACCACATGGGGCACACCGGGAAGTGAACAGCAGCCAAACACACACACCCCTGTCCATGGAGCAGTACATGAGACACACCAGGAAGTTATCGACAGCCCAGCACACACCTCCCTGTCTATGAACTACCACATGGAACACACCTGGAAGTGAACAACAGCCCAGCACACACACCCCTGTCTATTGAGCACCACATGGAACACACCAGGAAGTGAACAGCAGTCTGACACATACCAGTTCATTGTTTCTGAGCTTCGCAATGCCAGCTCTTGATAAACAAGGGATCAAAATTGGACCCACAACCGGGACGTACAGGAGAACACAAGCCATACATTTTGCACATTGTTTCTGAGCTTCATAATGATTTCCCTGGGATTCCAGGGATATGAGCACCAACGGCCAAGTTAAGGTACAGAAAGACGGATATTCATGTTATAATTGGATGATTACTTGATAGACAAGTTCAGTGAACGTGGCTCTTCTCAGACAAGTGGGATTAACTGGATGAGTAGTACTTTCTTAGCTCCAATAACAAAAATAAGAATATAAAGTAAATGAGCTAACAAATCAGCTGAAATCCATGTCACAGAATCAGACACCATGATCCAGATGATATATCTGTGCAGCATGTAGCAGTGTTCAGACCAGGCTAGTGTACTGTTCAATACAACCCAGCAATCTGTGCAGACCATACCAGTCCATGAACTGCCTCTCCAGCAGTTATATAAAACAGTAGTATTTACCCTCCCAGCATGTAGAGCAGTGGACGCCACCCCTTAGGCATGGATCTGTAAACCAGGAGCAGTTACCCTACCAGCATGTAGGACTGTGTACACTGCCCCAGCGCATTGTTCAGTAACACTGTGTTAGATCACTGCCCAGCGAGGGGAAACCTGCAGCCCATGCTGGAAGTGACAGGATGTGCAGCTCCCATCTATTTACAGCTCCATATCTCCATTGTATCAATGGATGTAGAATATCTCAAGAGGAAGAAGGAAAATGACTTAGGGTTAAGTAGGCAAGGATCAGACAAGGCTCTAGAGGGTTACAAGGTAGTCAGGAAGGAAGTGAAGAATAATCTCAGGAGAGCGAGAAGCAGGCATGAAAAAGACTTGTTGAGTAGGATTAAGGTAAAACTTAAGATGTTCGATACTTTTGTGAGGAACAAGATGATGGATTTAGTGAGGGTAGGGCTCATCAGGATAGTGGAGGGAACTTGTGCCAGGAGTCGGAGGAGGTAGGGGAACATACAACATAGAACACTACAGCGCAGTACAGGCCCTTCGTCCCTCGAAGTTGCGCCGACCTGTCATACCAATCTGAAACCTATCTAACCTACACTATTCCATGTACGTCCATATGCTTGTCCAGTGACGACTTAAATGTAATTAAAGTTGGCGAATCTACTACTGTTGCAGGCAGAGCATTCCAATGCTCTCTCTTGACGTCTTTCCTGTCTACCTTGTAACCCTCAAGTGCCCTAACTGAGCCTTCACATCTCATCCTAACATATGTCGCCGTCTTCCTCTTGACCAGAGATTCCACTTCATTCGTAAACCATGGCTCCCGCACTCTACAGCTTCCTCCCTGCCTGACAGGTACATACATATCAATTACAAACAGTAGCTTTTCCTTGAATAAGCTCCACATTTCTAATGTGCCCATACCCTGCAGTTTCCTTCCCCATCATATGCTTCCTAAATCTTGCCTAATGGCATCGTAAATGCCTTTCCCCCAGCTGTAACTCTTGCCCAGTGGTATACACCTATCCCTTTCTATCACTAAAATAAACATAACAGAATTGTGATTGCTATCACCAAACTGCTTCCAAGTCTAACACCTGACCAGGCTCATTATCCAGTTTCAAAACTAATGTGGCTTCGCCCCTTGTAGGCCTGTCTATACACTATGTCAGGAAGCCCTCCTGCACACACTGGACAAAATCTGACCCCTCTATAATACTCATACTATAGTGTTCCCGTTCAATATTTCAAAATTTGAAGTTCCCCATTACATCCACCCTGTCTCTGTCACTCATACCAAGAATCATCTTTGCTATTCTTTGCTCTAAATCTCTGGAACTATTCGGAGGCCTTTCTAAAACTCCCAACGGGGTGACCTCTCCTTTCCTGTTTCTAACTTCAACCCATTCCACTTCAGATGACAAGTCCTCAAACATCCTTTCTGCAACTGCAATACTGTCCTTGACCAAAAATGTAACACCTCCCCCTCTTTTACCATCTTCTCTTTTCTTACTGAAACATTTAAATCCTGGAACCTGCAACAACTATTCCTGTCCCTGCTCTAACCATGTCTCCAAAATGGCCACAACATTGAAGTCCCAGCTACCAACCCATGCTGCAAGTTCACTCACCTTATTCCGGGTGCTCCTGGCGTTGAAGTGGACACACTTCAAACCAACCTCTTGCTTGCCGGTGCCGTCTTGCATTCCTGAAACTGGATATTGGACCTCCCTACTCTCAACTCTTTCTAAAAAACTATAATTTTGGTTACCATCCCCCTGCTGGATTAGATTAAACCCACCCCAATAGCCTTAGCTAAATCCCCCCCCCCCCCGGATATTGGTACCCCTCTGGTTCAGATGAAGCCCATCCTGCTTGTAGAGGTCCCACCTACCCCAGAAAGAGCCCCAATTATCCAGGAATCCAAAACCCTCCCTCCTGCACCATCCCTGTAGCCACGTGTTCACCTTCTCTCTCTCTCTCCCTATTCGTTGCCTCACTAGCACGTGGCACGGGCAAGAAACCAGAGCCTTGAAGAGTATTTCCACTGCAACTGCATCCAAGCAATTCCGACCAAACCATTTGTAAGGTGATGCGATTAATTTATCACACGTTCTTTGAATAGAAATATTCTATAATTCTCCCCTAGAAGGTGTAAGTGAGAAAGGATTGAAAAGTCTGAAACTGGCCCAGTGGTGGTGGTAATATATCTAGGTATCAGACAAAACTGTTCTGTGCATCCAGAGATATTTTCAAAACCAAACAGCCGTGCAATGTGAGATATTCCCAGTATTTAATGTCCTCTGGTAGAAAAAATGACACTTGTGCAGTGGCTTGGGGAGACCAGCAGGGGGTGGCATTGTATGACTATAACCTTAACAGGTACAGACGTAGAGGTGGAGGAGGGGAGTAAGGGTTTATCTCAATTTCAATGGATTTACCCCCAAAATCACAGAGCCATCATTTCACAGAGATACACACAAACATACATAGTCACATTAAACACACAACAGACATACATACAGATATGGACACTTACACACAAACACATGCACACACCCGCACACCCAGTGGTTTCTTTAAGATAGAGATAAGTTTTTCATGAATAAGGGAATCAATGGTCAGTTGGTGAGGGAAGGAGGATGTGGCTGAGAAACATTTTAACTGTGATCAAATGGCACAGCAGATCCAAGGGGTTAAATGGCCTAATTCTGTTCTAATTTCCTATTTTGTGAAGGGATTCATTTTGGAAATTGAATTTGAATGCTGATCACTGGGTCAAATGTAGGATTCGTAGCAGTGTGGAGGAACAAACGGATCTTGGGGTCCATGTCTGCAGGTCTCTCATTTGCCACCTAAGTTGATAGGGTTGTTAAGAAGGCGTATGGTGTGTTGGTTTTCATTAGCAGGTGGACTGAGTTGAAGAGTCGCAAGATTATCCTATAAAGCTCTGGTGAAACCACATTTGAAATGTTCTGGTCGCCTCAGTAAAGAAAGGATATGGAAGCTTTCGAGCAGGTGCAGAGGAGATTTACCAGAATACTGCCTGAACGAGAGGGCTTGTCTTATGAAGAAAGGTTGAGGGAGCTATGGCTTTTCTCATTGGAGTAAAGAAGGATGAGAGGGAACTTGATAGAGCTGAATATGATGGTGAGAGGTACTGACAGAGGAAATAGCCAGAGACTTCTTCCCAGGGTGGAAATGGTTGTCACGAGGTGAGCATAATTTTAAGGTGTTTGGAGAAAGGTTTTGGAAGATGTCAAAGGCAGTGAAACACCAGCCCCCCTCCCCCCCCCCCCCCACAAACCGGGCCCCTAGGTACTGTGAGACAGCCGTGCTAACCATAGAGACATCATGCCCCTCTCCCGCTCCCCAAAAACCGGGTTCTTGATACTGTGAGGCAGTCCTGCTAACCACTGAGACACCATGCCCCCTCCCCCTCCCCCAAACCAGGTTCTTGATACTGTGAGGCAGTCCTGCTAACCACTGAGACACCATGCCCCCTCCCCCTCCCCCAAACCGGGTTCTTGATACTGTGAGACAGCCGTGCTAACCACTGAGACACCATGCTTCCTCCCCCTCCCCCAAACCAGGTTCTTGATACTGTGAGGCAGTCCTGCTAACCACTGAGACACCATGCCCCCCTCCCCCTCCTCCCAAACCGGGTCCCTGATACTGTGAGGCAGTCCTGCTAACCACTGAGACACGATACCTCCCTCCCCCTCCCCCCAAACCGGGTCCCTGGGACTCTGAGGCAGTCGTGCTAACAACTGAGACACCATGCACCCCCCCATCCCCCCGAAACCACGTCCCTGGTACTGCGAGACAGCCGCGCTCACCACTGAGACACCATGCACCCCCTCCCACTCCCACTCTTCCCCAAACCAGGTCCCTGGTACTGTGAGACAGTCGTGCTAACCACTGAGACACCATGCCCCCTCCCCCTCCCCACTAAACCGGTGTCCCTGGTACTGTGAGACAGCCGTCCGAACCACTGAGACACCATACCCCCCTCCCCCACCCCTAAACCGGGTCCCTGGTACTGTGAGACAGCCGTCCGAACCACTGAGACACCATACCCCCCTCCCCCACCCCTAAACCGGGTCCCTGGTACTGTGAGACAGCCGTGCTCACCACTGAGACACCATGCCCCCCTCCCCTCCCCCAAACCGGGTCCCTGGTACTTTGAGACAGCTGTGTTAGCGACTGAGACACCATGTCCCAAATCCCCACCCCCATCCCTCCAACCGGGTCCATGGTACTGTGAGACAGCCGTACTAAACACTGAGACATTATGCCCCCCTCCCCCTCCCGCCAAACCGGGTCCCTGCTACTGTGAGACAGCTGTCCGAACCACTGAGACACCATGCCCCCTCCCCCACCCCCAAACCGGGTTCCTGGTACTGAGAGACAGCCGTGCTAACAACTGAGAATCCATGCCTCCCACTCCCTCCCTCCAATCCGTGTGCCTGGTACTGTGAAACAACCATGCTAACCACTGAGACACCATTCCCTCGTCCCCGGTCCCTCCCCAAAACGGATTCACTGTGCTCGGTAATACTGGGGAAAATGTGAATAAAAGTGATGAGCTTCGAGCTATGATGTTGTGGCCATAGTCGAGACGTGGGTTTCTCAGGGGCAGGAATGGTTGCTGGATGTTCCAGGGTTTAGAACATTTAAAAAGAATAGGGAGGAGGTAAAAAGAGGAGGTGTGTAGCACTGCTAATCAGAGAGGGTATCACAGCTACAGAAGTTACCATTATCGTGGAGGGTATGCCTACTGAGTCAGTATGGGTGGAAATTAGGAGCAGTAAGGCAGCAATCACCTCATTACGGGTTTACTACAGGCCCCCCAATAGAAGCAGGAAGATTGAAGAAAGCATAGGTCGGCAGATTTTGGAAAGGTGTGAATGGAATAGGGTAGTTGTAATGGGTGACTAACTTTCCCAATACTGTTTGGAACCTCCTTCCAACAGATGGTTTGGAAGGAGCTGTTTTTGTAAGGTGGGTTCAGGAGGGTTTCCTAACTCAGTACGTTGACAGGCCGACGAAGGGAAAGGACATTTTGGATTTGGTGCTTGGCAATGAGCCGGGGCAGGTGTCAAATCTTGCGGTGAGAGAGCATTTTGGTGATAGTTACCACAACTGCCTCATATTCTACTTAGCTATGGAGAAGGAGAGAAGCAGGTAGAATGGGAGGATATTTTGTTGGCGAAATGGAATCTATGATACTATCAGACTGCGTTGCGAAGCATGGACTGGGAGCAATTGTTCCATGGAAAGGCCACTCTAGACATGTGGAGACGGTTTAAGGAACAGTTGTTGCGAGTGATGCATAAATGCGCTCCTTTGAGACAGGCAAGAAAGGGTAAGAAAAAACGAATCTTGGATGAAGAGAGCAGAGGAGCTTCTCGTCAAAAGAAAGAAGGCAGCTTACGTAAAGTGGAGGAAGCAAGGGTCTTGCTCAGCTCTAGAGGATTACAGGCAGGCGAGGAAGGAGCTCAAAAATGGCCTGAGAGCCAGGAGGGGGCAGGAAGGATTAGGAAGAATAATGGCCGAAGAAAGAGTAGGGCCGATCAGGGATAGCATCGGGAACTTGTGTACAGAGTCTGAGGAGGTAGGGGAAGCCCTAAATGAGGTTTTTGCTTCTGTCTTTACGAAAGAAAAGGACCTTGTAGTGAATGAAACCATTGAGGAGCAGGTAATCATGCTGCAACTGATCGATTGAGGAAGCTGATGTGCTGAACATTTTGACAAACATTAATATTAACAAGTCGCCAGGGCCAGACCAGAATTGTCCTCGGCTGCTTTGGGAAGTGAGAAATGTGATTGCTTCACAACTTGCGAAGATCCTTACATCCTCGTTCTCCATTGAAGTCGTACCTGAGGACTGGAGGGAGGCAAATGTAATTCCTCTCTTCAAGAAAGGAAATAGGGAAATCCCCGGAAATTACAGACCAGTCAGTCTCACGTCTGTCATCTTCAAGGTGTTAGAAAGGATTCTGAGGGATAGGATTTATGAACATCTGGAAGAGCATGGCTTGATTAAAGGCAGTCAGCACGGCTTTGTGAGGGGCAGGTCATGCCTCACAAATCTTACTGAGTTCTTTGAGGATGTTACGAGACAAGTTGATGAGGGTCGAGCGGTGGATATGGTGTATCTGGACTTCAGTTAGGCATTTGATTAGGTTCCCCATGGTACGCTCGTTCAGAAGGTCAGGAAGAATGGGATACAGGAAAATTTAGCTGTCTAGATACAGAATTGGCTGGTCGACAGAAGACAGCGAGTTGTAGTGGAAGGAAAATATTCTGCCTGGAAGTCAGTGGTGAATGGTGTTACACAGGGCTCTGTTCTTGGGCCTCTACTGTTTGTAATTTTTATTAATGACTTGGATGAGGAGATTGAAGGATGGGTTAGCAAGTTTGCAGAAGACACAAAGGTTGGAGGTATCATTGACAGTATACAGGACTGTTGTAGGCTGCAGCATGACATTGCCAGGATGCAGAGATGGGCTGAGAGGTGGTAGATGGAATTCAAACTGGATAAATGCGAGGTTATGCATTTTGGAAGATCAAATTTGAATGTTGAGTACAGGATAAAAGGCCGGATTCTTGGCAGTGTGGAGGAACAGCGGTATCTTGGTGTGCAGGTACATAGATCCCTTAAAATTTCCACCCAGGTGGACAGGGTTGTTAAGAAAGCATATGGTGTTTTGGCTTTCATTAACAGGGGGATTGAGATTAAGAGCCATGAGATCTTGTTGCAGCTCTATAAAACTTTGGTTAGACCGCACTTGGAATACTGTGTTCAGTTCTGGTCGCCCTACTATAGGAAAGATGTGGATGCTTTGGAGAGGGTTCAGAGGAGGTTTACCAGGATGCTGCCTGGACTGGAGGGCTTATCTTACGAAGAGAGGTTGACTGAGCTCGGACCTTTTTCGTTGGAAAAAAGAAGGAAGAGAGGGGACCTAATTGAGGTGTAAAAGATAATGAGAGGCATAGATAGAGTTGATAGCCAAAATCTTTTTCCTAGGGTAGCAATCGTTAACATGAGGGGTCATAGTTTTAAGCCGTTGGGCGGAAAGTATAGAGAAGATGTCAGAGGCTGGTTCTTTACACAGAGAGTTGTGAGAGCATGGAATGCGTTGCCAGCAGCAGTTGTGGAAGCGAGGTCATTGGGGACATTTAAGAGTCTGCTGGACATGCATATGGTCACAGACATTTGAGAGTTCATACATTAGGTGTACCTCACATGAGGATCAATGGTCGGCATAACATCGTGAGCTGAAGGGCCTGCTCTGTGCTGCACTGTTCTATGTTCTATGTTCTAAACAGTAAACAGTGACAAAATACCACAGATGAGTCAGGATCTGGAGGTAGAAACAGAGGCAGCATATTGAGTCTGATACGATCCTCTTCTGAAAAATTCATATTGGAATCAAAAAGTTAATTGTGTTTCTCTCTGATCAGAACCTGCAAATGTTTTCCTGCACTTGCAACTTAGTTACTCTTCTGGACAGTGGATATTTGTCTGATCTGAAAGGGAACAGCAAAGCTGCCATTTCTGTTGACGCTCAAGTATTTGGTTATGGTTTTTGAATGAAAAATGAAAAACTATGTGCCTGACAGCTCTCCAAATACCGATAGTTTATTGCCATTGTCATAATGCATTATGAAAATGTTGAACTCGGTGGTCATGAAATTACATGATCAATTCTCTGAAAGTAACTGATTGTTAACAATTGGGATCAGTACTTAAATGTCTTATCATGCTCCTGATGTCACTGGCATTGTACTCATCCAGCAAGATCTTACCTTTCCGAGAGTTTCAATATATCTATGAAAACATAAAATATCTTTGTATTTTTTAACAAGATATATTCATCCAGGGTTTTGGAAGGCACTAGCAAGGGTAGAGTTTATTTGTCATCCCCAATGGCTCTGGAATAAGAGACACAGAGTTGCCCTATTTTACCTCTTCAATCCAAAGTGATGTAGATCCAGACAGAGCTGTTTGTAGGGGCATTCCAAGATTTTTAACAAATACTTGTGAAGGATCAGCAAATTAGTCCCTAGTCAGGATGACATGCAACTTGGAAGATACCTTTCAGAGACTGATTTTTCTCTTGTTCCCATTCCAAGTGCAGAATGTTCTCTAATTCCCATTAATCACAGTTTTGCTCAGGGTCCTTGATTCCACCCTCAGTCAAGTCCTGCTTCGGTTGAAAGGGAAGTCACTCTGATCTCACCTCAAATTACACGGGAACATCAGTTGAAAGAATAAGGAGCAAAAGACAAGAACACTGTTTGTTTGAGCAATATCTTCGCAATATTCAAAAGAAGATTGATGCATGATCTTCCTTAATGCATTATTTCAACATGACATCACTTTTCAAACAATATTCAAATCGGTGGGTGTTTGTTCTTTTAACTTGCTTCCAATTCAGTGTAGGAATGAGAACGTGAATTATCTTCTATAGTGTGTTTATAATCCAGAATTTAATTCAATCTTTATCATCATTGCTCTAGCTCTTTCAAACAAAATTAATGAATGAGCCTGTGTCCATCCTGCAGATGAAAAAGTTCTTTCAGCTCTGACTACTGCAGCGAATGTTGTAATGAATAAGCTGCAGGCCCACGTAAAATGAAAATGCTGCAGGGCAAGGTGCCAAACGCTAGGCTAAGATTAATTATGTCCAAGCATTATGAATAATACATGCAGAGGGGCGGAGTATAAAAGCATGATTCAGCTCCCTGTCCAAAATACTGTTTGTGGCTCCCTCACAAAAGACCACAACTGATTCACGTTGTAAATTCACCAAAATAGGAAAAACAAGAGACTGGAATTCCCAATTCTGCAACTACATTTGTAGAACAGGAAGAAAATCAAGGTTTTTTTTCTGAAATTCATACATTGTGATGATCAGAATGTGGGAGATGGGGGGGGGACATGTTAATGGATGATAAACAATGTTGTAGATGACACAATGATTATCCAAGTGGGTCACAGTGAGGAGGAACGTGTTGGTTACAGATTTTCAGATGGCCAGATCAATGACTGATAAAAGGTTACACTGAAATGTGTGAGATGCTGCTCTTTGGAAGATGTAACAAGACAAGGGAGAAGACAAACAATGAAGATAGGTTAGATTTGCTTTTGGAGCAGAGAAAGGTGAGGGGTGAACCTGACAGAGGTGTATTATAGCATGACAGGTATGGGACGAGTGAACAGACAACAACAATTCTCTTTAGTAAAAGAGTCAAAAACAATGGGGAATAGGTTTGGAGTCAAAGAGAATATACTAACAGAGGATTTGTGAAATCTGTTTCGAACCCAGAGCATGATATGTGTCAAAAGTGCATTGCCTGGGAGGATGGTTCAGGAAGGTAACCTCACAAACATTATAAAACACTTGTATCAGCACTGGGTGGTGCACACTGGACGGGCCTTGACTTTATTACGTTATTCCATGTGGTGGCAGCCATGAAATGTATGATATATTCTGAAGCAGCAACCAATTGGACTTGGTTTGTTCCAACGAACTGTTCTCAGGAAGTGGTGAGATTACAAACAAGCATCATCCCATGGAGTATCAGCACTTACTCAACCTAGGACAGCCCAGCCACCTCTGAAATCATCCAGGATAATTCACATTATCAGTGTAAGAATCGTCCAAAACAGCATCCACAGTATTCCAGCTGTTTGACACTATTATGTTAAGTTCACCAAGAAACAGACTTCACTTCATTATTATATAGATTTCTCGTGTAAGGTTGTTATTTCTCTGAAGACTAATAAATTCCTTCCCTTATATTCGTATTGACAAACAGTCTGTTATCCTGCGAGCTGTTCCTCACCAGTAATATTTACTCCCAGTTAAACCGGCACATGAGATGCACTGCCAGCACTCCCTCCCAACAGCCACTTAGATGGACCAACATCAACTGGACTGGAACGTCTCAAGGGCAATTAATGCTGGTCTAGCTCCATTAAAATCCCAAATGAACTAAAAAGACAATCCGATTTTATAATAATTATTAAACAACGAGGGCATTTTGTTGATCTGAAGAGTTTGTCGCTGTCTTTAAAATTGTGAGAACTGTATTATTTTATTTTCAGTATCTAAAGACAACAGAAATGTAAAACCTAGCATCAGGAGTAAGGAATCAAAACAACTCCACCATGTGATAAGGTCGTGGATGATCTGATTGTGACCTCAATCGCACATTCCTCATTTGCCCTTACAATGTTCGTGCATCATTCTTAGTCAAGAATCTGCCTGCCTCTGCCTTAGGAATATTTAATGCCTTATCCTCCATCGCTATCTGGGAAGGGAATTGTACAAAGACACAACACTCTGAGAGGATGACACCAAATCACCATCTTCTTAACAGAGATATTTTTCTGTTTTACTCTCCATCCACTCAAGGACGGGTTGCACCTGAACCAGAAGGGCACCAATATCCTGGGGGGTAGGTTTGCTAGCACTCTTCGGGGGGGGTTTAAACTAATTTGGCAGGGGGATGGGATCCGGACTTGTAGTCCAGCAAGTAAGCTAGCTGTGTGTCAGGATGTCCAAGACTGTAGGGAGGCTGTGGAGAAGGTAGCACTGACAGGGACTACTTGTGGACACAGAGATGGGCTCAAGTGCGTATACTTCAATGCAAGGAGTATCAGAAATAAGGTGGGTGAACTTAAGGCGTGGATCGGTACCTGGGACTACGATGTTGTGGCCATCACGGAAACGTGGATAGATGAGGGACAGGAATGGCTGTTGGAGGTTCCTGGTTACAGATGTTTCAGTAAGATTAGGGAGGGTGGTAAAAAAGGAGGGGGGGGTGGCATTGCTAATTAGAAATGGTATAACGGCTGCAGAAAGGAAGTTTGAGGGGGATCTGCCTCTGGAGGTAGTATGGGCTGAAGTCAGAAATAGGAAAGGTGCAGTCACCTTGTTGGGTGTTTATTATAGGCACCCCAATAGCAGCAGAGATGTGGAGAAACAGATTGGGAAACAGATTTTGGAAAGGTGCAGAAGCCACAGGGTCGTAGTCATGGGCGACTTCAACTTCCCAAATATTGATTGGAAGCTCTTTAGATCAAGTATATTGGATGGGGCGGTGTTTGTTCAGTGTGTCCAGGAAGCTTTTCTAACGCAGTATGTAGATTGTCCAACCAGAGGGGAGGCCATATTGGATTTGGTACTCGGTAATGAACCGGGACAAGTGGTGGGCTTGTTAGTGGGTGAACATTTTGGTGACGGTGACCACAATTCTGTGACTTTCACCTTGGTTATGGAGAGAAATAGGTGTGCACAACAAGGAAGTTTTTACAATTGGGGGAAGGGAAATTACGATGCTGTAAGACAGGATTTGAGGAGCATACATTGGGAGCATAGGCTGTCAGGGAAGGATGTGGTGGAAATGTGGAACTTTTTCAAGGAGCAGATACGACTTGTCCTTGATATGTATGTACCGACCAGGCAGGAAAGAAATGGTCGTGTGAGGGAGCCTTGGTTGACGAGGGAGGTTGAATGTCTAGTAAAGAGGAAGAAGGAGGCTTACATAAGGTTGAGGAAACAAGGTTCAGACAGAGCAGTGGAGGGATACAGGATAGCCAGAAGGGACCTGAATAAAGGGATTAGGAGAGCTAAGAGAGGGCATGAAAAATCCTTGGCGGATAGGATCAAGGATAACCCCAAGGCATTCTATGCGTATGTGAGAAACCTGAGAATGACGAGAACGAGGGTAGGTCCGATCAAGGACAGTGGTGGGAGACTGTGTATTGAGTCGGAAGAGATAGGAGAGGTCTTGAACAAGTACTTCTCTTCAGTATTTACGAACGAGAGGGACCGTATTGTTGAAGAGGAGAGTGTGAAACGGACTGATAAGCTAGAAGAGATACCTGTTAGGAAGGAAGATGTGTTGGACATTTTGAACAACTTGAGGATAGACAAGTCCCCCGGGCCTGACGGGATATATCCTAGGATTATGTGGGAAGCAAGAGAGGAAATTGCAGTACCGTTGGCAATGATCTTCTCGTCTTCACTGGCAACGGGGGTGGTACCAGGGGACTGGAGAGTAGCGAATGTTGAGCCCCTGTTCAAAAAAGGGAATAGGGATAACCCCGGGAATTACAGGCCAGTTAGTCTTACTTCTGTGGTAGGCAAAGTAATGGAAAGGTTACTGAGGGATAGGATTTACGAGTATCTGGAAATACACTGCTTGATTAGGGACAGCCAGCACGGATTTGTGAAGGGTAGGTCTTGCCTTACAAGTCTTATTGCATTCTTCGAGGAGGTGACCAAGCATGTGGATGAGGGTAGAGCAGTGGATGTAGTGTACATGGATTTTAGTAAGGCATTTGATAAGGTTCCCCATGGTAGGCTTATGCGGAATGTCAGGAGGCATGGGATAGAGGGAAATTTGGCCAATTGGATAGACAACTGGCTAACCGGTCGAAGTCAGAGAGTGGTGGTAGATGGTAAATATTCAGCATGGAGTCCAGTTACAAGTGGAGTTCCGCAGGGATCAGTTCTGGGTCCTCTGCTGTTTGTAATTTTTATTAATGACTTAGATGAGGGAGTCGAAGGGTGGATCAGTAAATTTGCAGATGATACAAAGATAGGTGGAGTTGTGGACAGTGAGGAGGGCTGTTGTCGGCTGCAGAGGGACTGAGATATGATGCAGAGCTGGGCTGAGGAGTGGCAGATGGAGTTCAACCCTGCCAAGTGTGAGGTTGTCCATTTTGGAAGAACAAATAAGAATGCGGAATACAGGGTTAATGGTAGGGTTCTTAGTCAGGTGGAGGAACAGAAGGATCTTGGAGTCTATGCACATAGATCTTTGAAGGTTGCCACTCAGGTGGATAGAGTTTTTAAGAAGGCCTATGGAGTATTATCGTTCATTAGCAGAGGGATTGAATTCAAGAGTCGTGAAGTGATGTTGCAGCTGTACAGGACTTTAGTTAGGACACAGTTGGAGTACTGTGTGCAGTTCTGGTCGCCTCACTTTAAAAAAAGATGTGGAAGCTTTGGAGAGGGTGCAGAGAAGATTTACCAGGATGTTGCCTGGAATGGAGAGTAGGTCATACGAGGATAGGTTGAGAGTTCTCTGCCTTTTCTCGTTGGAATGGCGAAGGATGAGGGGTGACTTGATAGAGGTTTATAAGATGATCAGAGGAATAGATAGAGTAGACAGTCAGAAACTTTTTCCCCGGGTACAACAGAGTGTTACAAGGGGACATAAATTTAAGGTGAAGGGTGGAAGGTATAGGGGAGATGTCAGGGGTGGGTTCTTTACGCAGAGAGTGGTGGGGGCATGGAATGCGCTGCCCGTGGGAGTGGTAGAGTCAGAATCATTAGCGACCTTTAAGCGGCATTTGGATAGGTACATGGATGGGTGCTTAATCTAGGATAGAAGTTCGGCACAACATCGTGGGCCGAAGGGCCTGTTCTGTGCTGTATTATTCTATGTTCTATGTTCTATGTTCTATGTTCTATGGTAATCTCTCACACAAGGTGAAATATTGTTTTAGAATTCAACTTGAAAGACTACTTGGAATATTTTGAGGTTAAGCGAGACCACATGTTGTTCGCCTAAACCCCAGCAGATCCAGAGCCCGTCATTTCGAGATTTCCTCCTGAAATAAACGCTCCTCACAAGAATCAGCTGAGTGAATATTCTGTGGGTTGCATTTCATATCATTGTGGCCATCGCTCTCTCAATGTGGTTACACCACTACATGGTAAATCTGTACAAAATCGTCCCAACTTTTAAATATATTCTGTTTCAGAAAGTTTCAACATTTGTCTTACCTCCCAAAAAATTTGATGTTCACATAAAATTTTTATTTTGTCATTCAATTGCCTGGTTCCTCTGTGCCGAAAGCCAATCTCTCCACTGAAATAATACACTCCATTTCCATTCAACCCACCAATATCTTTTAGCACAGACACATTTTTCCTACTATGTTCCATACACCAATATTTGCCTGTTCACTTGACTCACCTTAATCTCCTTATCGACTCATGTACTCTTCATATCTTCCTTCTCGGTTTCAAGTTTTTTTTTAGATTAGTTACAGTGTGAAAACAGGCCCTTTGGCCCAACAAGTCCACACCGACCCGCCGAAGCGCAACTCACCCAGACCCATTCTCCTACATTTACCCCTTTACCTAACACTACGGGCAATTTAGCTTGGCCAATTCATCTAAATTGCACATTTTTAGACTGTGGGAGGAAACCGGAGCACCCGGAGGAAACCCACGCTGAAGTTTGCATTCTTCCATAATAAAGACAGAATATTTGGCTAAAGAAATACACTGTGGCCATATTGCAAAGTAATTAACAATGAAATATTGTTATTTCATGTCTAAACTATAAATTTGAGACAATGCTAAAATGTTTTGCAGTCGCACCACTCAGTTCCATTACTTAAAATAGAGTCAGATGGTGTGGAATGTGTGTGTGTAGAATTGAGGAACCGTAAAGGTGAAAACCCGCAGTTGAAGTTATGTACAGGTCTACAAATCGTAGTCAGAAGCTGGGGCGCATGATAGACGAGGAGATAGAAACGATATGTAGGAAAGGCAAAGTTACAGTGACTGGGGAGATTTAAATATGCAGGTGGACTGGGAAAATCAGTGGTAGTGGTTTGCAAGGAAAGGAATTTGTGGAATGTCTACAAGATGGCTTTTTGGAGCAGCTTATGGTGCAGGCAAAGAGGGAACGGGCAATACTGGATTTAGAGCTGTGCAGTGAGGCAGACTTGATCAGGAAGCTTAAGGTGAAGGAACCTTCGGAGGCAGTGATCATACTATGATTGAACCTACTCTTCGATTTGAGAGGGAGAAAGTAGAATCGGAGTTAATATTACTGCAAACTAAAGACACCTTCAAAGACACAAGGGAGGAGCTGGATAGAATTGACTGGGAGAGGAGCTGAGCAAGAAACACAGTGGAACAATAATGGCGGGAGTTTCTTGGAGCAATTTAGGAGTCACAGCAGAGATTTATCCCGAGGTAAAAGATGCATTGTACAGCGAGGATGAGGCAACCATGGATGACTGGGACAGTCATGGCTAGGGTAAAAGGAAAATAGAAAGCAGATAATGTAGCAAAGAGCAGTGCGAAACCAGAGGATTTGGAAGCTTCAATGATGAACAGATGGCAACAAAATAAGAAATAAGGACGGAGATGATTAAACACGAGGTTAAGCTAGCCAGTGATATAAAGGACAACTGTAAGACTATCGTTAGACATATAAAGGGCAAAAGAGAAGCAAAAGTGGATATTGAGGCACTGGAAAATGACGCTAGAGAGATAGTCACGTGGAACAAATAATAGATGAGAAACTGAATAACTATTACGAGAGTGAGCAAAGAAGTGGCAGATGGAGTACAACTTGGGAAAGTGCGAGGTGATGCACATTAGTAGGCAGAATACAGGCATAGACTACTTTGTAAGTGGAGAGAAAAATCAGAAGTCTGAAGTGCAAAGAGAGTTGCGAGTTTCAGTTCAGGATTGTCTCTAGACAAACTTGTAGGTTAAGTCAGCAATTAGGAAGGTGTTGTTTCTGGGGCACAGTGTGATTGAAATCTTATATTCAGCAAAAGAACCGAGTTAACTCTTACAAACAATATTTGTTTTTTGAACACAATTAATATAAGAACAATAAAATGAATTATAACGTAATGATAAACGCTACACATTATCTTATGCTTTAAATTAATTTTGGATGATCACAAACCACCCCACTAGAAGTTGACCGGTTTCGACTTGGTGATGTGTTCTTGTTCTTCTGATGATCTTGGAGGAGTCTTCTCTTTCCCTGGTTATTCTCCAGTGACTGCACTGGTTTTGTGGTGATTCTTATCCTTCCAAGTCTTTACGCCCCTTTTTGGAAGGTAAGGAGGATCTGTCAATGGAATGATCAGGTTCATTTACCCGGATCAATCAGACTCAATCATGGGTTGGCTCAAGGGAAACATTCCATTGTCCCATTCAGGTCCAACTTCAGGTGAGTATTTCATGATCTGTAGTTTCAGGTTTGTTTTCAAACCGTCTGTGGGTAGCTGCAGCCTGTCTGGATTCTGCAGCATGTGGATTAGCACAGAGACTTTAGTCAAAGCTGGGGTCCATTTCACAGCATGCTTTAATAATTGTTCACTTTTGTAACTCCATGGTAAATTCATTATTGCCCATCATAAGATTAATCTTTCAGGTGGCCCGTCCGGTCAGAAACGCCTTCAGCCTGAGAGTGGTGAATCTATAGTAAGGATGGCAGTTTCCTTACCTAAAGGACATTAGTGAACCAGGTGGGTTTTTCTTGGCAATCGATTCATAACCACCATCAGTCTCTTAATTCCAGATTTGAATTCATGCTCCCCTACTTGCTGTGGCAGGATTTGGACCCAGGTCACCAGAACATTATCTGGGCTTATCACATAAGAATTCAGTTATAATACGACGAGGCCACTGACTTGCCCAATCCTCCATAGTGTGACTAACACGTGCATTATGATATGCACTAGGATTTGCCTTCATGTTATCCTTGACTTCCTTATCAAGATATGGATTTTTTTCCCCCGTTATGCAACTCCTGTTCGGTCTTCAGTATATCCCTAATTATTTGCCAAATTTCTTCATCTGCCTGCATTTGACTATTCTTTTCTTCCACCCCCACCCACCAAGGCCAAATCCTTCCTTAGGCCAGTATAATTACCATTGCCTAACACTAAAACTCTCAAGTATGACTCAGGCTTAACACTTCCAATATGAATGTGAAATTCCAGCATGTTGTGTTTACTCCTTCCAAGGTAAAGCTCATTCACAAATCCTTCCTTGTTACATAATATCAAATCTAAATTAGCCTATTCTCTGGTTGGTTCCATGCCATCCTGCTCTCAGAAATAATCTGTCATACACTGCATGAATTTTTATTCGAGGATATTACTCTCAAGTTGATTAACTGAGTCAATTTGCATGTTCAAAACACCCATAATTAAAATTGTGCCCCTGTTACAAGCCCTCACTATATTCTACCTCAGAAGTACTTTGGGGGGACAGTGGCTGAAAATTCCTCTTCCCAAGAGGTTTCTTCTTTTGCTTTTTATTTGCACTGAGATGGATTTCAAATATTTTTTGGCACAAAACAGTTTGAAAAGGTCTGAGTTCCCACTCACACAAACAAATGTTTATTTTCTTTACATGAACCACATTTCACAGTAAATATTGAGGAATTCAGAGGGCTAAAAGTGGTCATGAGATATCTTTAGCAAACAGGATTGAGGAAAATCCCAAAGTCTACGTTTCATATATAAACAACAAGAGGGTAACTCGAGAACTGTTTGGCCCACACAAGGACAAAGGAAGAAAGTTATGCATGGAGTCAGAGAAAATGGGTGAGATTCTTAGGGAGTACTTTGCTTCTGTATTCACCAAGGAGAGGGACATGATGGATGTTGAGGTTAGGGATAGATCTTTGCGTACTCTGGGTCAAGTCGACATAAAGAGGGAGGAAGTTTTGGATATTTTAAAAGGTAGAAATGTAGACAAGCTCCCAGGTCTGGATGAGATCTAACCACAGGTTACTGAGGGATGTGAGTGAGGAAATAACTGGGGCTTTAACGAATATCTTTGCAGGACCCTTGGACATGGGTGAGGTCCTGGAGGACAGGAGCATTGCTAATGCTGTCTCCTTGTTTAAGAAGGATAGCGGGAATTATCCAGGTATTTATAGACCGGCGAGCCTCAGATCAGTGGTTGGGAAGCTTCTGGATAAGATACTGAGGGACTTGAGTAAGGTATTTTATTAGGTTCTCCAGGGTAGGCTGATGGAGAAGGTGATGCCGCATGGGGTCCAGGATGTTTCATCTAGATGGATAGAGAACTGGCTGGCTAATAGGAGACAGACAGTAGTAAGGGGAAGGGGATTTCTCAAAATGGAGACATATCACCAGTGGTATGCAACAGCGATCTGTGCTGGGACCACTGTTGTTTGTGATATATGTCAGTGATTTGGAGGATCAGTTGCCTGATTAGCAAGTTTGCAGATGACACCAAGATTGGTGGACTAGCAGATAATGAAGGGGAATGTCAGAGAATGCAGTAGAATATAGAGAGATTGGAGAGATGGGCACAGAAATGACATACAGAGTTCAGACTGTGCAAATGCGAGGCAATGCATTTTGGAAGATTAGGTTCAAGAGCAACAATACAGTAAACGGAAAAGTCTTGGGAAAAATTGACATACAGTGAGACCTGGGTCCATTGTTTCCTGAAAGGTCAGTAAACTGGTCAAGGCAACATAAGGCATGCTTTCCTTCATTGGATCAGCTGTTGAGTCCAAACATTGGCAGGTCATATTACAGTTGCATAGGACTTTGGTTTCACCGCATTTGAAATACTGCATATATTTCTGGTCACCACGTTACCAAAAAGATGTGAATGCTTTGAATAGAGTGCAGAATAGGTTCACCAGGATGTTGCCTGGAATGGAGGGTGCTGGTTATGAAGAAAGATTGAGTAGATTAGGATTTTTTTAATTATAAAGATAAAGCTTGAGGGGGACCTGATTGAGGTCTACAAAATCAAGAGAGGTATAGACAGGGTGGATAGCAAGAAGCTTTTCCCCCAAATTTTGGAACTCAATTACTAGGCGTCATGAGTTCAAAGTAAGAGGGGAAGGGTTTAGGGTAGATATATGTGGGAAGTTCTTTACACATATGGTGGTGGCAGCCTGGAATGTGTTACCAGCAGAGGAGATCGTGGCAGGTGCAAAAGCGTTATCTAAGATGTATCTGACAGACACATGAATGTTCAGGCAGCAGAGGGATACATCCTCTTAGAAAATAGGTGGCACGCTTAGAAAATAGGAGGATCTGGATCAGCACAGATTAGGAGGACCAAAGGGTCTGTTCCTGACTTGGAATGTTCTTTGTTCTTTATCATTCATTCTAAAAATAGCAAGATTTCGACTTATTGTGTGCTACAATTTAATGGATATAAACCATTTATTTGACAGTACATATCAAATTATTGTCATTTCTAAATTACAGCCACAGAGTCAAAGAGATGTACAGCATGGAAACTGTTCCTTCGGTCCAACCCGTCCATGCCGACCAGATAACACAAACCAATCTAGTCCCACCTGCCAGCACTCAGCCCATATCCCTCTAAATCCTTTCTATTCATATACCTATCCAGACACCATCTAAATGTTGCAATTGTACTTACTTCCACCACTTCTTCTGGCAGCTCATTCCATACACAAACCACCCTCTGTGTGAAAATGTTGCACCTTGCATCTCTTTTATATTTTTCCTTCCCAACCTAAACCTATGCCCTCTAGTTCTGGACTCCCCACACCAGGGAAAAGACCTTGTCGATCTCCCCATTCATGGCCCTCATGATTTTATAAACCTCTTTAAGATCATCCCTCAGTCTCCAACGTTCCAAGGAAAATAGCCATAGCCCATTCAACTACCAACTAAAGCTCAAACCCTCCAACCTTGGCAACATCCTTGTAAATCTTCTTAGAACACTTTCAAGATTCCCAACATCCTACCGATATGAAGGGGGACACAATTGCATGCAATATTCCAAAAGTCGCCTAACCAATGTCCTGCAACATGAGCTCGCAACGCCTGTACTCAATGCTCTGACCAATTAAGGAAAGCATACCAAATGCCTTCTTCACTTACCTACCTACCTGTTCCTCTACTTTCAATGAACAATTAACCTGCACTCCAAGGTCTCTTTGTTCAGCAACACTCCATTGGACCTCACCATTAAGAGTATTAGTCCTGCTAAGATTTACTTTCCCAAAATGCAGCATCTCACATTTATCTAAATTAAACTCCATATGCCACTCCTCAGCCCATTGGCCCATATGATCAAGATCCTCTTGTAATCTGAGGTAACCTTCTTCGCTGTCCAGTACACCTCCAATTTTGGTGTCATCAACAAATTTGCTAACTATACCTCTTATACTCATATGCAAATCATTCATATAAATGACAAAAAGTAGTGGACCCAGCACCGATCCTTGTGACACTCCACTGGTCACATGCCTCCAATCTGAAAAACAACACTCCACCACCAGCCTCTGTCTTCTACCTTTAGCTAGTTCTATATCCAACTGGCTAGTTCTCCCTGTACTCCAGTGAAATCTAACCTTGCTAAACAGTCTCCCATGGGGAACCTTATCGAATGCCTTACTGAAGTCCATATAGATCACGTCCACCGCTCTGCTCTCATCAATCCTCTTTGTTACTTCTGCAAAAAATTCAATCAAGTTAGTGAGACATCATTTTCCACACACAAAAGCATGTTGACTATCCCTAATCAGCCTTTGCCTTTCCAAATACATGTTCATCCTGTCCCTCAGGATTCCCTGCAATAACATGCCCTCCAATGACGTCAGTCTCACTGGTCTATAATTCCCTGACTTGTCCTTAACACTTTTCTTAAACAGTGGCACCACGTTCGCCAACCTCCAGTCTTCTGGCACCTCCCCTGTGACTATCAATGGTACAGGTATCTCAGCAAGAAGCCCAGCAATCAGTTCTCTAGCTTCCCACAGAGTTCTGGGCTACACCTAATCGATCGGGTCCTGGGGATTTATCCACTTTTATGTATTTCAAGACATCAGTACTTCCTCCTCTGTAATATGAACATTTTTAAAGATGTCACCATCTATTTCTCTGTATATCTACATCGCCATGTCCTTCTCCTGAGTAAACACTGATACACAATACTCATTTAATATCTCTCCTAACTCCTGCAGATGCACACAAAAGCTGTCTTGCTGAACTTTGAGAGCTCTATTCTCTCCCTATTTATCCTTTTGTATTTCAATTTGTAAATTCCTTTTGGATTCTCCCTAAATCTATTTGCCAAAACTATCTCATGTCCCCTTTTTGATTTCCTGACTTCCCTCTCGAGTATACTCCTCTTGCCTTTATACTCTTCTAAGGATTCACTTGACCTATCCTGCCTGTACCTGTCATATGCTTCCTCTTTTTTTCTTAACCAGACCCTCAATTTCATTAGACATTCAGCATTCTCTATACCTACCAGCCTTTCCTTTCATCCTAACAGGAATATAGTGTCTCTGGACTCTCGTTATCTCATTTCTGAAGGCTTTCAATTTTTCAGCTATCCCTTTCCCTGCGAAAATCTGCTGCCATCAGCTTTGGAAAGTTTAATACAATCAAAATTGTCCGTTCTCCAATTTAGAACATTAACATTTACATCTACTCTATCCTTTTCCATCATTATTTTAAAAGTAATAGAATTGTTGGCAAATAGCTGAAGCTCACATATTTCAGGTGAGCAATTAAATCGATTGATTATATTTAAATGTGTAAGAGTTGCAAGTCGATTTGATTTTTCAATCATTTGTTCAATCTGAATATGTAATCAGTTAGAGGTCACTTTGTAAAGGATAGAGCGACAATGTATGTATTTGAATACTGAGATTCAATGTGTAATTGTGATCACCAAAATAGCCAGACATGTTCGTTTTCGATACAAAACAAAATGTGATTCCTTACTTTTGTATAATAAAAGGTTTTTTGTGTTTATATTTTAATTCCATCAAAATAGAATCAACTTAATTGTTTTCAGAGATGATGCAGTTATTGTTCAGTTGAATAATTGTAGCTCATATCTTATTATTGCCCAATTCACAAACATGGCAAGCTCCTGATCATTGTTCAGATCAGTAAACCCATGACTTTGCATCATGACTAACATTAAAAGTGGATTCCAAAAGGCCTGAATTCGGGTACTGTGTTACTGGACCTCACAGCTGCCTGCGGCACTGAGTGGGACACTGGCCTGCTCCTGAATCTGACCAGAGAGTTTCCAACCTGGGTCAGGGCAGTCATTCAAACATTCTCTGGCAGAGATTCATTTGGGATCCACCTTGAGCAGGAGGAAACTAGCCAACAGGCGATCACTGCTCTCAGTGTAGGTGCAAATGCTGTCTAAATTAGGTACCAATGACTGACCAGGAACCATGCCTTATAAATTCATCATTAGTCAGAGCCTGGCCCAGGGAGCAGATGCATGGACATGGAGAGTCATAATCACATCACTTATGGTGATGACATCTGTTATGACCTCCAGATTCAATACATCTGCCCCCTGGACTAGATACTGGGTGAAAAAGGTCACATTTGACAGTCTATTGCAGCATCTTGTGTCTCATAGTGAACCCTCTGAAACTATATCCACTAAAGGTACCTTCCCATTAACCAGGATCAAAATAAAATTGTACATGCCTGTGGATGCTCAGATCCTAATTATAGGCCATCCAACAGAATGTATCTGAAGAAAGCAGGAGCTAATGGCAACCAAGAATCGCTTTAATATCTGAACTTGTTGGATTTTGTCTGGTCTAGGTAACCTCACATATTGTGCTGACTTTCAGGTGAATGTAACAAAGCACATCAAAACAGTCTTGGTCTCATGCCCCACCCCAGATTCCTGACCTCACACACGTCACTCCCTCACCTGCCTTACTCCCTCACCCACCTCACTTCCTCCCACATTCACCAACCGACGAGAATCCACAAACTGAGTGAAACTTGCAACATAGAACAGTACAGCACAGTGCAGGCACTTCACTCTCAATGTTTTGGCAGCCTTTTATCTTACTTTAAGATCAGACTAACCTACATAACCTTCAATGTACTAACTTCCATGTGCCTATCCAAGAGTCTTCTTAAATATCTCTAATATATCTGACTCTACTACCACCACTGGCAGTGCATTCCGCCTCCACCACTTTCTGTGTAAATAACCTATCTCTGACAGCCCCCGAAACCTTTCTCCAATCACCTTAAAATTATGCCCCTTGTTGATAGCCACTTCTACCATGGGAAAAGACTTTGGCTATCCAATCTATCTGTGTCTCTTAACATCTTGTACGCCTCTACCAAGTCACCTCTCATCCTTCTTCGCTCCAGGGAGGAAAGCCCCAGCTCCCTCAAACTTTCTCCCTTAGACATGTCCTCCAGTCCTGGTAGCATCCTGGTAAATCTCCTCTACACACTGACTGAGGCATTCACATGTTTCCTATTCTGAGGCAACCAGAACTGAACACAATACTCCTAGTGTGGTTTAACCTCAGCTTTATTCACCTAAGCATTAACCCTGCTGCTCTTAAACACAAACCCCCATAATGAAGGCCAACACACCATACAACTCCTTAGCAACCTTATCAACGTCGGTGACAGCACTGAGGAAACTATGGACATGGACCCCAAGATCCCTCTGTTGCTCCACACTGCCAAGAATTATGCCTTTAACCCTGTATCCTGTATGCCAAATGCAACCTTTCCAAATGAAATCAATTCACACTTTTAACAGTTAAACTCTATCTGCCAATTATCATCCCAGCTCTGTATCCTGTCAATGTCCTGTTGCAAACTACAGCAGCCCTCCACACTATCCAGAACTCCATCAACCTTCATGTCATTGGCAAACTTTCTAACTCACCATTCCTCTTCCTCATCAAAGTCATGTATAAAAATCACAAAGATCACAGGCCCCAGAACCGATCCCTGTGGAACGCCACTGCTCACTGCGCTCCAGGCTGAATACTTTCCATCTGCTACCACCCTCTGTCTTCTATGGGCCAGCCACACCCGTATCCAGCAAGCCAAATTTCCCTGCGTCCCATGCCTCCTTACCTTCTGAATGAGCCTACAATGGGGAACCTTATCAAATGCCTTATAAAATTCGTGTTCACCACATCTACTGGTCTATCTTCATCAACATGTTTTTCACATCTTCAAAGAATTCAATAAAGTTTGTGAGGCATGACCTGCTCTTCAAAAAGCCATGCCGAATACCCCTGATCATACTATGGTTTTTTTTAAGTAATTGTAAATCCTGTCTCTCAGAATCGTCTCCAGTACCTTGCCCTCCACTGGTGTAAGACTGTCTGTTCTATCATTCCCAGGGTTATCCCTATTCCCTTCCCTGAACAAGGGAATAACATTTGCCACCCCCAAACATCTGGCAATACTCCAATGAACAGTGAAGACCCATATATTATTACTAAAGTCCCACCAATCTCTTCCACAAGGAGTAACCTTGTGTATATCCCATCTGGCCCAGGGGATTTATCCATCCTTATGTCTGTACTTCAATCAGTCTGTATTTCCCCTCAACCTGTCTACACCCTGTTCAACCAATTGATTGACCGCTTTCCTTTTCAGTGCTATATACAGTACTGCCTTGCTGAGCAATTATGGTACCCAACATCCTGCAAATCACGGAATCAAAAAAAGGAATGCACCAATGCCTTCCTGATAAAGAGCTCATGCTCGAACCATCGAATCTCCTGCCTCTCGGATGCTGCCTGACCTGCTGTGGTTTTCCAATACCACACTTTTCAACTCTGATCTCTATCAACTGCAGTCCTCACTTTCACCATTACTGAGGGCTGTCCCCTCTGCACACTGATGGGGGGAATTAACCATCAGAAACTCATTGTATGTGGAGCTGACTGCTCAGTTCTGGAAAGATGCACTTGATGAATATATTGTTTTTTAAAAATGAAATTACAATTCAACAAATATTGATTCAGTCGCAGAGTCACAATTTTGTTTCATGGTTTGGGCAGCCTGATAACAAATAGGGAATGATTGAGGAACGCCGGGGCACAGAGTATTCCAGGTGTTATATTCCAGCTTACATTAATGTTGGGAGTATTATCAGACAGACTGTTGTGACAATGACATGAGTCGACATGTAGAGGTGGAATATTTTTGCCATCACAGAGACGTGTTTGAGGGAGGTCAGGGCTAACAACTCAGTATTCTGTTGGACTGGAACTATAGGCACGACAGGAGAGGGTGGTAAAGAGGAAGCGGTGTTGCATTCTTAATTAAAGAACAGTTACTGCAGTAAGAAGGACCGATATCTTGGACGTGTCTTCAAATGAGGTTTTATGGGTCGAGGTGAGGGCCCAAACGATGACAGGCACACTGCTGGGGATATTTTGTAGAGCCCCAGAAAGATGAAAATGCAGGAGCAAATATATAACCAATTCACTGAAGTGGGTAAAAACCAATTCACTGAGGTCTGAAGGAAACCAGGCTGGAGATGTTACAGAGATAGGAAAGCAAAGCTGGAGATGTTACAGCGAGAGAGGAATGCAAGGCTGGAGATGCTACAGAGAGAGGAAAACAAGGCAGGAGGTGTTACAGAGAGATAGGAAAGCAAAGCTGGAGATGTTACAGAGAGAGAGGAAAGCAATGTTTGAGATGTTACAGGGAGAGAGGAAAGTAAGACTGGAGATATTACAGAGAATAGGAAAGCAAGGCTGGTGATGTTACAGAGACAGAGGATAGCAAGGCCAGAGATGTTACAGAGAGATAGGAAAACTATGTTGGAGATGATACAGAGCGAAGGCTGGAGATGTTACAGCGAGAGGAAAACAAGGCAGGACGTGTTAAAGAGAGAGGATAGCAAGGCTGGAGATTTTACAGAGATAGGAAAACAAGGGTGGAGACGTTATAGATAGAGAGGAAAGTAAGGCTGGAGATGTCACAGAGAGAGAGGAAAACAATGTTGGAGATGTTACAGAGAGAGGAAAGCAAGGCTGGAGATGTTACAGCGATAGGAAAGCAAGGTGGGAGATGTTACAGAGATGTGAAAGCAAGGCTGGAGACGTTACAGGGACAGAGGAAAGCAAGGCTGGAGATGTTACAGAGGTGCGAAAGCAAGGCTGGAGGTGGTCGAGAGGTCGCGTGGCCTGTGCATGCTAGAACATGTTATTGAGATATTTTATGATTCATTCACAGGATATGGGGAGAGGTGTAGCAGCTGGATATTAGAGAGATAGGGAGTGGTGCAGGGGCTGACGGAATTTACAGTGAGAGGTGGGGCTGGAGTATGAGATAAAGATTGTGGAGATACGGAGGGTGACAGAGATACAAATGGATCTAGCGGCTGGAGGAGATGACAGGGAAAGATACAGAGATGCACGTAGTTAGTTTAAAAACGGAATTATGCAATGTCTTAATAGAGAAAATATTGTAGAAATCTGTGGAATAGACAAGGCACTGGGAAGAACTGAAGGAGTAAGACCTGGACTGTCCAATCACAAGTGTCATAGAGTGAGTGTCATACAGTAAAGAAGTGGCCATTCGATTGATAGTGACAAAAGTTAAAAGCACTGTAGACACTGGAAATCCCTCCTTCCTAATGTCTGGGGACGAGGGCGAGATGTGGGAGAGGCATTCAACAGACTCCTCACGCAACAATGTGACATAACGAAACCTCATGGTATCAGATCAAACACTGAAATGGAAACCTCCTGATGACTCCCCTGCCTGAGCTGGTGGATCAGTGTCCCTCGACATTGAACAACACTTGGAGGACGCACTGACAGAGTGAATGAGCTGGGGAATGTGTACTGGGTGGGCCATTTCAAACCTCACCACCAAGAGGGGCTCAGCAGCAGCATTGCTGATCGAGATGGTTGGGTCCAAAAGGACATAGCTGCTGGACTCGGGCTGCACCGAATCGGGAGGGACCGACTGACAGGAAGAAACATACTTGACCTCATCCGTACCAAACTACCGGCTGCAGACACATTGATCGAGGACCATATTGGGAATGGTGACAGGGCATACAGTATTTCTACAGAGAAAGTCCCACTTTTACATTGTCAATAGTGTGTGTGCGTGTATGTGTACACACATGCATGAGCGCACATGTGAGAAATACAATCACCATGCTAAATGGTAAAGATTTCAAAGAAACCTAGAACACAGCACTGTCCTGTGTGAGGTGATTCTGGTCATTACCAACAGCAGCAGAATTGTACTCTAGCACAATTTTCCCTGTCACTGCCTGGCATATGCTCCACTTTACCCTGACCATCAGGCCAGGGGTTAAACCCTTGTTCAATGAGGAACACAGGGGGACCGGTCAAGAGCAGCACCAGGTATACCTCACAATGTAGAGACGTTACCAAACAGGATCACTTATTTACCAAATAGTGTAAACAGCCAGTAACAGACAGATCTAACCAACAAATCAGACCTAATTTCTGCAATCCTGACGCATGCAATCAGGGTGAATTGTGCGGTCAATCAAACAACTCACTGGAGGAGTAGGATCCACAAATATCACCCTCCTCAACGATGAAAGGGCCCAGTACAACAATAGAAAAGATAAGGCTGAAATATTCACAAAAATGTTCAGATCAAAGTGTCGATGGGATGATCTATGTTAGTCTTCTCCAGATGGCAGTCATCAGCTAAGTCTATTCACTGTGTGTGGTAACTCCAAACGGCTGAAGGCATGGGGAATGCAAAGGCTGTGGGCCCGGAGAACGTTCCATTCAAGCTTTTCCTGCTGGGATACAGCACTGGCACCTACCTGACAATGTGGGAAACTATCAGGGTGTGTCCTGTACACACACAGACAAAACATCAGACAATCAATGACTGCCCCATTGCTCTAGCTCGCAACATTAATAAAGTGATGGAAGATGTCATTCACAGTGAGATCAAGCAGCACTGCCTCAACACCAACCTGCTCGCTGAAGCTCAGTTTTGGCTCTTATCCCTTGGGCACATTGAAGCCTTGGTTTAACGATGTACAACAAGAGAACACACAGTTGAATTCTCGAGTTGAGGTGACAGTGACTGCACGTAACATCATCATAACTGCATTTGACCAAGTGTCATATCCAGGATTAACAGCAAAATTGGAGCAAATAGGAATCGTCTGCACTGGCTGAAGTTATACCTGGTACAGAGGAAGGTGGCTGGGTAGCAGCCATCTCAGCTCCGCCGCAGGTCCCCTGGGGAGGGGTTTCCGAGTAAACCTGTAGACCAGGCAGGGCACCATACACCAACAGGATGATTGGATTGTTCTCTTGTTAGATTGGTGCGACTAGCAGCAGTTTAACTGAACAGTCATCATGTCTCAAGCAAGGGAGAGGCTGTGTAAGACAGCCCTTTTCAGGCACCTCATTCAGTGTAGGAACTGAACCCACACTGTTGGCATTAATCTGCATTACAAACTAGCCATCCAACTGATTGAGCTAACCAAGTCCTCGCTCAGCTCCTTGGGGAAGATACTGCAACGTTATTCTGTTCAGATATGTTGTTAGACACCTTTGGAGCAGGTGGAAATAGAAGCAAGCTTCCTAGCTCCGAGAGAGGGACAGCATCAGTGAGCTGTAAGAGTTCTCTCTGCCCTCGGCCCAATAATTTCAGCTGCTTCATAAATGACCACCCCCTACTCAAGTAAAGTCGTAACTGGGGATGTTTTCCAATGATTGGACAATGTTCAACACCATTCCTGATTTACTCAGATACTGGAGCAGTCCTTGTCCAAATGCAACAAATCCTGGAACTCCGCAGGTGTGTGCTTAACAATGACAAGTACCATTCCCATTACACACATGCCAGACAACGATTACCTCTGACAATAGAAAAGTGTACCATATCATTTAATGTTCAATGCCACCACCATTACTGAACACCCACTTAGCAATATCCCGGGGATTACCGTTAACCAGAACTGGACAGACCATATAATTTCATTACCCAGTCCTGTGAAGGGCTTATGCTAAAACGTTGACTCTCCTGTACCTCAGGTGCTGAATGACCTGTTGTGCTTTTCCAGTGCCAAACTTTGACACATATTAGTTCATTGGCTACAAGAATAAGTCAGGGGCAAGAAATCCTACAGGAATGACTTACCTCAAAATTTCGGAAAGCCTGTCTCCCATCAAAAAAATCATGTTGAATGTGTGTGTGATAAAATACCTCCATTTGCCATGTGAGTGCAGCTTCACCCCTCATCCACTGACACTCAGAAGCAGTAATGTCTGCCATCTACAAGGTGCTCTGCAGAAATTTGCCAAGGCTCCTTACAACGTACCTCTGAACCCCCGACCATCAAGAAGGACAAGGGAAGCAGATACGTCGGACTACCATGTTCGCGTTCCAACCCAAGCCATTTACCGAGCTGATTGGGAAGCATGTTGCCGTTCTTTCAGTGTCACTGTTTCAACTTCCTCCCTAATGGTATTGTAAGTCTACCTACAGCACATGGGCTGCGGAACCGGTCAATGTGACAGCTCACCCCCACCTTCTCAAGGGCAACAAGGGACAGCCAATAAATACTGGCCTTATCATATTCCATGAATAAATTAGCATGAAAAATATTGTCCAGTCCTGCCCAATTCTGGACACTGTACTTTGGGTTTTGTGAGCTCTGGCTGGTTGGATCCAGGCAGTAACCTATTTGATGTAAACAGCTGAAGGAATATGCTGTTTGAAACAATCGGACAGTCTGTCAGAGGTATGGCCTACATACCGAGCATCACACAGACACTGACAGTCACATCACACATTACTGAGCTCTGAGACAGACAGAGGCATGAAAACATACTTATATCTGACTGACATGTTTAATCCCACAGTGATATTGTTGCCACAAAAATGATTATGAGTGAATATTAGCAGGGGTAAGTGAGGACTGCAGATGCTGGAGATCAGAGTCAAAAAATGTGGTTCTGAAAAAAGCACAGCCATTCAGGCAGCATCTGAGGAGCAAGAGGGTCGACTATTAGTTCAAAATATTAATACAAGAGAAAATAATTGTATATCTTCAAAGTCCTTGTACTTAATAATAATTTGGTCTTGGGTGTGGGAGTGAGATTTATCATTTCAATGCTCCCTACTGTGAGTTGTGCACTGTTTTCATCATAATGTTGTTATAAAGTGAACGGAATAAATGAGTGGATTTTAGATTACATTACATTACATTGTGGGAATGTAATCTAATCTAAAATATACCCATTTATTCCGTTCACTTTCATAACAACATTATGTTGAAAACAGTGCACAACTCAGTAAGGAGCATTGAAATGATAAATCTCATTCCCACACCCAAGACCAAATTATTAATAAGTACAAGGAATTTTGTGCTTATTGGACAATCTATAAATTGGTGTTATGAAAGGCTATCGAAACTTCAATAAAGACATTTTGCTGTTAACGGTTAGAACAATGCTGCAATCATTTACACAGAGATTTCAAACTCAATTCACACACAAGATCATTGGGCTGGGATGATGCTGACCATCAATGGAGCTGCACAATTCTGTTTAGATACTGACATTGTGGGGCTAACATACACTGGATATGGTTCATGAGGGATTCAATGTAAGATGCCATGTGCTGCAGGAGCCCATCACCTTTATAACACCTTCATTCAGGATCAGGTCCAAGGTGCAAAATTAGAGTTTAGGTGCCATAACAGAAGAGATATACTTGCAGGACATGGCTGTTTACAGGTCATTGTTACAAATGTTGAACTGTGTCTGGATCAGTGCCATGTGCTAGTCCATTGACCAGTTTTCCCCACTCACATCTCTCCGTTGTTCAGGTATGTCACTAACTTGTCTATTGTGAGGGATTATGTCAGTAACTGCCCAGCTCCAGTTTGGAAACTAACTGGACAGATTTTGGAGATGGTCAGTGTTTTGGAGGTCATGGTGCGGGCCTGTAACACTATGTCTGAATTCAGGCTTTTCCGCAAAGTCATTTCCAACAGCTTTGCTGCCTGCGAGATGGTGTGTTCACTGATCTGAACATGAATCGGCTGTTTACTACAGTCACTGAACTGTGTAATAGTTAGCTGTGTGCTCTGGTAATTAAATTATTGTTCACTGCAATGGTTATCAACTAAAAAAAAAATGATGTTTGGTTTATTTTAAAAGATGAAAGAAACAAAGTGATATTAACTCTTCATTATACAAAATGTAAAAGTGACCGGTTGCATATATCCCACAGACTAATCAGCAATAGTTACATATTATCTGTAAAGCAGGAGTCTGTGAATAGGACTAATACTAGGCAACATCACCACCCTCTCTGTTAGGGTATGTCACACTGACAGGACAGAGCCAGGCAGTGGGGGGCAGCTCCGTGGTATATGGTCAGTATCGTGCCCAGCATTGATGCTGCACCCTGTGGCTGCTGGACGCTCTGCGGCAGGTTATGGGGGAATCAATAAAAGGGAAACATATAATTGACCACATCATCACCGAATTGCCTGCTGCAGATACACCTCTCCATTTCATATATCGGTAAGAATGGTCACTGCACAGTCCTTATGGGGAAAAGGGGCTACCATCACATTTTACAGACTCCCCTCACCATGATATGTAGCCCCCTGGGCTTTAAACAGATTGAGAAATTAATGATGATGAATCCATGAGGTGAGTGGGCCACAGTCAGGATCAGAATCATACTGTGTACAACTCATACACTCTGCAACCTCACAGTCCAACATAACCCCCACTGCACAATAACCATCACAGCCCGACATACCTCCCACTGTACAGTAACCGTCATGGCTCGACATACCTCCCACTATACAGTAACCATCACAGCCCGACATACCTCCCACTGTACAGTAACCATCACGGCCTGACATACCTCCCACTGTACAGTAACCATCACGGTCCGACATACCTCCCACTGTACAGTAACCATCACACCCCGACATACCTCCCACTGTACAGTAACCATCGCGGCCCAACATACCTCCCACTGTACAGTAACCATCACACCCCGACATACCTCCCAATGTACAGTAGCCATCACACCCCGACATACCTCCCACTGTACAGTAACCATCACACCAAGACATACCTCCCACTGTACAGTAACCATCACACCCCGACATACCTCCCACTGTACAGTAACCGTCACACCCCGACATACCTCCCACTGTACAGTAACCATCATAACCCGACACACCTCCCACTGTACAGTAACCATCACACCCCGACATACCTCCCACTGTACAGTAACAGGCTCGGCCCAACATACTTTCCACTTTACAAGCGCAATCAAGAGCGGCATGGTGGCTCAGTGTTTAGTACTGCTTCTCACAGCGCTAAGGTCCTGGGTTCAATTGCGGCCTTGGGAGATAACTGTGTGGAGTTTGCCCATTCACACCGTGTCTGCATGGGTTTTCTCCCACAATCCAAAGATGTGCAGGATCCAAGTGAATTGGCCATACTCAATTGTTAAGTGTCTTAGTCAGAGGGAAACGGGTGTGGGTGGGTTACTCTTCGGAGCAGTGATGTGGACAGGTTAGGCCGAAGGCCCTGTTGCCACTCTGTAAGTACTCTAATCTATTTTCCTCTGTTCATGTCAGGAATATGATTGAATAATCACTTGTCTGAATGAGTGCAGCTCCAAAAGGACTCTAGTATGGACTTACTAGCAACAGGCAACACAGTTGCGTGGGGAGGATCATGTCTCATAAACTTGATTGAATGTTTTGAGGAAGTGACAAAATTGATTGATGAGGGCGCGGGGCTGGAAGCTGGCCGTCTGGACCTTGGCAAGGCCTTTGATATGGTTTCTTATGGCAGGTTCATACAGAAGGTGAAGAGAAGTGGGATCAGCGGTCAGTTAGGAAGATGGATAGAGACCTGTTTGGCCATAGAAGACAAAGTAGTGGTGGAACAGTGTTTTTGTGACTGGAGATCTGTAAATAGATTGGCAGAGTTGCAGATTGTGAGGATGATTGCCAGAGAATACAGCAGGATATAGGTCAGCTGCTGACTTGGACAGAGAAAACACAGATGTAACTTTATTTGGACAGTTGTGACATGATTCATTTTGGAAGGTCTAATGCAGGAGAGCAGTATACAGTGGATAGAAAAACTACTGGCCGCATCAACATCCGAAGGGATCTTGGTGTACAGCTCCACAGTTCCCTGAAAGTGGTAACACGGGTGGATACGGCGATCAAGAAGACTGACAGCAAACTTGCAGACAGGCATCGGAGCATGCAGTATGAACATTAGCAGGTCATATTGCAGCTGTAGAGAAACTTAGTTCGTGGTACCTTTAGAATATCGTGTACAGTACTGGTTGCCACACGATGTGAAAGTGTTGGAGAGGGTACGGAAAAGTTTTACCAGGATGTTGTCTGGTTTGGAGGGTATTAGCCAGAAGGAGAAATTGAACAAACATGGTTTGTTTGCACCTGGCCATCATTGGCTATGGGGCTCCCTGATAGATATTTACAAAATTATCAGAGGCATAGATAGAAGGACAGTTAGAGGCTTTTTCCCAGAGTAGAAATATCAATTACTCAGGACCGTAGATTTTAGGTAAAAGGGGGAAAGTTCAGGAGATGTGATAGGTAAGGTTTTTTTGCTGTTCCAGACAGAATGTGAAAGTGCCTGGAATGCACTGATAGAGGAGAAGGAGCCAATATAGCAAGGTTTCAGAGGGATCTTGACACAAGTATGAGTAAGTAGGGAATAGAATGACATAGAAAGTATCGGAGTAAAAACTTTTGTTTTAACTTTAGAAGGGCATCATGTGTCAGTGTGGGCTTCCTGGGCTGAAGGACCATTTCCGGTACCGTACTGTTCTTTAAGACAAGATTTGAGCGCGGGAGTGGCAAGATGCTCACTGAATGATTACTGATTACCAACAGCCATATTATTGTGGATCCCACCCCTCATCGACTTGCAGCTTCATATCCATCCCCACTGTGGGCAAACTCAATATTGAGAATTTGACATGAATGTCAGAGCTGGTCCCTGGTAACTCCATCTTGCCCCTCGCTCCTGCAGCCTTCTATCTTGGACACCAACGTCTCAGGGGACACTGCACAGACAGATGCTGCATGTACTCCACACCCACCAATGCTGGCACATGTCACATGCCAGCCTCACCATGCCATCCCAGCACATCTCTGACCCACTGACAGTACGCTTCTGTACTTCAATGCTGCAGCTCAGGGTGCACTGACAGCTCTCAATGCAATGCTGCTGCAAGGACACTGTGCTCAGGGACACACACCCAGCTCATGGACGGTCCCTCTGGGCTGCTCACTTCGTGCTTGTACACACTCAATGCTACTGCAAGGACCCTATGCTCAGGGGCACACACCCAGCTCATGGGCTGTCTCTCTGGGCTGCTCACTCCGTGTTTGTACACACTCACTTTGACCTGACTTAAACGCTCACAGAATTATAGCCTTGCCTTACTCTGTCTTTAGCAGAGTTTCCCCTCAGCTAGAGATACCAGGCTCACCTGTCTGCTGTATTGTCTTGGTGTTTAGCAGAGACACAAGCCCAGGAAGCTTGATATCATTGTCCACAGTCAGTCACGGTGCCCAGCACAGTGAGCCAGGGGGGAGTCTCATATCCCAGTCCAGGAGCTTGGACACGGTCAGTCACGGTGCCCAGCACAGTGAATCAGGATGAGTCTCAGATCCCAGTCAGCGAGCTTGGACACGGTCAGTCAGCCTCTCGTGGTTGTTAGGGTCAGGGTCCTTCCCCTGTGAGGGGGTGAGGAGATGAATGTTAGGCTGCCCCATATCTCTCTTCACTCTTTGTGCCCTAGTGTGGGATGGTTCCTTCCGCAATGTGAGAATTTTCAAGAAGGAGACACACACACACACACAGACACAGCGAGGGAAGGACATGCACACACAGTGAGGGAAGGACATGCACGCGCACATACACAGAGAGCGAGGGATACACTCAGTGAGGGAGGGACACACACAGAGCGAGGGAGGGACACGCTGAAACACGCAGCGAGGGAGGGAGCATGGACGCACACAGCGTGGGAGACACACACACACACACACACACACAGCGAGGGAGCGACACGGTCACACACAGTGAGAGGGATACACACAGACACACGGCGAGGGAGGGACACACAGACACTGCGAGGGACGGGGACACACACGCAAAGCGAAGGAGGGACACGCGCACGCACGTGCGCACACACACAAAACACAGAGCAAGGGAGAGACGCGCACACACAGCGAGGGAGGGACAAACACACACACAAGGGACAGACAGCTGGGGGAAAGGTTTCGAGGTGTGCTGCGTGAGTGAGTGGGCAGCATAGTCACCAGGCAGAGTTGGGCAGAGGGGCAGAGAAGAGATTACATAGAGACTGAGAGAAGGTGCTGCATTCACTGAGGGTGGGAGAACATGAGCCTTGTTGCGAGGTGGGTGCAGTAACAGAGATAGAGTGAGGGAGAGGTCACTAAAGTGCAGATGGTGCCACTTCCCTGGTGGTATGGAGAAGATCACTGACCTCCTTCCTACACTGCTGGGCATTCACCCAGAAGGCTAGCACCACACTGACCCAGGGGTCAGCCTCAGACCAATCTGGAAGGATCTGGTGTCATAGCTTCCCCTGCCAGCCCTGGAGGAAGATAATGACACTCTCATGCACCATGTCATACACCAGGACCAGGGGCTGGGGCACAAAGTGGGGCCCCAATTTTACCCCCTCTGCCATGTCCAGGCCAGATTTAGATTCACAATCCAAGAGTAAAATGACTTTTTAAAGATGGCTCCTGGAAACAGGGAGGCCGGTGCATTCTGGGATATCCAGGCAGAGGGCAGTTGTTATGAAAAAGGGGAAAATCATCGTGTTAGTGTCAGATGAGAGGAAGACCACGCGGGCAGGGAGAGTAGTTAATGAGACAGATTGGAGATGGTATCATGAGAAAATGCAATTCACCTTGTGGAGAGTAACCCTCCATGAAACCTGAATAAAATGACAAATCATAAGATGGGTTCGGCCTCTGTCTGTCTGTCTGAATCAAAATAGGGATGAACTATTGGGAGCAACAAACTTGGAGCGGAGAATTATACAGGAGATTCAAATCCTTAAAACCGGGTAATACAATGTTCCAGACTGTTCAAAGGAGCCGGGGGAAAATCTCCAATCCTCACTAGATGCAGGGATGGTGCCGGAGGCCTGGAGAACAGCTAATACTGCAACTTTGTTTAATGTGAAGCACGGGAATGACTGAATAGGTCGAGGCTGGAATTCTGAGACAGTGATAAACGGTCACTGAGGATGTCCCAGAGACTCCAGGACAATCAGTCAGGATTTGTTCAAGGAAGATCGCGTGTAATTAATCTGACTGTCGGTTTGAGGCAGTAACTTGTAACTGCATGTGAATTACTCGGATTTGACAAGAGATCCCATGGCAGACTGCTTAAAAACAGAAACTATGGGGTCCAGGTGAATGGAGCAAACAACCCAGAGAAGTGCAAGGCAAGGCATTTGGAGACATCAACAACAGGGAGGAATGGACAATAAATGAGAATATGGTCAGTGTGGGCAGGTAAATGAAGGTAGCTGGAAACATCAATAATCTCGTTAATGTAGCAAATGGCATTATTTCCTCTGTCAGCCAAAGGGCAGAATTTCAGAGCAGGAAGTTTATGCTGGAACTGTATAAAGAATGAGTTCAGTTGCGGCTTGGGGACTGTGTGCAGTTCTGGTCACCCCATCACATGGAAGGATGGAATTAGCCTGGAGAGAGTACAGAGGAGATTCTTCACCCTGTGACAGTGGAAGTGTAGTTATGGGGAAAGATTGGAAGGGAGGATACTGAGAGGAGATTTGATTGGGGTGCACATATTGTCAGGAGCCTGGGTAGAAAGGGAGAGAATACTTTGTTCCAATTGGAGACCTCAGTTACCAGTGGCAAATATTTAATGTAATTGGTTGAAATATTAGAGAAGTGATGAGGAAAGATATTTCACGCAGTTTAGGGTTGGGATCTGGGAGTCACGCTTGGAAGTGGAGTAGAGGCAGAAACTTTCAAACCAGTTTTACAAAGTGCCGGGATCGGCACCTGAAGCCCTACACTTTCCGGGAAGAGAGAACTAGGGCTTTAAAAAAAACCGTTACATCTTGTCCGAGGCAGAGAGTAGACAGAGTCATCTCCTCTATACTGTGCTATTTTCTGAAGTTTTCAAATGTTACCAATATATGATAGGATTAATACGCAGGGATGAGGGGTGAGGGCAGGGAGAAGCAGTGTGTAAATTGATGACCATCACAATAATACTGATCCCATCCTTTATACACAATGCTATTTCACTGTGTTGGCCTGTTTATCCTTCCTGTAGAAATGGGGGAAATCTTTGATTATCCAGGTCTGCCGTGGTCACACTGCAGCCACATCTCCATAATCCCAGCTCAATCTGACCTGGTTCACACTATTTAACGCTACCATTTCACTGGCCTTGTTGAAACTTTCCCAGCTTCATTCTTGCCCCACTGAAGGCTGCTGTCAGTCAACTAATTGTTTCTCACTCTCAATTATTGCATATCATTCTCTACCATCATCCTGAACTTTACAATAAAATGATCGCTGCGCCCCAAAACCATCCCCTACTGACACTGGATCCACGTGCCCCACCTCTTTCCCAAGGACCAGATCCAATAGTACATGCTCTCTTGGGTTGGATACATACTCCTGCAGTGAGCTCTCCTCCATGTAATCCAGGAACACGTGACCCTCGTGAACCTTCACCACCAGTATCTCTTCTGTATCTGGAAACATTAGGTTTCTCAGCATAACAAATTTGTTGTATTGTCATCGCTCTCAAATGATCCTGCATATTTATTCTCCATCATTTCTTTGGTTGCTGGCTGACAGACTGTACCTGAAAGTGTAATTGTATACTTGTTTTGTAGCTCCAGCCAAATTCATTCTGTCCTTTGACGGATCCTCTTTCTCTTGGACTCCTTAACTAATGCTAATCTAAACCAATACTTCTACCTTCATCCTTTCCCTTGTCTTCTATCAGTTTGGAATCCTTTTCACTCAGCAATATTTAAACACACAGTCCTGCCATTCCTTGAGCCAGCTCTCGGTGATCAGTCCATCAGATTTCCACACACCAAAATGCATCTCGAACTCCCCACACTCCGAGTACTCATGTCTATGTAGAGTACCTCAGATTAAGGCTTTCTTTCTTACTCCATCTTCCACTGATAAACGTGTTGTTGTAAATTAATACCAACTGCATCGCCCATTATTTTGAGAATCATGTTAGCCTCCTCTACTATTCCATTTTGTATCCTAACCACACACCAAGTTATGTTCAATCCCTCCCAAACACCCCGTAAGAAAATCAGACCCAGCTCCGTCACGTTAGCCCATCCAGCTTGTACAGTTGCTGCCTTCCCCAGAACCAGTCTCAATGTCCCTGGAATCTGAAGCCCGTCCTGCTGCACTATCGTTTCAGTCACACTCTCATCTACCTAAAACTCCGAGTCCTGTTCTCACTTGGACATGGAAATGGGAGTATTCCAGGGATTGCTGCATTTTCAGACCAGCTTGCTAACCATCCACCGAGCTCCCAAAATTCTGACTCCCAGACCACATCACCCTTCCTACACAGGTCATTCCAACCAACACGGACATGACCTTTGACTGCTCACCTTCCCCCAGACGAATATCTTCCAGCCACCGTGACATTCTTAACCCCACTATCCTGGAATTACAGAGACGCTCACACCTTCTTCACTTTCCTGTCTCCCGTGACGATTGCTCCTCCTTCCTTATCCCTTCCCTCCTGTACAGTCATGTTGCTTGTGAGGTCACAGACATGGCTCTGACTCCCTCCCTTGAGCAGTCTATACCTTCATCAGCTTCCAAACTGGGAAACTGAATTGGGAGGGAGACACTAGGATATTCTTGTATTCCCTGACTGTTTCTCTCCGATTGATTAGTTCCCCAGACCCTTCCTTTTTCCAGACCGTCCTGTCTGCAGGGTGATCTGCTCTGCGTGTGTGCTATCCACCTAACTCTCAGCATCACAGGTCTCCCATAGAGTCTCTAGTCACTGTCTGAGCTCCCTGACCCAGTGTCCATCTAGGACACGAGCAGGGGGCTATGACTTCCCAATGTAGCAGAACACATTTTCCATCTGACAAGTATGTCTTACCATGTCTTAAAATACAACATGTCTGGAAAAACTTAATTAATTACTTAGAATGAAGTTAACGTTCGGGAAATAGCAATAGGGTGAAGTCCCTTATTCAACTGTGGCTTACTGAGGGTAATTTATTATATTGGCTCACAATTTCACTCTTATTTCTGTGTTCAACCCTTATTTCAGAAGTTGAAAAAAATAAATTTGCTGACTTACAACAATTACTAACAGTCACTAATAACAGTGTATTTATCAGCCAGTGACTTTACAGCCTTTTCTGTGATGGCTCTTGCATTTCTTTCAAACTCGGTGCAGGCAGGTCCCAGCAGCAGAAAGTTATCTCTCTGACTCCCAGGTACGTATAATCCTCCAGCTCCCATTCCCTTAGCACCCTCACAGGGTCACTGTCTCTGTGACTCCCAGGTACGTGTAATCCTCCAGCTCCACTCCACTCTGCTCCCTCACAGGGTCACCGTCTCTGCGACTTCCAGGTACATGTCCTCCTCCAGGTCCAACTCCACTCTATTCCCTCACAGGGTCACCGTCTCTCTGACTCCCAGGTACGTGTAATCCTCCAGCTCCACCTCCATTCCATTCCCTCACAGGGTCACTGTCTCTGTGACTCCCAGGCACGATAAGGCCATGATCTTCAGTGCTGATTTCTATCCTCCCACTTTGCTGCCTCTGTAACTCCCAGGTGTGAGTGATCCTCATGCTTCTGCTCCAAGTTGCTCCATCACACGGTCACTCCCTCTGTGACTCAGTGCTGATTTCGAGCCTCCTGCTCTGCTGCTTCTCCAACTTCAAGTCCCAGTCGGCCTCGATCCTCGCTGCTGATTTATATTCACCCGCTCTGTGCTGATCTCTCTCAGGTTCTCTGTCCTTGGGACTCCCAGGTAATGGTAGGCCTCAAGCCTCAGCTGAGATTTATAACATCCCATTCTGCACTGCTGCCTTACAGAATCACCGTTGTGCCTGGAAAACAGTGGAAAAGAGGAAAATTAGACAGAGCAGAGGGTGTTACAGTGATTGAGCGAGCTATATGGGATGGAACGGGTTATCTGGGGAGCTAGGAAGACCTGTAGTAACTAAAGACGTTTACTGGAAGATACAGTGAGAGTTTCAGACACTGGAGAAGGCAAAGGAAACAGAGACCTTGTGGCTTGTTCATGACAGAGCTATGTAGAGTCTAAAGGGCTTTTTCTGAACTGGTTACGGTGATGTGTAGACTTCAATAAAAGGAAATTGACATCCAGCAAGTGTTGTTTGGTCCTGGAAACTTGGATGGAGACATGGATGTGACAGACTTGGATGTGACAGAGTGAGAAGACTTGCAGTAACTGGGGGAAATATAAACCTTTAGGGCACTGGTGGTTTTCAAGGACCCTCAGAACACGAGGAGGTGCAGAGAATGGGAGCATTCCAAATAGTGGGATTGTAGGGGCTGGAAGTCCTGAGATGGAGAAGGAGGAAGAAAAGTGCCAATTTAACACATCCAACCATTGTAATTATCGAGATTTAAGGAAGGGAACCTGTTCTATTATTGATTACAGTTATATGGAGAGTAACAGAAACTGAAGGAGTTACAAATTTAAAAAGGGAGAGATTTTGGGTGATCAGAAGTTTAAACAAGAATAAAGAAATTTCAGTGATCTCTAGCACAGATGGGAAAGGAGGAGGTGAGATATTGTGAGGAACTGTCAGATTTATATGGCAGGGAGGATGTCAGATATGAAAGGGAGAGCAGCATTCTCTCGATGCAGTTACAGACATGAGGAGTGTGGTAGCGCCTGCTGGAGGGTACACAGACAACAACAGCAGTGGCTCAGGAAGGCAGCTCACCACCACCTTCTCAGGGACAACTCAAACTCAACAATAAATGCTGGCTCAGCCAACAAAGCTCATGTTCACCAATGAATGAAGGAATAAAAGATCTACAAGTAGCACTGAGGTCACTCAGGAAGGGTCTTTCAAAAGCACTTCACAAACCCGGAACCACTATACCCTGGAAGGACAGGAGCTCCGGGTGCACGGGAACACCAGCATTTCCAAGGTGCCCTATAAGCTCCGCTCCATTCTCCCAGCACTGTGTCTGTCCCTACACCCTAAGGACTGCAATGGGTCAGGAAGGCAGCTCCCCACCACCTTCTCCAGGGAATTACAGATGGGAAGGTAATGGTGAAACTCTGCTGTTTACAGTCAGACAGAAAAATAAATCCAGCAGTGGGTGTGAAATGAAATTTCCGTTTCAGAACAACATGCTGAGCATGGATAGAGGATTTGTCTGATTGGCACAAGGCAGAGAGTGTGAAGAAAGGGGTCTTTTTCACGATGGGAACTGGTGATGGGGGAGCTCCGCAGAATCAGTGTTGGGACTACACTCTACACGTTATTCATTCAGAGTCTGAACAAAGGATGTGAAGGGGTACGAGAAATGGGTTTCCAAGAAAGATTTCAGGGATGACATTCGTGTAATATGAGGAGCAGGTGAAGTCTCTGGGTCTGCACTTGATGAAGTTTCAGAGGCGGCGGCAGAATCTCATTCAAACTTACAGAATACTGAGGGGCCTGGATGGAGTGGACGGGGGCAAGATGTTTCCATGAGCAGGAGAGACTAGGGGCCAAGGGCACAGCTTCAGAGTGAAGGGACGGCCCTTTAGAACAGAGATGTGGAGGAATTTATTCAGCCAGAGGGTGATGGATCTGTGGAACTCACTGTCTCATGGGGCTGTGGATGCTAAGTGATTCAGTGTATCTTACTCAGAGATAAGCAGGTTCTGGATGAATAAGGAGATCAAGGGTTACAGGGAGTGGGAGAGTGGGGTTGAGAAACAATTCATACACAATGGAATAGTGGAATAGACCTGATGGATTAAATGGTCTAATTCTACCCCTATACATGATGGTCTTATGGACTGCGCTTATTCCGTAAGTTTCTAAGTGTGCAGTTAGTATTTCTGGCATCTCGTTTAACATACATCCCAGCACTTTTGTGATTATTGCTGTCAGCTCTTGGTTTCAGATCGACTGCAGAAAGCTACGCTATGGTACAACGTGGGAATCCTGGTGTATAAATCTCAGAAAGGTTGCATACAGGGCCAGCAGGACATAGAGAAGGTAAATGGAATGCTGGCATTGATTTCAAAGAGAATGGAGAATAAAAAATAGGGAAGGCTTGTACTAAATATAGAGGACTCCAGTCAGCCCGCACTGAGAATACTGTGAACAGGTTTGGTCCCCTATCTGGAGGGAAAATGTCCTTGCATTGGAGGCAGCCCAGAGAAGGTTCACCAGGCTGGTCTTCAAAATGGAGGGATATTGATGAGAAGAGGTGGAGAGGTTGAACTTGCCATCGTTAAAATTTAGAAAATGAGGCAAATTTATTGATACACCAAAGATTTTTGTGTTCTGACAGATTCGGTACTGAGACATTGTTTCACTGAGCAAGAATCTGTAACCGGAGATGAAGGGGAATACAGTTACCAGACAAGCTAAGAGAGAAAAGCTGGGCTGTAGAGACTGGAGGATGTTACAGAGTTCGGTGGTCAGAGATCAGATGGTGGTCGGGCTGAAAGATGTCAAGTAGAGTTACAGGATTATCAGTTTTGAAGGATTTACAAAGACCGGGAGGAATATAGGGACTAGAGATTACACAGTAGTAGTTGGAGCTACAGAAGTTTTTAGAGAAAGGGAGTATTATAGGCACTGGAGAGAAGACAGATGGGGTGGTATTGGAGCTACAGGAGTTTAGAGAGAAAGGGAGGATTGGAGGGACTGGAGAGTACACAGGTAGGGGTGGTAGTTGGAGCTGCAGGAGTTTATAGAGACCGGGAGGATTGTTGGTGCTGGGAAATATACTGACATGGACAAGAGTTGGAGCTGCAGGAGTGAGTGAGATAGGGAGGGCTGAAGGGGCTGGATCAGTTCACACAGCCAGGGAGAAGTGTAGGGATTGGAGGAGCCAGAGATACTGAGGGTTGTCGGGCTGCATAAGTTCAAAGAGTTGCTGAGGACTGTGAAGGCAGGTTTACAGCATTACCATCAGTTACACAGAGATGTGGAGTGCTGTTCTGGAGGAGGTTACAGAAATCAACTGGGTTGCAGATACTGGAAGATACTACAAAGACAGTGAGCTGTAATATTTGAGGAGGTTTCAGGGACAGGGTGCGTTGAGGAGTTGACGGCTGCTACAGGTGTTAAACATGCTGTAAGGGATCAATAACCTTACATCGATCAGGGGGATTGGAAACTCTGGAGATAAAGAATGAGAATTGCAGTAACTGAAGAATATCACAGAGATGGGGAGGAACATATGAGTTAGAGGAGTTATAACATGAGATGGGCTGTATTCAACGGAGTCAGGGAAGATACAGGGTGATCTGAAGAGACTACAGGTGATCAAAAGGACAGTGAGGCTTCTCACTGTCGGATTGGGTCAGTTTACACAGGCAGGGGGTATTTTATGGAATTGTGTTACTTACAGAGATTAAGAGAGTTGTATAGAATTGAGGAAAGAACAGAGATATGGAAGGCTGTAGTTAATGAAGACTTTTGTTGATGTCAGATGCTGAGGTTCTGGAAAGAATATGGACCGGCAAGCTGTACAATCTGTCAGAGCTTACAGAGACAGGAACAGCAATAGATCCTGGAGACACAAACACAGATAGGGAGTATTGCAGACACTGGAGGAGGTTTCAGCTTTAGGGATGGTTGTAGGGGAGTGTAACGTTTAGACAGATAGGGGTCTAAGAGCTGGAGAAGATTATGGAGATGATTAGATTGGTGGGGAGACCGGAGGAGCTTACATTGACAGGGCGGGTGATAGCGACGGGAGAATGTTTCATAGATAGGAAGTCTTGTAGAAACTGGTCAGGAGAGTCACAAGAATTGGAGCTGGTTCCACAGATCGGGGATTTTACAGGGTCCTGAGAGAATTACGCAAATTGGGAGGTTTGTAGGATGTCCACATTTTCAGAGTGTTTCAGGAATGGAAAAGTTTACACAGTTAAGGAGGGATGTTGGAGCTGTGGGAGTTCACAGAGACTCGGAGGTTTGAAGGGGTTGGGGCTGATTATGGATAGAGGGATATATTTAGGTACAGTAATATGGAACGCAAAGGGAGAATTTAGATTAGGTTCCCTACAGCATGAGAACAGGTACTTCGGCCCAACAAGTCCACACCAACTCTCCAAAGAGTAATCCACCCAGACCCACTTCTCTCCGACAATGCAACTAACACTATGGGAAATTTAGCATGGCCAATTCAACTGTCCTGCACATCTTTGGACTGTGGGAGGAAACTGGAACATCTGGAGGAAACCCACGCAGACACAGGGAGAAGGTGCAAACTCCACACAGACAGACAGTCACCTAACGCTGGAATCGAACCTGGGTCCCTGGCACTGTGAGGCACCATCGCTCACCACTGAGCCACCGTGCTGCCAAAATTGCAGAGTTACAGAAAGGGAGAGTGTTTGAGGTGCTGGGAGGACCGTAGGGAGAGGACGAGCAAACAGAGATGTGGAGTGCTGCTGTGGCTTGAAAAGGTTCTGGAGGTGCTCATATCAATAAGGAGGTGGGTAGGGTTGGGAGACGTTTACTGTGGTCGTGTGGTACTATAGGCCAGGAGGCAGGAGTGTGATCGGAACTGCAGAAGGTTACAGTGATATCATGTTTTCTTGGGGCTTGAGGAAGGTACACAGGTGCGTATTTTGCTCCAGGCTGGAGGATTTTACAGAGATGGGTGCACTGTAAGTATCGTGCAAAACTACAGAAATGGGAATTATTGTACTGAGTGCAGGATGAGATTACTGAGCTTGGGCATGTTATAGACATTGGAGCAATTTACATAAAGGGAGAGTCGTCAGCATCGGAGTAGGTTTCAAATATACAGCGGGAATTTGGGAGGGGTGGAGGTAACAGAAATAGGAAAATTTCTGGGAATTACAAGACATTGGCACAAACAAGTTAGACCGAAAGGCATGTTTCCTTGCTGTATGACTCTATCGCATGACAAGAGATAGCGTGAGGAGGGAATATAGAACAGAAAGATCCCAAATTTCAATACCATCTCCTTGAGGGAGGCCTGCTTTCCACTCTGTTGTAAGGATCCTCACTAAGACAGCACAGGCCTGGATTGATAACTGTCAACTTACTGTATTGACATAGGAACGCTCAGTACAGCAGAGATGAAAATTAACAAGAGGTGGGGATTGAGCCTGGGACCATCATGCTCTGTGTTCATGCTTCAACACTGTATCGATGTCATATCTTCTGGACCAAAGTTTGATCCCTTAAATACACTCTGCTCTGTTCACTGTGAGTGATCTTACCTCGCTGCAGGATTTACTGAAGGCTCCAGATCTCACTCTCCATCTCTCTGGCTGACCAACTGTCTTCAATGTGGTGATGGACGAGACAGGAATTGGGAACTCTGTTGAGTCAAGAGCATCCTGAGTATCTACAGGAGACAGAGAAACAGACAGAATGGGAAATTCGACTGATGTAGTGAGGGTTACACTTGGAGAATGGCACTGAGTCCCACAGAGATTTGGAAAACCCCAGTCTCCATCCCTGGTCTGAGTTGCCTCATCTCCCTGGAGTGGAGAATTCTGTTGGCTCAGGATCTGGAGTAGCTGCAAAAGGTGCAGTTACCGGGATCAATTAGACCCTCACAGTGACAGATACCACATGGAGAGAGACTGTGTGATATCACCAGAGTGCAGGAAGGCATCAGGATCAAACCACGGTCTGGAAGAAGGTGCTCTGGGAGCAGTACTCAGGGATGAGGGAGCTATCAGTAGACCAGGCAATGACCTCCTTTACTCTCACTAGACTGTTCATCCAGAATTTAACGCCGACCAGATATCCTTTCCTAATTTAATGCCAGAGTCAGGGATACCCATCTAACCACTTAATAATAACGTTTCAGTAAGCAAATCTGTTCTAGGCTGCCTGTCTGGCCTACATATGAATCCAGACCCAGCGCAATGGGATTGACGCTCAAATGCCCACTGTAATGATCTGGGAAGCCACTCAGTTCTAAGGCTGGTCAGGGTGGGCATGCGATGCTGGCCAGCCAGAGACAGCAACATCCCATGAGTGATTTAAAATCAACACTGCTGGGAGCAGTGTCCTAGCCAATCATGTTGGTAAGTTTATGGACAGGGCTTTAAACTGACATGGAGGGTGCAGGGACAGGGTTCAGGTGAAAGGAGCTTTCCAAATCCAAAGAGAAAATGTGAAGCCTCGGAAAAGCATGGGAATGTGGCTGAAGACATGCAGAAAAGAACAGGAAGGGACAGAGTTTAACTAAAACTGTACATTAATGAATCGGTTTGTGACAGGACATTGTGGGGAAGAGGAAATTATAATGTTGTTTTGATTTGGAATGGACAAAGTAACCACAATAAAGTAATAGACTTGGGACACAGAGATAAATGAGACTTAGTCACAAGACAGACGTGATTACAGGGTGAACAAAAGGTGGAACATAAATATTCAACAGTAAACAACCTGACAGGATCTCAGGCAGAATGGAAAAGCAAGATGGGAACCCTGACACTAATGGATAACAAAGGCATTACAGAGAAAGCATTTGGCCTCAGATTATGCAGCTGAATCAGCCCGAATACAAATTCTGATTGCTATGTGTCAAAAACACAAGCAGGAGAACAGTTTTTATGCTGCCTTGCAGTATTTCTTTGCTCATCCCTGCATGAAACAGGAATTCATTACAAATTGTAGCAAAGGTGGTGTGATACTTTTTGGAGACTTCAATCTTTGTATAATCTGGGACAGACACATTGGCAAGACTGATATTATCCGAGATCCTCCTTGAATGATTTTGTCAATGTTTCTTTGAATAACACATTCTGCAAATAGCTAGGGATGTAATTATCTCAGATCGACCGTTGGGTGATGAAGCTGAGTGAATGAGTAATATCACATCGAGATCCTCCAAGAAATTATACCAGAATTCAAAGAGATTATGACATTTTAAAGTGACCATAAAGCACACCCGAGCATCACTAACAAAGCCCATTATATGAGTTTGAGAGAGAACTGACCAAGGTAAACAGGGGGAACAGACTGAAATGTCAGGCTGTAAATGAACAGTGGAACACATTTAGAGCCAGAGAGACCTAGAGACGTACAGCACATAAACGGACCCTTCGGTCCAACTCGGCCACGCCGACCAGATGTCCTTTCCTAATCTCGTCCCATCTGCCAGCACTTGGCCCATATCCCAATAAACCGGTTTTATTCATATACCAATCCAGATGCTTTTTGAATGCTGCAATTGTACCAGACTCCACCACTTCCTCTGGCAGTACATTCCATACATAACCACACTCTGCGTGAAAAGGTTGCCCCTTAGGTCCCTTTTAAATCTTTCATCTCTCACCCTAAACCTACGCCCTCCATTTCTGGTCTCCACTACCCCAGGGAAAAGACCTTGCCTGTTTATCCTATCCATGCCCCTCATGATTTTATAAACCTCAAGAATGTCACCCCTTAGCCTCTGACGCTCCAGGAAAAACAGTCTCAGACGTTTCAGCCTCTCCCAATAGCACAAATCCTCCAATCCTGGCAACATCCTTGTAAAACTTTTCTAAACACTTTCAAGTTTCACAACATCCTTCCAATAGGAATAAGACCAGAACTGCTTGAAATATTCCAAAAGTGCCCGAACCAGTGAGCTCTACAGCTGCAACATGACCTCCAAACTCCTATAATCAATGCTCTGACCAATAAAGGCAAGCATACCAAACACCTTCTTCACTCTCCGCTTACCTAGGTAACACTTGTGGGGCATGGGTGTGGACATGGATTGACGATGCGTGTGGTGGGCGGGGGGGGCGGTGTTGAACGGGTTTGGGGACGGGCTGAGGGTGATGTAGGATGTGTCTGGGAGTTGGGGGCAGGCGGCAGGTGGAGAGTGGTGTCAGACGGTTTTGGGGGCAGAATTCGCTGTTGGGACGGGTTTGGGGGGGTGACGTTGAGAGGCGGATGGGGGCGGTGTTGGATGGGTTTGGAGGTGAGCGGGGTGTGTTTTTGGGTGTCTGACAGGGTGTGGGGGCTCGTTCATGGCTTGCTGCTGCCTAGTCACCTGAACAGGGAGCAGACTGGACTGAAAACTCCGAGCCCCAGAGGAAAGGTATTGAATCGATTAACCGAATAATCAATTATCTGAACGAAATAGTGCCCGCCCATCTCGTTCAGATAATCGAGGTTCCACTGTAAACCATCTGGACTATACCCTCGTGTTGTGTGAGTTTTACCTTCACCCAATCAACCGCTGCTCAATGGCCCCAATATTGGCCCAGTTCCAGTTTAAGACCTAAATCTGTCAACCTGTCTGATCTTTTTCCACAACGATGTTAAAACAAAGACAGTTGTGGTGACTGGACGCAATGTGCTCTCCGACTGACGCTTCACTCAATTGCCTGACCTCATTTTAGATTAGATTACTTACAGTGTGGAAACAGGCCCTTCGGCCCAACAAGTCCACACCGACCCTCCGAAGAGCAACCCACTCAGACCCATTCCCCTACACCGAACACTAAGGGCAATTTAGCATGGCCAATTAACCTGACCTGCACATCTTTGGACTGTGGGAGGAAACTGGAGCACCCAGAGGAAACCCACGCAGACACAGGGAGAATGTGCAAACTCCACACAATCAGTCGCCTGAGGTGGGAATTGAACCTGGGTCATCTGGCACTGTGAGGCAGCAGTGCTAACCACTGTGCCACCATGCCGCCCACCATTTTCTGAGGAGAGGGCCAGTGTTGCACCTGCCTGAGTAGCATAGCGCCCTCTACGTCTTGATTGAGGAAACTTTCTTGGTCACATTTTACAAATTCCACCCAGTGTGGGCCTTTTACACTCTGGGTGACCCAGCCAATCCAGGGGAAGTTAAAATCTCCATCCAATACTACTCTATTATTTTCATAGGTGCCTGCAAACTCACTACACATTTGCTCCTCTCGTACCTGCTGGTTATTTGAGGGTCTAGAACACGATCCCAGCAGACTGACCGCCTGCTCTTTGTTTCTAACTTTTAAATTTATGGCCTCATTTGATGACTGCTTAACAAGAATTGTCTCGATGCACAGGTATCATGTCCTTCCGAATCAAAAGGACATCTCCCCCTCCTCACTTACTTGCCCTTCTGTCACGCCTGTAGTTTCTTTATCCTGGAACACTGAGCTGCCAGTCCTGCCCTTCTCTCAGCCATGTTTCTATTATGGCTATAATATCCCAGTCCCCAGAGCTAATCCATGCTCTGAGCTCGTCTGCCTTACCAGTCAGGCCTCGTGTGTTGAAATAAATGCCCTTTAAACCAGATATCTTTCCCTCCCTCAACTGTGCCCCTGGATATCCTGAATAGGTAACTTGCTCTTGATGGCTGATGTATTTCCCCTGAGTTTTCGATGGTCCCTCTCTCACTCAGAGTCTCAAACTAGTTTAAATCCTCCTGGGTAACACGAGCTAATCTCCTCCCTGGGATACTTGTGCCCCTTTGCTTCAAATGCAAACCATCCCCTTTGTACCGGTCCCCTCTACCCCAGAAGAGATCCCAATGACCTATGAACTGAAAACACTGCCCACTATACCAGCTCCTCAGCCACACATCCATCCGGCCTACCTTTCTATTTCTATCCTCACTGGCACTTGGCACTGGAAGTAATCTGGAGATCATTAAAGTCAATATCCTGCTTTTTTAACTTCTCACCTGACTCCCTGTACTCATTTCACAGGACCCCATCCCTTTGTCTACCTCTGTCATGTGGACCGATGTGCACAATGACCTCTGGATGTTCACCCTCCCACTTCATAATGTTCAATAATGACACAGAGACATCCTTGACCCTGGTACCTGGGAGGCAGCACACCATCCTGGGGTCTCTTCTGGATCCACACAGTCTCCTGTCTGTCCCCCTCACAACTGTGCCTCCTATCAGTATCACAATCATTACAGAGGATCTGGCTAACATAGACTGGGAGGAACTCCCTGCAGTTGGGTCCATGTTAGGAAAGTGGAGTATTTTAAAGTGATGCATTGAGAACGCAGGGCCAGTGTGCTCCTTGAAGAGTGAATTATAAAGGCAGCAAGTCCAGGGAATACTGATCAAGTGATGTCGTGAGTTTGATAAAGGAAATACAGTGCAATAAAATCAGGTGAAGCCCTTCACAAGTATAGAGAGTGCAAGGGGATTGTGGAAAATGAGGGACAAACAATGGTCATGAAATATATTTGGCAGATACGTTTGCAGAAAAGCCATAAGTATTTTATCAGCATCGTGAGAGTCAGAGGATTCCCAACGAAAGAGGGAGGCCTGTGAGAAACCAAAGGGACAATCTGTGCATGGAGACAGAGGAAGCAGGTGAGGTCTTCAATGAATACTTCCCATCTGTGTTCACACAGGTGAAAGACACTGTCGCCGGGGATTTCAGTTGGGATGCTGAGGTTCCAGAATATGTTAAGATCAATAAGGAGGAGGTATTAAATGTTTTCACAGGCATAAAGGTGGAGAAATCCACAGTGCCCAGGGAAATGTATCCCAGGCTGCTATGTCATTCAGAAAAGGACATCTGTCCACCCTCACGTTTACTGCACGACTTGGCCACAGCAAAGTATTTGCCTCCCAATTACCCTCTTCAAAGGCCAAGCAAGTTACTCAGTTCAAGGGCAGCTAGGACTGGGCAAGAAAGGCTGGTCAGCCAGAGACACCCACATCTCATACCTGATTTAATAAATAATCCATTAGGATGGTCCCACTGGAACCGTGCTGGGACCAGGGTCCTGGCCAATCATGTCAGTAGGTTTATGGACAGGGCTTTAAACTGACAGAGAGGATGCTGGGACAGGGTTCAGGTGAAAGGAACTTTCCAAATCCAAAGAGAAATGGTGAAGCAATGGAACAGCATGGGGATGTGGCTGAAGATAAGCAGAAAGGAACAGGAAGGGGCAGATTTTAACTAAAATTGTACATCAGCGAAAAGATTTGTGACAGAAAACTGTGGGAAAGAGTAAGTTATTTTTTTTTTAAATGGACAACGTCACTGTAATAAGGTAGATGGATTTGTGACACAGAGATAAAAGATTTAGACACCAGGGAGACATGGATACAGGGTGAACAAAAATTTTCAATGGTTCACAATCTTGCGGAAACTCAGGAAAAATTGGGTAACACTAAAAATAATGGATACCAAAGGCATTACAGAGAAAGCATTTGGCTGCAGATCATGAAGTAGAGTCAGTCTGAATGTAAATTACTACTTGCCAAGGACACAAGCAGCAGAACAGTTTTAGCCACTGAACAGTATACTATTGGTCATCATTGCATTACACAGGGACTCGTTGGAATTTTTTAACAAAGGCATTGTGATAATTTTGGAAAACGTCAATATTCGTATAATCTGGGACAACACACGTTCAACATTGTTTTTGGAATAGGACTTCGGTTATATGTTCTTTCAGTGCTTCTTTGAAAAACGAATTGTGCAACTGTTAAGGGACATAACTATCACAGAGCGACCTTGTAATGAAACTTAGTGAATGAGTCATGTCACCTGCAGAGATCCTTCGGGAAATTGTGATAAAGTGCAGTTTAAAGAAATATAAAGTTTTAAAGGGATTCACAGAGGACAAGCTGCAACTAGAAACAAAAAAGCCAATTACATGTGTGTGAGAGGGCAAATGACCAAGGTAAACAGGCTAAACAGACTGAGACATGTGTCTGTAAATGGACAGCAGAAAACATTTGAAGGAACAGTGTAAAACACTCAACAGAAGGACATTCCATTGAAACAGTATAAACCTCAGCAAGAAATCCCCACTGGTCCCGCACACAGGACAAAAGGGATCATACTAGATGATGAGGCTGAGAGGATCACCAAAAAGTACGTAAAATCCTGAAGTGAGAGAGTGTTTTCGGAGTAAATTTTAAATAGATTGCAAAGGGTATACTAGCAGGAGGAGGGCAGTGGGAAGGGGAACCATGGTCAGGGTTTATTGACACAATAGAAACAGGGGGAGGTGAAGGTGCTCGAGGTGGTGAGAGTGTTACAGAGAGTGGTCAGGGTCTGAACGGTGTTACAAAGCCAGTACAGATTGCTGTAGCTGGAAGTGTTTGCAGAGGTAGGAAGGGACATATGTATTTTTATTTATTCAGTCATGAGATGTGGTTGTCACTACCTGGACTAACATTCTTTGACCCAACTGCTAATTACCCAGAGGGTAGCTCAGAGTCAGCCATATTGCTGTGGGTCTGGAGTCACATGTCGGCCAGACCAGGTTAGAATATTTGATGTCCTTCCCTAAAGGAGGTTAGTGAACCAGATGAGTTCTTCCTCCTGATCAACAATGTTTTAATGGTGGCCCCACCAATGTCTTTTACAGATACAACATGGCATCCCAACTCTTACTCTTAATGCTCTCCCCAGTGAAGGTAACCATCCCAAACGCCTGCTTCACCAGCCTGTCTACCTGGGACACCACATTCAAAGAACTGTGTACCTGCATCCCTGGGTCTCTGACAGACAACACTCCCCAGGGCCCGAACATTAACTATACAGGTCCCACCCTGGTTTGTTTCACCAAAATGGAACACCTCACCTTTATCTAATTAAACTCCATCTGCTATTCTTCAGCCCACTATCCCAGCAGGACTGTTCATCCTGTTGTATCACAGATAACCTTCTCCACTGACCACTTTACCACCAATTTCAGTGTCACCCAAAACAATGACTTACCAGGAAACCAATACTCCCATCCAAACCATTTATCCAAATGACAAACAACAGGGGACCCACTCCACCGCTGGTCACATGCCTCCTGTCAGAAAAACAACATGTCTCCCATCACCCTCTGTCTACAACCATCAAGCAAATTTTTGTATCCAGTTCACTAGCTCCTCCTGAATGCCATATCCTTTTACATTGATCTGAGCTTTTTACCCAGTTTACCAGACAGAACATAGAACACAGAACAGTTCAGCCCAAGACCCTTCGGCCATGCTGCTCTGCTAACATTTTATCCGACTGTAAAATCAAACTAGCCTACATACCCTTCATATTACTCTATCCAAATGTCTGTCCAAGAGTCTATTAGATGTCCCGAATGTGTCTAATTTTACTACCACCATTGGCAGTCCATCCGACCACCTGCCATCTCTATCCTTTTATCCATCCTCCAATGACCTTAAAATTATGCCGCCATGTAACAGCCATTTATGCCATAGGAGAAAAAGTCTCTGACTATTCACTCTCTCTGTGCCTCTCATCATCTTGTTCACCTCTACCAAGTCACCCCACCCCCTTCTTCACTCCAATGAGAAAAGCCTTAGCTCCCTCAATTTTTTTTCATAAGAACTGCCCTCCATTCCAGGCAGCATCCCAGTAAATCTCCTGTGTACGCTCTCTAAAACTTGCACATCCTTCCTGTAAAGATGGGCTGAGAACTGAACACAATATTCCAAGTGTGGTCTCACCAGGTCGCTAGAAAGATGCAGTAAAACCTCACGACTCTTGAAATCGATCCCCTTGCTAAGAAAAGCCAACACAACATATGCCTTTTTAATCAACCCTATCAATGTGCGTGACAACTTTGAGGGATCTATGGACATGGACGCCATGATCTCTCTGTTCCTCCACAATGCCAAGTATTTTGCCTTTCACCCTGTATTCTATATTCTGGTTCGACCTTCCAGAATGAATCACTTCACACTTTTCCGGATTGGACTCCATCTGCCACTTCCAGCCCAGCTCTGTGTCCTGTCAATGTCCCATTGCAACCTCCAACAGCCCTCCACATTCCCCACCACTCCACCAACCTTCATGTTATTGGCAAACTTACTAACCCACTCTCCAACATCCACATCCAATTCATTTACAAAAATCACAGAGAGCAGAGTCCCAGAGCTGATTGTTACAGAACCCCACTGGTCACTGAGCTCCAGGCTCAATACTGTCCATCTGCTGCCACCCTCTGTCTTCTCTGGGCCATCCAATCCTGTATCCAGACAGACAGATTTCCCTGTATCCCAATTTTCCTTCTTTTCTGAATGAGCCATCAAAATATTCTGTCATATCCTCAAAGAATTCAATAAGGTTTGTGAGGCATGACCTGCCCCTCACAAACCCATGCTGTCTCTAATTTAACTATGGCTTTCCAAGTAGTCATAAATCCTTTCTTTAGAGTCCTCGCCAATAATCTGCACACCACAGACATTAGACCAAATCTGTAATTTCCAGAATTCTACCTCCGTAATATGGTCCAGACGCTACAAATCTTCTCTCCTCTGCCATGTTCCCCCGAAGGGCACTGGAGGGTGGTGGGGATTACAGAGTCAGGGAGGGATATCAGGACAGGAGGACTTTGCAGACATTAGGAGGGTTGCAATGCCAAAAGGAGGCTTCAGTCATTGTGAGGATTCATGGTGATGAAGGCATTTGAGGAGGGAGGTGGGATTGTAGGGAAATGAGAGGTTTCACAGTTTAGGTGCTTTGTTCAGACTGCAAGTAGTTACTGAGTCGGGGAGGTTTAAGCAATAGTGGATATTACATAAACATGTGGTTTTGGTTGCAATGCAGGAAGCTTGAGAGTATGGGGTCTGAACGAGGTTACACAAATGGGAAGAGTTGTCAGGAGCGAAGGTGTTTACAGAGAAAGCAATGGTCTGATCTGGAGCAGAGGACCCAGATTGGGAGGGATGTGGGGACTGGTGGTGATTTCACAGGGAAGGAGGACCATAGACCCACAGGAGGTTACAGAAATGTGGAGCGCTGTAGGGCTGACAGGGGTTCATGGAGTTGGGAATATTGGGAGGGATAGAGAAGTTTACAGGGATAAGGATGTTTGTAGGCCAGGGCTGGATTACACAGACAGGGACTGTTTTAGGGAGCTGAGCAGAATACAGAGATAAAGAGGTTTGTATCACCTGGCGGAACAAACAGAGATATGGAGGGTCATCGTGACTGAAGATGTTTATAGATATAGGAAGGCATGGGTTCTGGGGGTTATTTAGACATGGAGGCTGTGGAATCTGGATTATTTTTTCAGAGATTGGGTAGCAAGTTTGGTTGGAGACAGTTTCACAGATAAGGGAGCATAGCACAAACAGGAGGAAGTTCCTGCGGTAGGGAGGGTTAAAGTGGAGAGTGACGTTTACACAGATGGGGGTAAGAGCTGGAGAAGGTTATGGAGATGAGTAAATGTTTGGAGATACAGGAGGAGCTTACATTGACAGGGTGGGTGATAGTGACGGGAGGATGTTACATTGTAAATGAGTCTTGTAGGATCACGATCGGGAGAGGCACAGGCATTGGAGTGGGATCTACAGATCGGGAGTGTTGCAGGGACCTGAGAGGATAACACAGATAGGGATGGCGGTAGGGTCTCCACAGACTGATGGTGTTTTAGGGACTGGAAGAGGTTCCGTCCACAAGGAGGACTGTGAGAGCTGCAGGAGCTTATGGAGAGTTGAAGATTTGGTGCAGTTCACAGAGGGAGGGTTCTCCGACAGGAGTAGGTCACAGATAGTGAGGGATGTGTGGCCTGAGAAAGTTAAAGAGAGGGGAGTTTTCGGCATTGGAAAATATTACACCGACAGGGACAGTTGAAGAGACTGAAGCAAAAATGCATGGAGAAGGTTACACAGATAGGGAGGTGAGGAGGGACTGAAGGTGAATACACAGACATGGAGGGTTGTATTGTTAGACGGAGCTGAGAGGGATAGGGACTGGTGTAGGGATTTACACAGATAGAGAAGGTTGTGTTTTTGATGAAGGTTACACTGACACAGACAGTGTTAAAGATTGTTTAATGGACTACAAAGGAGCTCAGAGAGAATGTATTATGGGGAGTGGAGGAGATTACAGACACAGAGATGGCTGTCTGTTTGAAAAAAGGTTCTATAGATCCTCAGTGCTGTAAGGCTGGAGGGAGGTTGCAATAATAAGGGTTACCTACATTTAATGACTTTTTTTGATATAGAGAAAGTCTCAGAACGGGATTGTCAAAAGGAAGTATAGATAGTCCAGATGAATTTACAGAGATATAAATGTTTTTGGGGGTTTCAGGATGGAACAGTGATTGGGAGTGATGTAATGAATGGCAACAGTTATAGAGAGGGTTCTAAAAGCAGGAAGCGGTGACAGTCATATCGATCTTTGTAAAGACTAGAGAAGTTTACATCGCCAAGGAGTGTGTTGGAGATTACACATATATGGGGAGTATTGGGGATGAGGCAAGGTTCAATAGACAGGGATGGTTGACAGGACTGGACAATAACCTGAATAGAATCTCCAGTGTGGAAACAGGCCATTCGGCCCAACAAGTCCACACCAACCCTCTAAAGAGCAATCTAACCAGACCCATCCCTCTCCCTGTCCAATAAACCCTGCATTCCTCATGGTGAACTCACCTAAACCACACTTGCCTGAATACTACAGGCAATTTATGATGGCCAATCACGTATCGTGCAAATGTTGAACTGTGGCAGGAAACACGAGCACCCGGAAGAAACCCACACAGTCGGAGCGAGAACATGCAAAGTCCACACAGACAGTCGGCCAAGGCTGGAATTGAAGCCAGGTTCCAGGCACAGTGAGGCTGCTTATACAGAGCACTGCAGAGATTGGACTAGATGGATGGAGACACTGGAGGAGCTTACATTGACAGGGTGGGTGCTGGCAATGAAAAGCTATCACATAGATAGAGGGTCTTGTAGGAACTGTATTGAAAGAGTCACAGGCATTGGAATGACTTCTGCAGATTGGGAGTGTTACAGGGACTGAGAGGATTGTAGGGTCTCCACAGATTGATCGTGTCTTTAAGAATATGTAGATATGGAAATCTTCAACCCAATGCATGCAGCCTTCATTTCAAGACCAGAGCCTTATTATCCCTCATCAGCCAAGGATCCCTAACCCTACCAGCTTTTCCCTTTATCCCAATGGGGCATATGGGTCCTTCATTCTTGAGATCACACTTTGAAAAGCCTCCCATTTGCCAGTTGTTCCTTTTCCTTCAAACAGGCTCGCCCAGTCGATTAGAATCATAATATGGAGGTGCCGGTGTCGGACTGGGGGTGTACTAAGTTAAAAATCACCCGACACTCGGTTCTAGTCCAACCGGTTTATTTGAAAGCACTAGCTTTCAGAGCACTGCTTCTTCATCAGGTGTTTGTGGAGCACAATCCTAAGGTACAGAATTTATAGCAACAGGATAGCAGTGTCATGGAATACAATATCAAACAAATTTAGTTTAAGCCTTTCATCTGTTACAGTGATCGCCAGCGCTTCCAAAGCGAGTTGGATTATAACTGGGCATTGTGCAATTTTAAATTCACGGCATTGACGCTGGCCAGATCCTGCAGAATGGACCCAAACCTGGCCCTGTTCCAGTTTTCCTCTTCAATCTGTGGACCTGCTGATCTTTTTCCATAACTATGTTAAAACGAAGACAGTTGTGGGCACTGGACCCAAAGTGCTCTCTGAATGACACTTCAGCCACCTGCCCGACCTCGTTTTCTGAGGGGAGGTCCAGTGTTCCACCTGCCTGAGTAGAGTAGGGCCCTCTGCATATTGATTTAGGAACCTTCCTTGGACACATTTGAAAAATTGCCCTCCGTCCAGTTATTTTTATACTCGAGGTGGCCCAGTCAATACAGGGAATATTAAAATCTCCAGCCTGCACTCCTCTATTATTCCTATAGTTATCTGCAATCTCTCTACACATCTGCTCCTCTGGTATTTGTTGGGTCTACAACAGTCTACAAAACAGTCCCAACAAAGTGACCACCCCCTTCTTCTTTCTAACTTCTAACCATGTGGAATTTAAAATAAATATATGTTTTAAAAATTGGAATTAACAATCCATAAATAAGTATTGATAAAAATCCAAACACTTGACCTTCAGAGAAAGACAACAGTTCACTCTCATGTGGTCTGCACGACATACCCACAGCAAAGTGTTTGCCTCTCAATGACCCTGTGAAATGGGCGAGCCAGCTGCTTAGCTCAAGGGCAGCAAGGGATGGGCAATGAAGACTAGTCAGCCAGAGACACCCACATCCCATACCTGATTTTTAAATATGATCCATTCAGATTGGTCCCAGCACAGTTCCAGTGGAACAATGTCCTGGCCAATCACGTTGGTAGGTTTATGGACCGGGCTTTAAACTGACAGAGAGGATGCAGGGACAGGCTTCAGGTGAAAGGAGCTTTCCAAATCCAAAGAGAAAAGGTGAAGCATCAGAGCAGCATGGGAATGTGACCGAAGACAACAGAAAGGAACTGGATGGGACAGAGTTTAACTAAAACTGTAGATCAGCAAATCCATTTGTGACAGGACATTGTGGGAACGAGTAAATTATGTTTTTTATTAATGGACAAAGTCTCTGCAACAAGGTAGATGGATTTGTGACACAGAGGTAAAAGGGATTCAGACACCAGAGAGATGTGGTTACAGGGCGAACAAAAGGTGGAACGTAAATATTCAATGGTTCACAACCTTGTGCAAATTCAGGCAAAATGGACGACACTAACAATAATGGATAACAAAGGCATTACAGAGAAAGCATTTGGTCTCAGATCATGAAGTAGAATCAGTCTGACTGTAAATTCTGGCTACTACTTGCCAAGGACACAAGCAGCAGAACAGTTTTAGACCACCCACCGAACAGCATTTCATGGCTCATCACTGCAATAAAGAGGAATTCATTGGAATGTTTAATACAGGCACGGTGAACATTTAGTGAAACGTCAATATTCGCAAAGTCTGGGACAATCACACTGACAACAGTGATATTGGAAGGGGAATTCAGAGAATTTTTTTCAGTGTTTCTTAGAATAACACATTGTGCAACTGGCAAGGGACGTAACTGTCTTAGAGAGACTGTTGTGTGATAAAACATAGTGAATGAGTTATGTCACCTGGAGAGATCCTCTGGGAAATTGTGATAAAGTGCAGTTTAAAGAAATGTAAAGTTTTAAAGTGAAACACAGAAAAAAACAAGCTACAACTAGAAACAAAAATAGCCAATTACATGAGTTGGAGAGGAGAACTGACCAAGATAAACAGGCTAAACAGACTGAAATATGTGCCTGTAAATGAACAGTGGAAAATATTTGAAGGAACAGTGAAAAATACTCAACAAAAGGTCATTCCACTGAAACAGACAAAAACTCAGCAAGAAATCCCCACCGGTCCCTCACTCAGGACAAAATGGATCATATTAGATTATGAGTCTGAGAAGATCACCACAAAGTACTTAAAATCCTGAAGTGAGAGAGAGTTTTAGGAGTACGTTTTAAAGGGATTGCAATGGGTCTGCTCGCAGGAGGAGGGTAATGGGAAGGGGAATCATTGTCAAGGTTTATTGACACGATAGGAACATGGAGAGGTGAAGGTGCTGGAGGTGGTGAGAGTGTTACAGAGAGCGGTCAGGGCCTGAACGGTGTTACAAAGCCAGTACGGATTGCTGCAGCTGGAGGGGTTTGCAGAGGTAGGGAGGGACATATGTATTTTTATTTATTCATTCATGGGATGTGGGTGTCACTGCCTGCACAAGGATTCTTTGACCCCATGCTAATTACCCAGAGATTGTTGGGGCCCTGGTGGATAAATATAATACTTTGCTGGCCACAGGTGAAGTGCTGAATGACTGGAGGATCACTAATGTGGTTCCTTTGTTCAAGAAGTGCAGCGGGGATAGGCCAGGTAATTACAGAGCAGATAGTCTGACAGCAGGGGGAGGGAAATTATTGGAAACAATTGTGAGGATGAATCAACACTTGGAAAGGTAAGGATCAACTCGTTTTAGTCATCATGGATTTGGCAGAGGAAGATACTGTCTGAGGAATTCAGTTCAGTTTTTTTTTGAAGTGGTGCTTACGTATATTGATGAGGGCAGTGCAGATGATGTGGTTTAAACAAGATCCAACATGGAAGGCTGGTCCAAAAGGACTGGGTTCCAAGGCAAGTTGGCAAATTGGATGCAAAATTGGTGGATAGAATACTTTCACCGGGTGTACCACAGAGATCTGTGCAGGAACCATTGAACATTAATAACTTGGATGTTAAAACAGAAGGTATCATTAGTCGGTTTGCAGATGACATGAAAGGTGAGGGCGTTGTTCACAGGGAGGAGGATGGTCTCTGTCTGCAGTCCGATGTCAATCGGATGATAATCTAAGCAGAGTTTAGTTCTGATTGAAGTGAGGTAATACTCTGTGCGAGGTACGATAAGAGAAGAACAGACATAATGAACGGTAGGTCATTGCGGAGTACTGAGGAATACAGGGACCTTGATGGACAAGTCCATAGACCCCTAAAGGTGTCAGCACAGGGAGACAGGGTGGGAAAGGCACCTCAACTGGGAGCAGGAGATGGATCCTTATCCTGGTGGGGTGAATTGCTCGAGCTGCTTGAGAGGGTATAACCTTGTTCTGGCAGGGTGTTGGACCTTAAATAAACGTAAGGCCAGAAAGAAGATTGAGGCTGGTGCACGAGTTAAAGACAGCAATTTCAGTAGACAAGGCAGGCAAGAACATAGCAGGGAATGGGGGGAAACTGATGACTAAACTGCATTTATTTCAATGTAAGGGGTCAGACAGCTAAGGAAGATGAACTCAAAAGCAAGGATTGGAACATGGGACTGGGATATTATAGTTATTACAGAAACACAGCTGAGGGAGGGGCAAGACTGGCAGTTCATTGTTTCAAGGTAGAGATGCAACAGGAAGGGGAGGCAAGAAAGGACGTGTGGTGGTGGGTTTTGATTGCATGATTCATCACAGCAGTACTTAGAGAGGATATACCTGTGGGATCGTCCAGTGAAACTATGTTAGTGGAACAGAGAAATAAGAACGGGTCATCATTCTGAAACGATTGGACTGCTGACCCCGAAAATCTGTGGCAGACTGTGGAACAAATATGTCGGAAAATCTTAAATATCAACCATCATAATAGGGCTGTTATGGCGCGGTTTTTGAACTTTCCAAACCTAGACTGGGACTGCCAGTGTTCAGTGTTTAAGGGAGGAATTTGGTAATTGTGTTCCAGAAAACTCCCAATCAATATGTAAATAGCCTGAAAAGAGAAAGGGGCAAAACCTGACCTCCCCTTGGGAATTAAGGTAGGGAGAGGGACTAAGGTGTGAGTGGGAAAGCATTTTGCCAAAGTGACCACAGTTCTAGTAGTTTGAAAACAGCTTTGGAAAAGGACAGGCCTGGTCCACAAGTGCAAGGTATAAAATGGAGCCTGACCAATCTTGATCGTAATAGCCAGGAACTTTCAAAATGTGACTGGGGAAGGGAATTATTTACAGGGAAAGGGAAGTTTGGCAAGTGAGAATATTTTAAAAGTGAGATAAACTGATCGATCAGCACCAGTATTTTCCTGTTTGTGTGGAGGTCAATGCTGACAGCATTCGAAAACACTGGCTGTATATTGAGGGTCTGGTCAAGGAAAAGGGAGCAATATGTCAGGCATAGCCAGCTGGATCAAGGGGATCCCTGAGGATATACAGGGGCTGCAGGAATACACTTTGGGTAGAAAACAGGAATGGAGAAAGGCTAAATGAAATAGCCTCAGCAGAGAAGGGAAGGGGAATCCAAAAGTGATTGTATCAGTATATTAAGAGTGTATAAGTAACTCAGGACAAAATAGTGTCCAATAAAAATCAATGAGGCCATCGATGTGTGGAACTGCAGGATATTTGCTAAGATCCTAAACATTTTTTTCATTCCAGAACTTACTGTGGAGAAAGACTGGGGAACTCAGGGAACAGGAGTAATACATGAGACCACAATTGGAGTTCTCTGCAATTCCAGTCTCTCTGCTCCAGGAAGGATGTTGTCAAACTTGAAAGGGCTCAGAAAAGATTAACAAGGTATTGCCCGGGTTGTTGGTGAATAATCTGGGGTTACTGTCACTGGAGAATCGGAGACTGAGGGGTGACCTTACAGAGGTTTAATAAACATGGGGGCCATGGATAGGGTAAGCATTCAAGGCCTTTTCCCAGAAGTTGGGGAGTCCAAAACTAGAGGGCATAAGTTTAAGGTTAGAGGTGAATGGTTTACAGAGGGACTGAAGGGACAGCTTCTTCACACACATGGTGATGGGTGTATGGAATGAGCTGAAAGAGAAAGTAATGGAGACTGACACAATTACAACATTTAAAAGGTATCTGGATGGGCATCTGAATTGTGAGGGTGTAGACGTATATGGGCCAAATGCTGGAAAAGGGAATGGATTTATTCAGATCTTCTGGTAAGCCTGGACGAGTTGGGGACTGAAGGGTCTGTTTCTATGCTGTATATCTCTATGACTTGAAAAGAGTGCATGTTATAAAAGAGGTGGTGCTGGAGGTTTTAAAACACAAAGCTATGGCAAGTTCCAGAACCCGATTAAATGCATCACAAGGGTAGAGCTTATACAATTAATGTTAAGGCTTCAGTTAGTGTTTTAGTGCAGAGGGACCTCCGGGTTCAGGTAGATAATCCTTGAAGTTTGCATCACAGGATGGATAAGACAGTGCTTGGCATGCCTGACTATTGCTCAGTCCATTGAGTGGAGGATTTGGGATGTCATGTTGAGATTGCACAGACATTTGTGAGGCCTGTTCTGCAATACTCTGTCCAGCTCTGGTCGCCCCAGTTATAGGGAGGATATTATTAAGCTGCAGGGCATTCAGAAGAGATTTACCAGGATATTGCTGGGTATGGAAGGCCTGAGTTCTGAAAAATAGCTGGATAGGCTGAGTCTTTTTTCACTGGAGCCTGGAGGTTGAGACATGATGCTATAAAGGTTTATGAAAAAAAAATGAGGTATATAGATCAATTTAATGGTAGTTGCCTTTTCCTCAGGATGGGGGAGTCTCAAGAGGAGGGGCCACATTTTTAAGGTGAGAGGGGAGAGGTGTTCAAAAAAACAGATATGGGGCAATTTGCTACACAGAGGGTGGTTTGAGTGTGGAATGAACTTCCTGAGAAAAGGGTTGATGTGGGTACAATTACAACGTTTAAAAGATATTTGGATAAACAGGTGAATAGGGAAGGGTTGGGGTGATATGGGCCAGCAAAAGCAGCTGGGAAGAGTTTAGTTTTAGATTATGGTGAGTATCAACTGAAGGGTCAGTTTCCATGCTGTGTGGCGTTATGACAAGAATATGGTTTGATTCCATTATTGAAGAAAGGATCAGGGCTGGGTCCACTGATGTGCATCATCGACATAAACAATTTGGTTGAAAATATCGGAGTGATTGTGCGAAAGTTTGTTGATGATCAATTGAATGGTGTCGTGGGCAGTAAATACGGTTATCAAAGGGGATACTGACCAACTGGGCCAGTGGACCAAGGAATGAAAGATGGAGTTTAATTCAGCTGTTGGATTTTGTTAAGACAAACCAGGGAGGACTAATACAGATAATGGAAGGGCTCTGGCCAGGGTTGTTGACCAGAGAGAGAAAGAGAGAGAGAGAGAGAGAGAGAGAGAGAGAGAGAGAGAGAGAGAGAGAGAGAGAGAGAGAGAGAGAGAGAGAGAGAGAGAGAAAGACCAGGGGCTGCCAGTTACATTGTTCCTCGGAAATGGCATCACAGGTGGACAGGGTGGGGAAAGCGACATTTGGCACATTTACCGACATTGGCCAGCACTTTGTTACATACGTTGGAGATATTTGTAACATTGTCCTAAATATTTCACTTGGGCAGAGGAGGCCACGGGGTGACCCTAAGAATGGTGAATAACCAAGGGTAGGTGAGTCTAAAACTAGAGGGTATAAATGGGAGGTGAGAGAGCAAGGATTTAAAGAGGGAGCTGAGGGGGGAACATTATCCACAGAGGATGGTGCATAGACGGAACAGACTGCCTCAGGCACATGGGAGAAACAAGAACAATTACAGCATTTGAGCAGGTACATGGAGAGGAGAAGTTTTGAAGAGCTAAGGGCCAAAGGCAGGCAAATGAGACTCGTTCAGTTTAGGTAACATGGGCAGCATTGAGGAGTTGGACCACAGGTTCTGTTTCCGTGCTGTATCACTCTGTATCCAGTTAAAGAGGATTAGTGTACCATAATAAGGCATGTTGTAGACACTGAAGCAAGTTACAGCGATGGGGATGGTAGTCTGGAATGCAGTACATTTCAAATATGTGGAGGGACTATTGGGAAGGGAGAGGTTACAGGGATAACTACTGTTATAGGAGTTAAAAATGACTGAAGACACTGGTGCACAAGCCATGCCACAGATACAGTGTTGCAGAGTAATGAGTCTTAGTACAGTGTTGGAGGGAGAACGCAGAACAGAAAGATCCCAGGCAGCATTCACAAACTCTCGTCGCAGAACTACTCTCCCGTCTGTTGTACTGATGCTCACTAAGACAGCACAGGACTGAATTGATAACTATGAACTCCCGATGCTGTCTCAGTGCAACATAAGTTAAAGTAGACATGGTGATTGAACATGGGGTGTAACTGTACTGTACTGTGCTCCCCCTCCAGCACTGCATCTATGTCATGTCTTGTAAGTGATGTTTGGAGCCCTCTCATTGCTGTCTGCTCTGTGCACTATGAGTGATCTTACCTCACTGCAGGATTTATTGAAGGCTCCAGATCTCCCTTCCCTTTGTCTCTCTGGCTGACCAACCATCTTCAATGAGGTGATGGATGAGACACACAGCAGTTGGGAAGTCTACTGAGTCAGTAACTTCTTGAGTACCTACAGGAGACAGAGAGATAGACAGAATGGGAAATTAGACTGATGCAGTGAGGGTTACACAAGGAGAATGGAAATGAGCCCCACAGATATCTGGAAAATCCCAAACTCCATCCCAGGCCGGTGCTGTTGCGTCTCTCTGGAGTGGAGAATTCTGTTAGCTCAGGATCTAGAGTAGCTGCAAGAGTGAGAGACGCTGACAGAGGCAGCAATTAGACCCACACAGTGAGGGATACCACATGGAGAGAGACTAAGTGATATCACTGGAGTGCTGGAAGACTTCAGGATCACACAATCATTTTTGAGGGACACACGCACACAGCGAGGGAGGGACACGCACACACACAGCGAGGGAGGGACACGCGCACAAAGCGAGGTAGGGACACGCACACACACACAGCGAGGGAGGGACACGCGCACACACAGCGAGGGTGGGACACGTGCACACGCAGCAAGGGAGGGACACGCGCACACACAGCGAGGGAGGGACACGCACACACACAGCGAGGGAGAGCCACGCGCACACACAGCGAGGGGGTACACACGCACACAGCGAGGAGGGACACACGCACACAGCGAGGGGGTACACACGCACACAGCGAGGGGGGGACACACGCACACAGCGAGGGGGGGACACACGAACACACACCGAGGGAGGGACACACACGCACACAGCGAGGGAGGAACACACACGCACACAGTGAGGGGGGGACACGCACACACACAGCGAGGGGGGGACACACGCACACAGCGAGGGAGGGACACGCTCACACACAGCGAGGTGGGGACACACGCACACAGAGCGAGAGAGGGACATGCTCACACACAGCGAAGGAGGGACACGCTCACAGACATCGAGGGAGGGACACACACGCACACAGCGAGGGGGGACAACGCACACACACAGTGAAGGAGGGACACTCTCACACACAGCGAGGGGACACACACGCACACAGCGAGGGGGTACACACGCACACAGCGGGGGGGCCACACGCACACAGCGAGGGGGGACAGACGCACACAGCGAGGGGGGGACACATGCACACAGCGGGGGGGACACACGCACACAGCGAGAGGGGGACACACGCACACAGCAAGGGGGGGACACCGCACAGAGCACGGGGGGGAAACACGCACACAGCGAAGGAGGGACACGCTCACAGACAGCGGAGGGACACGCGCACACAGCGAAGGAGGGACACGCTCACAGACAGCGGAGGGACACGCGCACACACAGCGAGGGAGGGACACGCTCACACACAGCGAGGGGAACACACGCACACAGCGAAGTGGGGGAACACGCACACATCGAGGGGGGGGTAAACACGCACACATCGAGGGGGGGTAAACACACACACAGCGAGGGGAGGACACCCGCACACAGCGAGTGGGGGATATGCTCACACACAGCAAGGGGGAAAACACGCACACAGCGAGGAGGGACACACGCACACAGCGAGGGGGGGGGACACACGCACACAGCAAGGGGGGGACACACGCACACAGCAAGGGGGGGACACATGCACACAGCAAGGGGTGGGGACACACGCACACAGCGAGGGGGGGACACACGCACACAGCGAGGGGGGGACACACGCACACAGCGAGGGAGGGACACGCTCACACACAGCGAGGGGGGGACACAGGCACACAGCGAGGGAGGGACACGCACACACACAGCGAGGGGGGGACACACGCACACAGCGAGGGGTGGGGACACACGCACACAGCGAGGGGGACACAGACACACACAGCGAGGGAGTGACACGCTCACACACAGCGAGGGGACACACATACACACAGTGAGGGGGGGACACACGCACACATCGAGGGGGGGTAAACACGCACACATCGAGGGGGGGACACCCGCACACAGCGAGGGGGACACACAAACACACCGAGGGGGGGTACACACGCACACAGCGGGGGGGACACACACGCACACAGCGAGGGGGGGACACCCGCACACAGCGAGAGGGGGACACACGCACACAGCGAGGGTGACACACACACACACAGCGAGGGGGGGTACACACGCACACAGCGAGGGGGACACACACGCACACAGCGAGGGGGGGACACGCGCACACAGCGAGAGGGGGGACACACGCACACAGCGAGGGGGGACACACGCACACACAGCGAGGGAGGGACACACTCTCACACAGCGAGGGAGGGATACACACACACACACACTCACACACACACACACACACAGTGAGGGAGGGGGACACACACACAGCGAGGGAGGGACACACACACACAGCGAGGGGGAATACACGCGCACACACACAGCGAGGGAGTGACACGCTCACACACAGCGAGGTGGGGGACACGCAAACACACAGCGAGGGAGGGGGACACGCACACAGCGAAGGAGGGACACGCTCACACATAGCGAGGGAGGGACACGCACACACACAGCGACGAAGGGACACATTCACAGACAGCGAAGGAGGGACACGCTCACACACAGCGAGGGAGGGACACGCTCACACACAGCGAGGGAGGGACACGCTCACACACAGCGAGGGGGGGACACACGCACACAGCGAAGGAGGGACACGCGCACACACAGCGAGGGAGGGACACGCTCACACACAGCGAGGGGAACACACGCACACAGCGAAGTGGGGGAACACGCACACATCGAGGGGGGGGTAAACACGCACACATCGAGGGGGGGTAAACACACACACAGCGAGGGGAGGACACCCGCACACAGCGAGTGGGGGATATGCTCACACACAGCGAGGGGGAAAACACGCACACAGCGAGGGGGGACACACGCACACAGCGAGGGGGGGACACACGCACACAGCAAGGGGGGGACACACGCACACAGCAAGGGGGGGACACATGCACACAGCAAGGGGTGGGGACACACACACACAGCGAGGGGGGGACACACGCACACGCAGCAAGGGAGGGACACGCGCACACACAGCGAGGGAGGGACACGCACACACACAGCGAGGGAGAGCCACGCGCACACACAGCGAGGGGGTACACACGCACACAGCGAGGAGGGACACACGCACACAGCGAGGGGGTACACACGCACACAGCGAGGGGGGGACACACGCACACAGCGAGGGGGGGACACACGAACACACACCGAGGGAGGGACACACACGCACACAGCGAGGGAGGAACACACACGCACACAGTGAGGGGGGGACACGCACACACACAGCGAGGGGGGGACACACGCACACAGCGAGGGAGGGACACGCTCACACACAGCGAGGTGGGGACACACGCACACAGAGCGAGAGAGGGACATGCTCACACACAGCGAAGGAGGGACACGCTCACAGACATCGAGGGAGGGACACACACGCACACAGCGAGGGGGGACAACGCACACACACAGTGAAGGAGGGACACTCTCACACACAGCGAGGGGACACACACGCACACAGCGAGGGGGTACACACGCACACAGCGGGGGGGCCACACGCACACAGCGAGGGGGGACAGACGCACACAGCGAGGGGGGGACACATGCACACAGCGGGGGGGACACACGCACACAGCGAGAGGGGGACACACGCACACAGCAAGGGGGGGACACCGCACAGAGCACGGGGGGGAAACACGCACACAGCGAAGGAGGGACACGCTCACAGACAGCGGAGGGACACGCGCACACAGCGAAGGAGGGACACGCTCACAGACAGCGGAGGGACACGCGCACACACAGCGAGGGAGGGACACGCTCACACACAGCGAGGGGAACACACGCACACAGCGAAGTGGGGGAACACGCACACATCGAGGGGGGGGTAAACACGCACACATCGAGGGGGGGTAAACACACACACAGCGAGGGGAGGACACCCGCACACAGCGAGTGGGGGATATGCTCACACACAGCAAGGGGGAAAACACGCACACAGCGAGGAGGGACACACGCACACAGCGAGGGGGGGGGACACACGCACACAGCAAGGGGGGGACACACGCACACAGCAAGGGGGGGACACATGCACACAGCAAGGGGTGGGGACACACGCACACAGCGAGGGGGGGACACACGCACACAGCGAGGGGGGGACACACGCACACAGCGAGGGAGGGACACGCTCACACACAGCGAGGGGGGGACACAGGCACACAGCGAGGGAGGGACACGCACACACACAGCGAGGGGGGGACACACGCACACAGCGAGGGGTGGGGACACACGCACACAGCGAGGGGGACACAGACACACACAGCGAGGGAGTGACACGCTCACACACAGCGAGGGGACACACATACACACAGTGAGGGGGGGACACACGCACACATCGAGGGGGGGTAAACACGCACACATCGAGGGGGGGACACCCGCACACAGCGAGGGGGACACACAAACACACCGAGGGGGGGTACACACGCACACAGCGGGGGGGACACACACGCACACAGCGAGGGGGGGACACCCGCACACAGCGAGAGGGGGACACACGCACACAGCGAGGGTGACACACACACACACAGCGAGGGGGGGTACACACGCACACAGCGAGGGGGACACACACGCACACAGCGAGGGGGGGACACGCGCACACAGCGAGAGGGGGGACACACGCACACAGCGAGGGGGGACACACGCACACACAGCGAGGGAGGGACACACTCTCACACAGCGAGGGAGGGATACACACACACACACACTCACACACACACACACACACAGTGAGGGAGGGGGACACACACACAGCGAGGGAGGGACACACACACACAGCGAGGGGGAATACACGCGCACACACACAGCGAGGGAGTGACACGCTCACACACAGCGAGGTGGGGGACACGCAAACACACAGCGAGGGAGGGGGACACGCACACAGCGAAGGAGGGACACGCTCACACATAGCGAGGGAGGGACACGCACACACACAGCGACGAAGGGACACATTCACAGACAGCGAAGGAGGGACACGCTCACACACAGCGAGGGAGGGACACGCTCACACACAGCGAGGGAGGGACACGCTCACACACAGCGAGGGGGGGACACACGCACACAGCGAAGGAGGGACACGCGCACACACAGCGAGGGAGGGACACGCTCACACACAGCGAGGGGAACACACGCACACAGCGAAGTGGGGGAACACGCACACATCGAGGGGGGGGTAAACACGCACACATCGAGGGGGGGTAAACACACACACAGCGAGGGGAGGACACCCGCACACAGCGAGTGGGGGATATGCTCACACACAGCGAGGGGGAAAACACGCACACAGCGAGGGGGGACACACGCACACAGCGAGGGGGGGGACACACGCACACAGCAAGGGGGGGACACACGCACACAGCAAGGGGGGGACACATGCACACAGCAAGGGGTGGGGACACACACACACAGCGAGGGGGGGACACACGCACACAGCGAGGGGGGGACACACGCACACAGCGAGGGAGGGACACGCTCACACACAGCGAGGGGGGGACACAGGCACACAGCGAGGGAGGGACACGTACACACACAGCGAGGGGAGGACACCCGCACACAGCGAGTGGGGGATATGCTCACACACAGCAAGGGGGAAAACACGCACACAGCGAGGGGGGACACACGCACACAGCGAGGGGGGGGACACACGCACACAGCAAGGGGGGGACACACGCACACAGCAAGGGGGGGACACATGCACACAGCAAGGGGTGGGGACACACGCACACAGCGAGGGAGGGACACACGCACACAGCGAGGGGGGGACACACGCACACAGCGAGGGAGGGACTCGCTCACACACAGCGAGGGGGGGACACAGGCACACAGCGACGGAGGGACACGCACACACACAGCGAGGGGGGGACACACGCACACGCACACAGCGAGGGGGACACAGACACACACAGCGAGGGAGTGACACGCTCACACACAGCGAGGGGACACACATACACACAGTGAGGGGGAACACATGCACACATCGAGGGGGGGTAAACACGCACACCAGCGAGGGGGGGTACACATGCACACAGCGGGGGGGACACACACGCACACAGCGAGGGGGGGACACCCGCACACAGCGAGAGGGGGACACACGCACACAGCGAGGGGGACACACACACACACAGCGAGGGGGGGTACACACGCACACAGCGAGGGGGACACACACGCACACAGCGAGGGGGGGACACGCGCACACAGCGAGCGGGTGGACACACGCACACAGCGAGGGGGGACACACGCACACACAGCGAGGGAGGGACACACTCACACACAGCGAGGGAGGGATACACACACACACACACTCACACACACACACACACACAGTGAGGGAGGGGGACACACACACAGCGAGGGAGGGACACACACACACAGCGAGGGGGAATACACGCGCACACACACAGCGAGGGAGTGACACGCTCACACACAGCGAGGTGGGGGACACGCAAACACACAGCGAGGGAGGGAGACACGCACACAGCGAAGGAGGGACACGCTCACACATAGCGAGGGAGGGACACACACACACACAGCGACGAAGGGACACATTCACAGACAGCGAAGGAGGGACACGCTCACACACAGCGAGGGGGGACACGCTCACACACAGCGAGGGGGGGACATACGCACACAGCGAGGGGGGGACACACGCACACAGTGAGGGGGGGACACACGCACACAGCGAGGGGGGGACACAGGCACACACAGCGAGGTGGGGTACACACATTCACACATCGAGGGAGGGGACACGCACACAGCGAGGGAGTGACACGCTCACACACAGCGAGGGAGGGACACGCTCACACACAGCGAGGGAGGGACACGCTCACACACAGCGAGGTAGGGGACACGCAAACACAGAGCAAGGGAGGGACACGCTCACAGACAGCGATGGAGGGACACGCGGACACAGCGAGGGAGGGACACGCACACACACAGCGAGGTGGGGTACACACATGCACACATTGAGGGGGGGGACACGCACACAGCGAGGGAGTGACACGCTCACACACAGCGAGGGAGGGACACTCTCACACACAGCGAGGGAGGGACACGCTCACACACAGCGAGGTAGGGGACACGCAAACACATAGCGAGGGAGGGGGACATGAACACAGCGAAGGAGTGACACGCTCACAGACAGCGAGGGGAAGACACACGCACACAGCAAAGGAGGGACACGCTCACACACAGCGAGGGAGGGACACGCTCACACACAGCGAGGGGGGGACACACGCACACAGCGAAGGAGGGACACGCTCACACACAGCGAGGGAGGGACACGCTCACACACAGCGAGGGGGGGACACACGCACACAGCGAGGGGGGGACACGCACACAGCGAGGTGGGGGACACACGCACACAGCGAGGGGGGACACACACACACAGCGAAGGAGGGAAACGCTCACACACAGCGAGGGAGGGACACACGCACACACAGCGAGGGAGGGACACACGCACACAGCGAGGGGGGACACGCTCACACACAGCGAGGGAGGGACACACGCACACACAGCGAGGGAGGGACACACGCACACAGCGAGGGGGGACACGCTCACACACAGCGAGGGGGGACACGCTCGCACACAGCAAGGGAGGGACACGCTCACACACAGCGAGGGAGGGGGACACACACAAACATAGCGAGGGAGGGACACACGCACACACAGCGAGGGAGGGACACGCGCACACACAGCGAGGGAGGGACACACGCACACACAGTGAGGGAGGGACACACGCACACACAGCGAGGGAGGGACACACGCACACAGCGAGGGAGGGAAACGCTCACACACAGCGTGGGGGGACACACACACAGAGCAAGGGGCGGACACACGCACACAGCGAAGGTGGGGACACGCACACAGCGAAGGTGGGGACACGCACACAGCGAGAGGGGAACACACGCACATAGTTCGGGGGGGACACACGCACATAGTTAGGGGGGGACACACGCACACAGCGAGGTGGGTGACACTCGCACACACAGCGAGGGGGGGACACGCACACACACAGCGAGGGAGGGACACGCTCACACACAGCGAGGGAGGGACACGCTCACACACAGCGAGGGGGGGACACACGCACACAGCGAGGGGGGATACACGCACAGAGCGAGGCGGGGACACACGCACACAGCGAGGTGGGGGACACACGCACACAGCGATGGGGGGACACGCACACACACAGCGAGGGAGGGACACGCTCACACACAGCGAGGGAGGGACACGCACACACAGCGAGAGAGGGACATATGCGCACAGCGAGGGGGGACACGCTCACACACAGCGAGGGAGGGACACGCTCACACACAGCGAGGGAGGGACATGCACACACACAGCGAGGGAGGGACACGCACACACAGAGCAAGGGAGGGACACGCACACACAGAGCGAGGGAGGGACACGCTCACACAGCGAGGGAGTGACACGCACACAGCGAGGGAGGGACACGCGCACACAGCGAGGGAGGGACACGCACACAGCGAGGGAGGGACACGCTCACGCACAGCGAGGGAGGGACATGCTCACACACAGCGAGGGAGGGACACACGCACACAGCGAGGGGGGATACACGCACAGAGCGAGGGGGGGACACACGCACACAGCGAGGTGGGGGACACACGCGCACAGCGATGGGGGGACACGCACACACACAGCGAGGGAGGGACACGCTCACACACAGCGAGGGAGGGACACGCACACACAGCGAGAGAGGGACACATGCACACAGCGAGGGGGGAAACGCTCACACACAGCGAGGGAGGGGGACACACACACACACACAGCGAAGGAGGGAAACGCTCACACACAGCGAGGGAGGGACACACGCACACACAGCGAGGGAGGGACACACGCACACAGCGAGGGGGGACACGCTCACACACAGCGAGGGGGGACACGCTCGCACACAGCAAGGGAGGGACACGCTCACACACAGCGAGGGAGGGGGACACACACAAACATAGCGAGGGAGGGACACACGCACACACAGCGAGGGAGGGACACGCGCACACACAGCGAGGGAGGGACACACGCACACACAGTGAGGGAGGGACACACGCACACACAGCGAGGGAGGGACACACGCACACAGCGAGGGAGGGAAACGCTCACACACAGCGTGGGGGGACACACACACAGAGCAAGGGGCGGACACACGCACACAGCGAAGGTGGGGACACGCACACAGCGAAGGTGGGGACACGCACACAGCGAGAGGGGAACACACGCACATAGTTCGGGGGGGACACACGCACATAGTTAGGGGGGGACACACGCACACAGCGAGGTGGGTGACACTCGCACACACAGCGAGGGGGGGACACGCACACACACAGCGAGGGAGGGACACGCTCACACACAGCGAGGGAGGGACACGCTCACACACAGCGAGGGGGGGACACACGCACACAGCGAGGGGGGATACACGCACAGAGCGAGGCGGGGACACACGCACACAGCGAGGTGGGGGACACACGCACACAGCGATGGGGGGACACGCACACACACAGCGAGGGAGGGACACGCTCACACACAGCGAGGGAGGGACACGCACACACAGCGAGAGAGGGACATATGCGCACAGCGAGGGGGGACACGCTCACACACAGCGAGGGAGGGACACGCTCACACACAGCGAGGGAGGGACATGCACACACACAGCGAGGGAGGGACACGCACACACAGAGCAAGGGAGGGACACGCACACACAGAGCGAGGGAGGGACACGCTCACACAGCGAGGGAGTGACACGCACACAGCGAGGGAGGGACACGCGCACACAGCGAGGGAGGGACACGCACACAGCGAGGGAGGGACACGCTCACGCACAGCGAGGGAGGGACATGCTCACACACAGCGAGGGAGGGACACACGCACACAGCGAGGGGGGATACACGCACAGAGCGAGGGGGGGACACACGCACACAGCGAGGTGGGGGACACACGCGCACAGCGATGGGGGGACACGCACACACACAGCGAGGGAGGGACACGCTCACACACAGCGAGGGAGGGACACGCACACACAGCGAGAGAGGGACACATGCACACAGCGAGGGGGGAAACGCTCACACACAGCGAGGGAGGGACACACTCACACACAGCGAGGGAGGGACATGCACACACACAGCGAGGGAGGGACACGCACACACAGAGCGAGGGAGGGACACGCTCACAGACAGCGAGGGAGGGACACGCGCACACAGCGAGGGAGGGACACGCACACACACAGCGAGGGAGGGACACGCGCACACATCGAGGGAGGGACACGCACACACACAGCGAGGGAGGGACATGCACACACAGAGCGAGGGAGGGACACGCTCACAGACAGCGAGGGAGGGACACGCGCACACAGCGAGGGAGGGACACGCACACAGCGAGGGAGGGACACGCTCACGCAGAGCGAGGGAGGGACACGCTCACACACAGCGAGGGAGGAACACACACACACACAGCGAGGGAGGGACACGCGCACACACAGCGAGGGAGGGACACACGCACACACAGTGAGGGAGGGACACACGCACACACAGCGAGGGAGGGACACACGCACACAGCGAGGGAGGGAATCGCTCACACACAGCGAGGGGACACACACGCACACAGTGAGGGGGGACACACGCACACAGCGAGGGGGGTCACACGCACACAGCGAGGGGGTGACACACGCACAGAGCAAGGGGCGGACACACGCACACAGCGAAGGTGGGGACACGCACACAGCGAAGGTGGGGACACGCACACAGCGAGAGGGGAACACACGCACATTGTTAGGGGGGGGCACACGCACAGTGAGGTGGGGGACACTCGCACACACAGCGAGGGGGGACACGCGCACACACAGCGAGGGGGACACACACGCACACACAGCGAGGGGGACACACACGCACACAGCGAGGTGGGGGACACACGCACACAGCGATGGGGGACACGCACACACACAGCGAGGGAGGGACACGCTCACACACAGCGAGGGAGGGACATGCACACACACAGCGAGGGAGGGACACGCACACACAGAGCGAGGGAGGGACACGCACACACAGAGCGAGGGAGGGACATGCTCACACAGCGAGGGAGTGACACGCACACAGCGAGGGAGGGACACGCGCACACAGCGAGGGAGGGACACGCACACAGCGAGGGAGGGACACGCTCACGCACGGCGAGGGAGGGACACGCTCACACACGGCGAGGGAGGGACACACGCACACAGCGAGGGGGGATACACGCACAGAGCGAGGGGGGGACACACGCACACAGCGAGGTGGGGGACACACGCACACAGCGATGGGGGTACATGCACACACACAGCGAGGGAGGGACACGCTCACACACAGCGAGGGAGGGACACGCACACACAGCGAGAGAGGGACACATGCACACAGCGAGGGGGGAAACGCTCACACACAGCGAGGGAGGGACACACTCACACACAGCGAGGGAGGGACATGCACACACACAGCGAGGGAGGGACACGCACACACAGAGCGAGGGAGGGACACGCTCACAGACAGCGAGGGAGGGACACGCGCACACAGCGAGGGAGGGACACGCACACACACAGCGAGGGAGGGACACGCGCACACAGCGAGGGAGGGACACGCACACACACAGCGAGGGAGGGACACGCTCACAGACAGCGTGGGAGGGACATGCACACACACAGCGAGGGAGGGACACGCACACACAGAGCGAGGGAGGGACACGCTCACAGACAGCGAGGGAGGGACACGCGCACACAGCGAGGGAGGGACACGCACACAGCGAGGGAGGGACACGCGCACACAGCGAGGGAGGGACACGCACACAGCGAGGGAGGGACACGCTCACGCACAGCGAGGTAGGGACACGCTCACACACAGCGAGGGAGGAACACGCGCACACACAGCGAGGGAGGGACACGCGCACACACAGTGAGGGAGGGACACACGCACACACAGCGAGGGAGGGACACGCACACAGCGAGGGAGGGAAACGCTCACACACAGCGAGGGGACACACACGCACACAGCGAGGGGGGACACACGCACACAGCGAGGGGGGTCACACGCACACAGCGAGGGGGTGACACACGCACAGAGCAAGGGGCGGACACACGCACACAGCGAAGGTGGGGACACGCACACAGCGAAGGTGGGGACACACGCACAGAGCAAGGGGCGGACACACGCACACAGCGAAGGTGGGGACACGCACACAGCGAAGGTGGGGACACGCACACAGCTAGAGGGGAAGACACGCACATTGTTAGGGGGGGACACACGCACAGTGAGGTGGGGGACACTCGCACACACAGCGAGGGGGGGACACGCGCACACACAGCGAGGGGGACACACACGCAAACACAGCGAGGGGGGGACACACGCACACAGCGATGGGGGTACACATGCACACAGCGAGGGGGGGGACACACGAACACACACAGAGAGGGAGGGACACACACGCACACAGCAAGGGAGGGACACGCTCACACACAGCGAGGGAGGGACAGGCACACACAGAACGAGGGAGGGACATGCTCACACACAGCGAAGGGGTACACACACGCACACTGCGAGTGGGGGACACATGCACACAGCGAGGGGGGGACACATGCACACAGCCAGGGGGGAACACACGCACACAGCGAGGGAGGGACACGCACACACACAGCGAGGGGGGGACACACGCACACAGCGAGGGAGGGACACGCACACACACAGCGAGGGAGGGACAGGTGCGCACAGAGCGAGGGAGGGACATGCTCACACACAGCGAAGGAGGGACACGCTCACAGACATCGAGGGAGGGACACACGCGCATACAGCGAGGGGGGACAACGCACACACACAGCGAGGGGGTACACACGCACACAGCGAGGGGGACACACGCACACAGCGGGGTGGGACACACGCACACAGCGAGGAGGGGACACACGCACACAGCGGGGGGGGACACACGCACACAGCGAGGGAGGGAAACGCTCACACACAGCGTGGGGGGACACACACACAGAGCAAGGGGCGGACACACGCACACAGCGAAGGTGGGGACACGCACACAGCGAAGGTGGGGACACACGCACACAGCGGGGGGGGACACACGCACACAGCGAGGGAGGGAAACGCTCACACACAGCGTGGGGGGACACACACACAGAGCAAGGGGCGGACACACGCACACAGCGAAGGTGGGGACACGCACACAGCGAAGGTGGGGACACGCACACAGCGAGAGGGGAACACACGCACATAGTTAGGGGGGGACACACGCACATAGTTAGGGGGGGGCCCCACACACACAGCGAGGTGGGTGACACTCGCACACACAGCGATGGGGGACACGCACACACACAGCGAGGGGGGGACACGCACACACACAGCGAGGGAGGGACACGCTCACACACAGCGAGGGAGGGCCACGCTCACACACAGCGAGGGGGGGACACACGCACACAGCGAGGTGGGATACACGCACAGAGCGAGGGGGGGACACACACACACAGCGAGGTGGGGGACACACGCACACAGCGATGGGGGGACACGCACACACACAGCGAGGGAGGGACACGCTCACACACAGCGAGGAAGGGACACGCACACACAGCGAGAGAGGGACATATGCACACAGCGAGGGGGGACACGCTCACACACACAGCGAGGGAGGGACACGCACACACAGAGCGAGGGAGTGACACGCACACACAGAGCGAGGGAGGGACACGCTCACACAGCGAGGGAGTGACACGCACGCAGCGAGGGAGGGACACGCGCACACAGCGAGGGAGGGACACGCACACAGCGAGGGAGGGACACGCTCACGCACAGCGAGGGAGGGACACGCTCACACACAGCGAGGGAGGGACACACGCACACAGCGAGGGGGGATACACGCACAGAGTGAGGGGGGAACACACGCACACAGCGAGGTGGGGGACACACGCACACAGCGATGGGGAGACACGCACACACACCGCGAGGGAGGGACACGCTCACACACAGCGAGGGAAGGACACGCTCACACACAGCGAGGGGGGGACACACGCACACAGCGGGGGGGGACACACGCACACAGCGGGGGGGACACTCGCACACAGCAAGGGGGGCACACACGCACACAGCACGGGGGGGAAACACGCACACAGCGAGGGAGGGACACGCTCACAGACAGCGGAGGGACAAGCGCACACACAGCGAGGGAGGGACACGCTCACACACAGTGAGGGGAACACACGCACACAGCGAAGGTGGGAACACGCACACATCAAGGGGGGGTAAACACGCACACATCGAGGGGGGGCAAACACGCACACAGCGAGGGGAGGACACCCGCACACAGCGAGGGGGGGACATGCTCACACACAGCAAGGGGGAACACACGCACACAGCGAGGGGGGACACACGCACACAGCGAGCGGGGACACACACGCACACAGCAAGGGGGGACACACGCACACAGCGAGGGGTGGGGACACACGCACACAGCGAGGGGGGGACACACGCACACAGCGAGGGAGGGACACGCACACACACAGCGAGGGAGGGACACGCTCACACACAGCGTGGGAGGGACATGCACACACAGAGCGCGGGAGGGACACGCTCACAGACAGCGAGGGAGGGACACGCTCACAGACCGCGATGGGGACACACACGCTCACACACAGCGAGGGAGGGACACGCTCACACACAGCGAGGGAGGGACACGCACACACAGAGCGAGGGAGGGACACGCACACACAGCGAGGGAGGGACACGCACACACACAGCGAGGGAGGGACACACGCACACAGCGAGGGAGGGACACGCGCACACACAGCGAGGGGGGACACATGCACACAGCGAGGGCGGACACACGCACACGGCGAGGGGGTACACACGCACACAGCGAGGGGGGGACACATGCACACAGCGAGGGGGGGACACACGAACACACACAGCGAGGGAGGGACACACACGCACACAGCGAGGGAGGGACACACACGCACACAGCGAGGGAGGGACACACTCACACACAGCGAGGGAGGGACAGGCACACACAGAACGAGGGAGGGACATGCTCACACACAGCGAATGGGTTCACACACGCACACTGCGAGTGGGGGAGACATGCACACAGCGAGGGGGGGACACACGCACACAGCGAGGGAGGGACACGCTCACACACAGCGAGGGAGGGACAGGCACACACAGAGCGAGGGAGGGACATGCTCACACACAGCGAAGGAGGGACACGCTCACAGACATCGAGAGAGGGACACACGCGCACACAGCGAGGGGGGACAACGCACACACACAGCGAGGGGGTACACACGCACACAGCGAGGGGGACACACGCACACAGCGGGGTGGGACACACGCACACAGCGAGGGGGGACACACGCACACAGCGGGGGGACACACGCACACAACGAGGGGGGGGACACACGCACACAGCGAGGGGGGGACACACGCACACAGCGGGGGGGACACTCGCACACAGCAAGGGGGGCACACACGCACACAGCACGGGGGGGAAACACGCACACAGCGAGGGAGGGACACGCTCACAGACAGTGGAGGGACACGCGCACACACAGCGAGGGAGGGACACGCTCACACACAGCGAGGGGAACACACGCACACAGCGAAGGGGGGGAACACGCACACATCGAGGGGGGGTAAACACGCACACATCGAGGGGGGGTAAACATGCACAAAGCGAGGTGGAGGACACCCGCACACAGCGAGGGGGGGACATGCTCACACACAGCAAGGGGGAACACACGCACACAGCGAGGGGGGACACACGCACACAGCGAGCGGGGACACACACGCACACAGCAAGGGGGGGGGGACACGCACACAGCAAGGGGGGGACACACGCACACAGCGAGGGGTGGGGACACACGCACACAGCGGGGGGGACACACGCACACAGCGAGGGGGGACACACGCACACAGCGAGGGAGGGACACGCTCACACACAGCGAGGGGGAGACACATGCACACAGCGAGGGAGGACACGCCCACACACAGCGAGGGGGGGGACACACGCACACAGCGAGGGGTGGGGACACACGCACACAGCGAGGGGGACACACGCACACAGCGAGGGGGACACAGACACACACAGCGAGGGAGTGACACGCTCACACACAGCGAGGGGACACACATACACACAGTGAGGGGGGGACACACGCACACATCGAGGGGGGTAAACACGCACACATCGAGGGGGGGAAACACGCACACTTCGAGGGGGGAATACCCACAGACAGAGAGGGGGGGACACACGCAAACAGCGAGGGGGACACACACACACACAGCAAGGGGGGGTACACACGCACACAGCGAGGGAGGGACACGCTCACACACAGCGAGGGAGTGACACACGCACACACAGCGAGGGAGGGACACGCGCACACACAGCGAGAGGGGGACACACGCACACACAGCAAGGGGGGACACACGCACACAGCGAGGGGCGACACACGCACACAGCGAGGGGGGGACACACGCACACAGCGAGGGGGTGACACACGCACAGAGCAAGGGGCGGACACACGCACACAGCGAAGGTGGGGACACACACACAGCGAAGGTGGGGACACGCACACAGCGAGAGGGGAACACACGCACATTTTTAGGGGGTGACACGCGCGCACACAGTGAGGTGGGGGACACTCGCACACACAGCGAGGGGGACACACACGCACACAGCGAGGGGGGGGACACACGCACACAGCGAGGGGGGGTCACGCACACACACAGCGAGGGAGGGACACGCTCACACACAGCGAGGGGGGGACACACGCACTCAGCGAGGGGGAATACACGCACACAGCGAGGGGGGGACACGCACACAGTAAGGTGGGGGACACACACACACAGCGAGGGGGGGACACTCACAAACACAGCGAGGGAGGGACACGCTCACACACAGCGAGAGAGGGACACGCACACACAGCGAGAGAGGGACACATGCACACAGCGAGGGGGGACACCCTACACACAGCGAGGGAGGGACACGCTCACACACAGCGAGGGAGGGACACACGCACACACACAGCGAGGGAGGGACACGCACACACAGAGCGAGGGAGGGACACGCTCACAGACAGCGAGGGAGGGACACGCGCACACAGCGAGGGAGGGACACGCACACACAGCGTGGGAGGGACACGCGCACACACAGCGAGGGAGGGACACGCACACACAGAGCGAGGGAGGGACACGCTCACAGACAGCGAGGGAGGGACACGCGCACGCAGCGAGGGAGGGACACGCTCACACACAGCGAGGGAGGGACACGCGCACACATCGAGGGAGGGACACGCACACAGCGAGGGAGGGACACGCACACAGCGAGGGAGGGACACGCACACAGCGAGGGATGGACACGCTCACACACAGCGAGGGAGGGACACACGCACACAGCGGGGGGGGATACACGCACAGAGCGAGGGGGGAACACACGCACACAGCGAGGTGGGGGACACACGCACACAGCGATGGGGAGACACGCACACACACAGCGAGGGAGGGACACGCTCACACACAGCGAGGGAGGGACACGCACACACAGCGAGAGAGGGACACATGCACACAGCGAGGGGGGACATGCTCACACACAGCGAGGGAGGGACACGCTCACACACAGCGAGGGAGGGACATGCACACACAGAGCGAGGGAGGGACCCGCTCACAGACAGCGAGGGAGGGACACGCGCACACAGCGAGGGAGGGACACGCACACACACAGCGAGGGAGGGACACGCGCACACACAGCGAGGGAGGGACACGCACACACAGAGCGAGGGAGGGACATGCTCACACACAGCGAGGGAGGGACACGCACACACACAGCGAGGGAGGGACACGCGCACACAGCGAGGGAGGGACACGCACACACACAGCGAGGGAGGGACACGCTCACAGACAGCGAGGGAGGGACACGCAAACACACACAGCGAGGGAGGGACACGCGCACACACAGCGAGGGAGGGACACGCACACACACAGCGAGGGAGGGACACGCAAACACACAGCGAGGGCGGACACACGCACACGGCGAGGGGGTACACACGCACACAGCGAGGGGGGGACACATGCACACAGTGAGGGGGGGGCACACGAACTCACACAGCGAGGGAGGGACACACACGCACACAGCGAGGGAGGGACACACACGCACACAGCGAGGGAGGGACACGCTCACACACAGCGAGGGAGGGACAGGCACACACAGAACGAGGGAGGGACATGCTCACACACAGCGAAGGGGTACACACACGCACACTGCGAGTGGGGGAGACATGCACACAGCGAGGGGGGGACACACGCACACAGCCAGGGGGGGACACACGCACACGGCGAGGGAGGGACACGCACACACACAGCGAGGGGGGGACACACGCACACAGCGAGGGAGGGACACGCTCACACACAGCGAGGGAGGGACAGGCACACACAGAGCGAGGGAGGGACATGCTCACACACAGCGAAGGAGGGACACGCTCACAGACATAGAGAGAGGGACACACGCGCACACAGCGAGGGGGGACAACGCACACACACAGCGAGGGGGTTCACACGCACACAGCGAGGGGGACACACGCACACAGCGGGGTGGGACACACGCACACAGCGGTGGGGACACACGCACACAACGAGGGGGGGGACACATGCACACAGCGAGGGAGGGACACAAGCACACAGCGGGGGGACACTCGCACACAGCAAGGGCGGCACACACGCACACAGCACGGGGGGAAACACGCATACAGCGAGGGAGGGACACGCTCACAGACAGCATAGGGACACGCGCACACACAGCGAGGGAGGGACACGCTCACACACAGCGAGAGGAACACACGCACACAGCGAAGGGGGGGAACACGCACACATCGAGGGGGGGTAAACACGCACACATCGAGGGGGGGTCAACACGCACAAAGCGAGGGGGAGGACACCCGCACACAGCGAGGGGGGACATGCTCACACACAGCAAGGGGGAACACACGCACACAGCGAGGGGGGACACACGCACACAGCGAGCGGGGGGACACACGCACACAGCAAGGGGGGGGGACACGCACACAGCAAGGGGGACACACACGCACACAGCGAGGGGTGGGGACACACGCACACAGCGAGGGGGGGACACACGCACACAGCGAGGGGGGGACACACGCACACAGCAAGGGAGGGACACGCTCACACACAGCGAGGGGGAGACACACGCACACAGCGAGGGAGGACACGCACACACACAGCGAGGGGGGACACACGCACACAGCGAGGGGGGTAAACACGCACACATCGAGGGGGGGAAACACGCACACTTCGAGGGGGGAATACCCACAGACAGAGAGGGGGGGACACACGCAAACAGCGAGGGGGACACACACACACACAGCGAGGGGGGGTACACACGCACACAGCGAGGGAGGGACACGCTCACACACAGCGAGGGAGTGACACACGCACACACAGCGAGGGAGGGACACGCGCACACACAGCGAGAGGGGGACACACGCACACAGCGAGGGAGGGACACGCTCACACACAGCGAGGGAGTGACACACGCACACACAGCGAGGGAGGGACACGCGCACACACAGCAAGGGGGGACACACGCACACAGCGAGGGGCGACACACGCACACAGCGAGGGGGGGACACACGCACACAGCGAGGGGGTGACACACGCACAGAGCAAGGGGCGGACACACGCACACAGCGAAGGTGGGGACACACACACAGCGAAGGTGGGGACACGCACACAGCGAGAGGGGAACACACGCACATTTTTAGGGGGTGACACGCGCGCACACAGTGAGATGGGGGACACTCGCACACACAGCGAGGGGGACACACACGCACACAGCGAGGGGGGGGGACACACGCACACAGCGAGGGGGGGTCACGCACACACACAGCGAGGGAGGGACACGCTCACACACAGCGAGGGGGGGACACACGCACACAGCGAGGGGGAATACACGCACACAGCGAGGGGGGGACACGCACACAGTAAGGTGGGGGACACACACACACAGCGAGGGGGGGACACGCACAAACACAGCGAGGGAGGGACACGCTCACACACAGCGAGAGAGGGACACGCACACACAGCGAGAGAGGGACACATGCACACAGCGAGGGGGGACACCCTACACACAGCGAGGGAGGGACACGCTCACACACAGCGAGGGAGGGACACACGCACACACACAGCGAGGGAGGGACACGCACACACAGAGCGAGGGAGGGACACGCTCACAGACAGCGAGGGAGGGACACGCGCACACAGCGAGGGAGGGACACGCACACACAGCGAGGGAGGGACACGCGCACACACAGCGAGGGAGGGACACGCACACACAGAGCGAGGGAGGGACACGCTCACAGACAGCGAGGGAGGGACACGCGCACGCAGCGAGGGAGGGACACGCTCACACACAGCGAGGGAGGGTCACGCGCACACAGCGAGGGAGGGACACGCACACAGCGAGGGAGGGACACGCACACAGCGAGGGAGGGACACGCACACAGCGAGGGATGGACACGCTCACACACAGCGAGGGAGGGACACACGCACACAGCGGGGGGGGATACACGCACAGAGCGAGGGGGGAACACACGCACACAGCGAGGTGGGGGACACACGCACACAGCGGTGGGGAGACACGCACACACACAGCGAGGGAGGGACACGCTCACACACAGCGAGGGAGGGACACGCACACACAGCGAGAGAGGGACACATGCACACAGCGAGGGGGGACATGCTCACACACAGCGAGGGAGGGACACGCTCACACACAGCGAGGGAGGGACATGCACACACAGAGCGAGGAGGGACCCGCTCACAGACAGCGAGGGAGGGACATGCGCACACAGCGAGGGAGGGACACGCACACACACAGCGAGGGAGGGACACGCGCACACACAGCGAGGGAGGGACACGCACACACAGAGCGAGGGAGGGACATGCTCACACACAGCGAGGGAGGGACACGCACACACACAGCGAGGGAGGGACACGCGCACACAGCGAGGGAGGGACACGCACACACACAGCGAGGGAGGGACACGCTCACAGACAGCGAGGGAGGGACACGCACACACACAGCGAGGGAGGGACACGCGCACACACAGCGAGGGAGGGACACGCACACACACAGCGAGGGAGGGACACGCAAACACACAGCGAGGGCGGACACACGCACACGGCGAGGGGGTACACACGCACACAGCGAGGGGGGGACACATGCACACAGCGAGGGGGGGGCACACGAACTCACACAGCGAGGGAGGGACACACACGCACACAGCGAGGGAGGGACACACACGCACACAGCGAGGGAGGGACACGCTCACACACAGCGAGGGAGGGACAGGCACACACAGAACGAGGGAGGGACATGCTCACACACAGCGAAGGGGTACACACACGCACACTGCGAGTGGGGGAGACATGCACACAGCGAGGGGGGGACACACGCACACAGCCAGGGGGGGACACACGCACACAGCGAGGGAGGGACACGCACACACACAGCGAGGGGGGGACACACGCACACAGCGAGGGAGGGACACGCTCACACACAGCGAGGGAGGGACAGGCACACACAGAGCGAGGGAGGGACATGCTCACACACAGCGAAGGAGGGACACGCTCACAGACATAGAGAGAGGGACACACGCGCACACAGCGAGGGGGGACAACGCACACACACAGCGAGGGGGTACACACGCACACAGCGAGGGGGACACACGCACACAGCGGGGTGGGACACACGCACACAGCGGTGGGGACACACGCACACAACGAGGGGGGGGACACATGCACACAGCGAGGGGGGGACACAAGCACACAGCGGGGGGACACTCGCACACAGCAAGGGGGGCACACACGCACACAGCACGGGGGGAAACACGCATACAGCGAGGGAGGGACACGCTCACAGACAGCATAGGGACACGCGCACACACAGCGAGGGAGGGACACGCTCACACACAGCGAGGGGAACACACGCACACAGCGAAGGGGGGGAACACGCACACATCGAGGGGGGGTAAACACGCACACATCGAGGGGGGGTCAACACGCACAAAGCGAGGGGGAGGACACCCGCACACAGCGAGGGGGGACATGCTCACACACAGCAAGGGGGAACACACGCACACAGCGAGGGGGGACACACGCACACAGCGAGCGGGGGGACACACGCACACAGCAAGGGGGACACACACGCACACAGCAAGGGGGACACACACGCACACAGCGAGGGGTGGGGACACACGCACACAGCGAGGGGGGGACACACGCACACAGCGAGGGGGGACACACGCACACAGCAAGGGAGGGACACGCTCACACACAGCGAGGGGGAGACACACGCACACAGCGAGGGAGGACACGCAAACACACAGCGAGGGGGGACACACGCACACAGCGAGGGGTGGGGACATACGCGCACAGCGAGGGGGGACACACGCACACAGCGAGGGGGACACAGACACACACAGCGAGGGAGTGACACGCTCACACACAGCGAGGGGACACACATACACACAGTGAGGGGGGGACACACGCACACATCGAGGGGGGTAAACACGCACACATCGAGGGGGGGGAAACACGCACACTTCGAGGGGGGGGGACCCACACACAGAGAGGGGGGACACACGCAAACAGCGAGAGGGACACACACACACACAGCGAGGGGGGGAGACATGCACACAGCGAGGGGGGGACACACGCACACAGCCAGGGGGGGACACACGCACACAGCGAGGGAGGGACACGCACACACACAGCGAGGGGGACACACACGCACACAGCGAGGGAGGGACAGGCACACACAGAGCGAGGGAGGGACATGCTCACACACAGCGAAGGAGGGACACGCTCACAGACATCGAGAGAGGGACACACGCGCACACAGCGAGGAGGGACAACGCACACACACAGCGAGGGGGTACACACGCACACAGCGAGGGGGACACACGCACACAGCGGGGGGGACACACGCACACAACGAGGGGGGGACACATGCACACAGCGGGGGGGGACACACGCACACAGCGGGGGGGACACTCGCACACAGCAAGGGGGGCACACACGCACACAGCACGGGGGCGAAACACGCACACAGCGAGGGAGGGACACGCTCACAGACAGCGGAGGGACACGCGCACACACAGCGAGGGAGGGACACGCTCACACACAGCGAGGGGAACACACGCACACAGCGAAGGGGGGGAACGCGCACACATCGAGGGGGGTAAACACGCACACATCGAGGGGGGGTAAACACGCACAAAGCGAGGGGGAGGACACCCGCACACAGCGAGGGGGGGACATGCTCACACACAGCAAGGGGGAACACACGCACACAGCGAGGGGGGACACACGCACACAGCGAGCGGGGACACACACGCACACAGCAAGGGGGGGGACACACGCACACAGCAAGGGGGGGACACACGCACACAGCGAGGGGTGGGGACACACGCACACAACGAGGGGGGGACACACGCACACAGCGAGGGGGGGACACACGCAAACAGCGAGGGAGGGACACGCTCACACACAGCGAGGGGGAGACACACGCACACAGCGAGGGAGGACATGCACACACACAGCGAGGGGGGGGACACACGCACACAGCGAGGGGGGGACACACGCACACATCGAGGGGGGTAAACACGCACACATCGAGGGGGGGAAACACGCACACTTCGAGGGGGGGACACCCACACACAGAGAGGGGGGACACACGCAAACAGCGAGGGGGACACACACACACACAGCGAGGGGGGGTACACACGCACACAGCGAGGGGGGGCAACACGCGCACACAGCGAGGGAGGGACACACTCACACAAAGCGAGGGAGGGACACGCTCACACACAGCGAGGGAGTGACACACGCACACACAGCGAGGGAGGGACACGCGCACACACAGCGAGGGGGGGACACACGCACACACAGTGAGGGAGGGACACACGCACACACAGCGAGGGAGGGACACACGCACACAGCGAGGGAGGGAAACGCTCACACACAGCAAGGGGGGACACACGCACACAGCGAGGGGTGACACACGCACACAGCGAGGGGGGGACACACGCACACAGCGAGGGGGTGACACACGCACAGAGCAAGGGGCGGACACACGCACACAGCGAAGGTGGGGACACACACACAGCGAAGGTGGGGACACGCACACAGCGAGAGGGGAACACACGCACATTTTTAGGGGGGTCACGCGCGCACACAGTGAGGTGGGGGACACTCGCACACACAGCGAGGGGGGACACACGCACACAGCGATTGGGGGGACACACGCACACAGCGAGGGGGGGTCACGCACACACACAGCGAGGGGGGGACACGCTCACAAACAGCGAGGGAGGGACACGCTCACACACAGCGAGGGGGGGACACACGCACACAGCGACGGGGAATACACGCACACAGCGAGGGGGGGACACGCACACAGCGAGGTGGGGGACACACGCACACAGCGAGGGGGGGACACGCACACACACAGCGAGGGAGGGACACGCTCACACACAGCGAGAGAGGGACACGCACACACAGCGAGAGAGGGACACATGAACACAGCGAGGGGGGACACCCAACACACAGCGAGGGAGGGACACGCTCACACACAGCGAGGGAGGGACACACGCACACACACAGCGAGGGAGGGACACGCACACACAGAGCGGGGGAGGGACACGCTCACAGACAGCGAGGGAGGGACACGCGCACACAGCGAGGGAGGGACACGCACACACACAGCGAGGGAGGGACACGCGCACACACAGCGAGGGAGGGACACGCACACACAGAGCGAGGGAGGGACACGCTCACAGACAGCGAGGGAGGGACACGCGCACACAGCGAGGGAGGGACACGCACACACACAGCGAGGGAGGGATACGCACACACACAGCGAGGGAGGGACACGCGCACACAGCGAGGGAGGGACACGCACACACACAGCGAGGGAGGGACACGCTCACACACAGCGAGGGAGGGACACGCACACACACAGCGAGGGAGGGACACGCACACACACAGCGAGGGAGGGACACGTGCACACAGCGAGGGAGGGACAGGCACACACACAGTGAGGGAGGGACACGCGCACACAGCGAGGGAGGGACACCAACACACACCGAGGGAGGGACACGCACACACACAGCGAGGGAGGGACACGCGCACACACAGCGAGGAAGGGACATGCACACACACAGCGAGGGGGGGACACACGCACACAGCGAGGGCGGACACACGCACACAGCGAGGGGGTACACACGCACACAGCGAGGGGGGACACACGCACACAGCGAGGGGGGTACACACGAACACACACAGCGAGGGAGGGACACACACACACACAGCGAGGGAGGGACACACACGCACACAGCGAGGGAGGGACACACGCACACACAGCGAGGGAGGGACACACGCACACACAGCGAGGGAGGGACACACGCACACAGCGAGGGAGGGAAACGCTCACACACAGCAAGGGGGGACACACGCACACAGCGAGGGGTGACACACGCACACAGCGAGGGGGGGACACACGCACACAGCGAGGGGGTGACACACGCACAGAGCAAGGGGCGGACACACGCACACAGCGAAGGTGGGGACACACACACAGCGAAGGTGGGGACACGCACGCAGCGAGAGGGGAACACACGCACATTTTTAGGGGGGTCACGCGCGCACACAGTGAGGTGGGGGACACTCGCACACACAGCGAGGGGGGACACACGCACACAGCGATTGGGGGGACACACGCACACAGCGAGGGGGGGTCACGCACACACACAGCGAGGGGGGGACACGCTCACAAACAGCGAGGGAGGGACACGCTCACACACAGCGAGGGGGGGACACACGCACACAGCGACGGGGAATACACGCACACAGCGAGGGGGGGACACGCACACAGCGAGGTGGGGGACACACGCACACAGCGAGGGGGGGACACGCACACACACAGCGAGGGAGGGACACGCTCACACACAGCGAGAGAGGGACACGCACACACAGCGAGAGAGGGACACATGAACACAGCGAGGGGGGACACCCAACACACAGCGAGGGAGGGACACGCTCACACACAGCGAGGGAGGGACACACGCACACACACAGCGAGGGAGGGACACGCACACACAGAGCGGGGGAGGGACACGCTCACAGACAGCGAGGGAGGGACACGCGCACACAGCGAGGGAGGGACATGCACACACACAGCGAGGGAGGGACACGCGCACTCACAGCGAGGGAGGGACACGCACACACAGAGCGAGGGAGGGACACGCTCACAGACAGCGAGGGAGGGACACGCGCACACAGCGAGGGAGGGACACGCACACACACAGCGAGGGAGGGACACGCACACACACAGCGAGGGAGGGACACGCGCACACAGCGAGGGAGGGACACGCACACACACAGCGAGGGAGGGACACGCTCACACACAGCGAGGGAGGGACACGCACACACACAGCGAGGGAGGGACACGCACACACACAGCGAGGGAGGGACACGTGCACACAGCGAGGGAGGGACAGGCACACACACAGTGAGGGAGGGACACGCGCACACAGCGAGGGAGGGACACCAACACACAGCGAGGGAGGGACACGCACACACACAGCGAGGGAGGGACACGCGCACACACAGCGAGGAAGGGACATGCACGCACACAGCGAGGGGGGGACACACGCACACAGCGAGGGCGGACACACGCACACAGCGAGGGGGTACACACGCACACAGCGAGGGGGGGACACACGCACACAGCGAGGGGGGTACACACGAACACACACAGCGAGGGAGGGACACACACACACACAGCGAGGGAGGGACACACACGCACACAGCGAGGGAGGGACACGCTCACACACAGCGAGGGAGGGACAGGCACACACAGAACGAGGGAGGGACATGCTCACACACAGCGAAGGGGTACACACACGCACACTGCGAGTGGGGGAGACATGCACACAGCGAGGGGGGAACACACGCACACAGCCAGGGGGGGACACACGCACACAGCGAGGGAGGGACACGCACACACACAGCGAGGGGGGGACACACGCACACAGCGAGGGACGGACACGCTCACACACAGCGAGGGAGGGACAGGCACACACAGAGCGAGGGAGGGACATGCTCACACACAGCGAAGGAGGGACACGCTCACAGACATCGAGGGAGGGACACATGCGCACACAGCGAGGGGGGACAACGCACACACACAGCGAAGGAGGGACACTCTCACACACAGCGAGGGGACACACACGCACACAGCGAGGGGGTGCACACGCACACAGCGAGGGGGATACACGCACACAGCGGGGTGGGACACCCAACACACAGCGAGGGAGGGACACGCTCACACACAGCGAGGGAGGGACACACGCACACACACAGCGAGGGAGGGACACGCACACACAGAGCGAGGGAGGGACACGCTCACAGACAGTGAGGGAGGGACACGCGCACACAGCGAGGGAGGGACACGCACACACACAGCGAGGGAGGGACACGCGCACACACAGCGAGGGAGGGACACGCACACACAGAGCGAGGGAGGGACACGCTCACAGACAGCGAGGGAGGGACACGCGCACACAGCGAGGGAGGGACACGCACACACACAGCGAGGGAGGGACACGCACACACACAGCGAGGGAGGGACACGCGCACACAGCGAGGGAGGGACACGCACACACACAGCGAGGGAGGGACACGCTCACACACAGCGAGGGAGGGACACGCACACACACAGCGAGGGAGGGACACGCACACACACAGCGAGGGAGGGACACGCGCACACAGCGAGGGAGGGACACGCACACACACAGTGAGGGAGGGACACGCGCACACAGCGAGGGAGGGACACCAACACACACCGAGGGAGGAACACGCACACACACAGCGAGGGAGGGACACGCGCACACACAGCGAGGGAGGGACATGCACACACACAGCGAGGGGGGGACACACGCACACAGCGAGGGCAGACACACGCACACAGCGAGGGGGTACACACGCACACAGCGAGGGGGGGACACACGCACACAGCGAGGGGGGTACACACGAACACACACAGCGAGGGAGGGACACACACACACACAGCGAGGGAGGGACACACACGCACACAGCGAGGGAGGGACACGCTCACACACAGCGAGGGAGGGACAGGCACACACAGAACGAGGGAGGGACATGCTCACACACAGCGAAGGGGTACACACACGCACACTGCGAGTGGGGGAGACATGCACACAGCGAGGGGGGAACACACGCACACAGCCAGGGGGGGACACACGCACACAGCGAGGGAGGGACACGCACATACACAGCGAGGGGGGGACACACGCACACAGCGAGGGACGGACACGCTCACACACAGCGAGGGAGGGACAGGCACACACAGAGCGAGGGAGGGACATGCTCACACACAGCGAAGGAGGGACACGCTCACAGACATCGAGGGAGGGACACACGCGCACACAGCGAGGGGGGACAACGCACACACACAGCGAAGGAGGGACACTCTCACACACAGCGAGGGGACACACACGCACACAGCGAGGGGGTACACACGCACACAGCGAGGGGGACACACGCACACAGCGGGGTGGGACACACGCACACAGCGAGGGGGGACACACGCACAGTGAGAGGGGGACACATGCACACAGCAAGGGGGGCACACACGCACACAGCACGGGGGGGAAACACGCACACAGCGAGGGAGGGACACGCTCACAGACAGCGGAGGGACACGCGCACACACAGCGAGGGAGGGACACGCTCACACACAGCGAGGGGAACACACGCACACAGCGAAGGGGGGGAACACGCACACATCGATGGGGGGTAAACACGCACACATCGAGGGGGGTAAACATGCACACAGCGAGCGGAGGACACCCGCACACTGCGAGGGGGGGAAATGCTCACACACAGCAAGGGGGAACACACGCACACAGCGAGGGGGGACACACGCACACAGCGAGGGGGGGGACACACGCACACAGCAAGGGGGGGACACACGCACACAGCAAGGGGGGGACACACGCACACAGCGAGGGGTGGGGACACACGCACACAGCGAGGGGGGGACACATGCACACAGTGAGGGGAGGACACACGCACACAGCGAGGGAGGGACACGCTCACACACAGCGAGGGGGGGGACACACTCACACAGCGAGGGGTGGGGACATACGCACACAGCGAGGGGGGACACACGCACACAGCGAGGGGGACACAGACACACACAGCGAGGGAGTGACACGCTCACACACAGCAAGGGGACACACATACACACAGTGAGGGGGGACACACGCACACATCGAGGGGGGTAAACACGCACACATCGAGGGGGGGAAACACGCACACTTTGAGGGGGGAACACCCGCACACAGAGAGGGTGGGACACACGCACACAGCGAGGGGGACACACACACACACAGCGAGGGGGGGACACGCGCACACAGCGAGGGGGGACACACGCACACAGTGAGGGGTGGGGACACACGCACACAGCGAGGGGGAAAACACGCACACAGCGAGGGGGGGACACACGCCTAGAGCGAGGGGGACACACGCACACAGCGAGGGGGGGACACACGCACACAGCGAGGGGTGGGGACACACGCACACAGCGAGGGGGGGACACATGCACACAGCGAGGGGGGGACACACGCACACAGCGAGGGAGGGACACGCTCACACACAGCGAGGGGGGGGACACACGCACACAGCGAGGGGTGGGGACATACGCACACAGCGAGGGGGGACACACGCACACAGCGAGGGGGACACAGACACACACAGCGAGGGAGTGACACGCTCACACACAGCAAGGGGACACACATACACACAGTGAGGGGGGACACACGCACACATCGAGGGGGGTAAACACGCACACATCGAGGGGGGGAAACACGCACACTTTGAGGGGGGAACACCCGCACACAGAGAGGGTGGGACACACGCACACAGCGAGGGGGACACACACACACACAGCGAGGGGGGGACACGCGCACACAGCGAGGGGGGACACACGCACACAGTGAGGGGTGGGGACACACGCACACAGCGAGGGGGAAAACACGCACACAGCGAGGGGGGGACACACGCCCAGAGCGAGGGGGACACACGCACACAGCGAGGGGGGGACACACGCACACAGCGAGGGGGGGACACACGCACACAGCGAGGGGGGGACACACGCACACAGCGAGTGGGGACACAGGCACACAGCGAGGGGTGGGGACACACGCACACAGCGAGGGGGAAAACACGCACACAGCGAGGGGGGGACACACGCCCAGAGCGAGGGGGGGACACGCACACAGCGAGGGGGGACACACGCACCCAGCGAGGGGGGGACACAAGCACACAGCGAGGGGGGACACAGGCACACAGCGAGGGCGGGACACACGCACGCACACAGCGAGGGAGGGGGACACGCTCACAGACAGCGAAGGAGGGACACGCTCACACACAGGGAAGGAGGGACACACGCACACGGCGAGGGAGGGACACGCAGATATACAGTGAGGGGACACACACGCACACAGCGAGGGACGGACACGCTCACACAGAACGAAGGAGGGACACACGCACACAGCGAAGGGGGGAACACGCGCACACACAGCGAGGGAGGGGGACACACTCACAGACAGCGAAGGAGGGACACGCTCACAGACAGCGATGGGGAGGACACGCACGCACACAGCGAGGGAGGGGGACACGCTCACACACAGCGAGGGGGGACACACTCACAGACAGCGAAGGAGGGACACGCTCACAGACAGCGAGGGGGCACACGCTCACACACAGCGAGGGGGGACACACGCACACACAGCGAGGGGACACACACGCACACGGCGAGGGGGACACACGCACACAGCGAGGGGGGCACACACGCCCAAAGCGAGGGGGTACACACGCACACAGCGAGGGGGACACACGCACACAGCGAGGGGGACACACGCACACAGCGGGGGGGGGACACACGCACACAGCGAGGGGGGACACACGCACACAACGGGGGCGAAACACGCACACAGCAAGGGGGGGACACACGCACACAGCGAGGGGGGAACACACGCACACAGCGGGGGGGACACACGCACACGGTGAGAGGGGGGCACACGCACACAGCAAGGGGGGGACATACGCACACAGCACGGGGGGGAAACACGCACACAGCGAGGGAGGGACACGCGCACACACAGCGAGGGAGAGACACGCTCACACACAGCGAGGGGAACACACGCACACAGCGAAGGGGGGGAACACGCACACATCGAGGGGGCGTAAACACGCACACAGCGAGGGGAAGACACCCGCACACAGCGAGGGGGGGACATGCTCACACACAGCAAGGGGGAACACACGCACACAGCGAGGGGGGACACACGCACACAGCGAGGGGGGGGACACACGCACACAGCAAAGGGGGGACACACGCAAACAGCAAGGGGGGGACACACGCACACAGCGAGGGGTGGGGACACACGCACACAGCGAGGGGGTGACACACGCACACAGCAAGGGGGGGACACACGCGCACAGCGAGGGAGGGACACGCTCACACACAGCGAGGGGGACACACACGCACACAACGAGGGAGGGACACGCACACACACAGCGAGGGGTGGGGACACAGGCACACAGCGAGGGGGGACACACGCACACAGCGAGGGGGGGACACACGCACACAGCAAGGGGGGGACACACGCGCACAGCGAGGGAGGGACACGCTCACACACAGCGAGGGGGACACACACGCACACAACGAGGGAGGGACACGCACACACACAGCGAGGGGGGGTACACACGCACACAGCGAGGGGTGGGGACACACGCACACAGCAAGGGAGGGACACGCTCACACACAGCGAAGGGGTACACACACGCACACTGCGAGTGGGGGACACATGCACACAGCGAGGGGGGGACACACGGACACAGCCAGGGGTGGACACACGCACACAGCGAGGGAGGGACACGCACACACACAGCGAGGGGGGGACACACGCACACAGCGAGGGAGGGACACGCTCACACACAGCGAGGGAGGGACAGGCACACACAGAGCGAGGGAGGGACATGCTCACACACAGCGAAGGAGGGACACGCTCACAGACATCGAGGGAGGGACACAAGCGCACACAGCGAGGGGGGACAACGCACACACACAGCGAAGGAGGGACACTCTCACACACAGCGAGGGGACACACACGCACACAGCGAGGGGGTACACGCGCACACAGCGAGGGGGACACACGCACACAGCGGGGTGGGACACACGCAAACAGCGAGGGGGGACACAAGCACACAGCGGGGGGGACACACGCACACAACGAGGGGGGGACACACGCACACAGCGGGGGGGACACACGCTCACAGTGAGAGGGGGACACACGCACACAGCAAGGGGGGCACACACGCACACAGCGAGGGAGGGACACGCTCACAGACAGCGGAGGGACACGCGCACACACAGCGAGGGAGGGACACGCTCACACACAGCGAGGGGAACACACGCACACAGCGAAGGGGGGGAACACGCACACATCGAGGGGGGGTAAACACGCACACATCGAGGGGTGTAAACACGCACACAGCGAGGGGAGGACACCCGCACACAGCGAGGGGGGGACATGCTCACACACAGCAAGGGGGAACACACGCACACAGCGAGGGGGGACACACGCACACAGCGGGGGGGGTCCACACGCACACAGCAAGGGGGGGACACACGCACACAGCGAGGGGTGGGGACACACGCACACAGCGAGGGGGGGACACACGCACACAGCGAGGGGGGGACACACGCACACAGCGAGGGATGGACACGCTCACACACAGCGAGGGGGACACACGCACACAGCGAGGGGGGGACATGCGCACACACAGAAAGGGGGAACACACGCACACAGCGAGGGGGGACACACGCACACAGCGAGGGGGGTCCACACGCACACAGCAAGGGGGGGACACACGCTCACAGCGAGGGGTGGGGACACACGCACACAGCGAGGGAGGGACACGCACACACACAGCGAGGGAGGGACACGCACACACACAGCGAAGGGGGGCACACGCACACAGCGAGGGGTGGGGACACACGCACACAGCGAGGGGGGACACACGCACACAGCGAGGGGGACACAGACACCCACAGCGAGGGAGTGACACGCTCACACACAGCGAGGGGACACACATACACACAGTGAGGGGGGGACACACGCACACATCGAGGGGGGTAAACACGCACACATCGAGGGGGGGAAACACGCACACTTCGAGGGGGGAACACCCGCACACAGAGAGGGGGGGACACACGCACACAGCGAGGGGGGGACACACACACACAGCGAGGGGGGGTACACACGCACACAGCGAGGGGGGGACACGCTCACACAGCGAGGGGGGGACACGCGCACACAGCGAGGGGGGGGGACACACGCACACAGCGAGGGGGAATACACGCACACAGCGAGGGGGGGACACGCACACAGCGAGGTGGGGGACACACGCACACAGCGAGGGGGGGACACGCACACACACAGCGAGGGAGGGACACGCTCACACACAGCGAGAGAGGGACACGCACACACAGCGAGAGGGGGACACATGCACACAGCGAGGGGGGACACCCAACACACAGCGAGGGAGGGACACGCTCACACACAGCGAGGGAGGGACACACGCACACACACAGCGAGGGAGCGACACGCACACACAGAGTGAGGGAGGGACACGCTCACAGACAGCGAGGGAGGGACACGCGCACACAGCGAGGGAGGGACATGCACACACACAGCGAGGGAGGGTTACGCGCACACACAGCGAGGGAGGGACACGCACACACAGAGCGAGGGAGGGACACGCTCACAGACAGCGAGGGAGGGACACGCGCACACAGCGAGGGAGGGACACGCACACACACAGCGAGGGAGGGACACGCACACACACAGCGAGGGAGGGACACGCGCACACAGCGAGGGAGGGACACGCACACACACAGCGAGGGAGGGACACGCTCACACACAGCGAGGGAGGGACACGCACACACACAGCGAGGGAGGGACACGCACACACACAGCGAGGGAGGGACACGCACACACAGAGCGAGGGAGGGACACGCTCACAGACAGCGAGGGAGGGACACGCGCACACAGCGAGGGAGGGACATGCACACACACAGCGAGGGGGTACACACGCACACAGTTAGGGGGGGACACACGCACACAGCGAGGGGGGGACACACGAACACACACAGCGAGGGAGGGACACACACACACACAGCGAGGGAGGGACACACACGCACACAGCGAGGGAGGGACACGCTCACACACAGCGAGGGAGGGACAGGCACACACAGAACGAGGGAGGGACATGCTCACACACAGCGAAGGGGTACACACACGCACACTGCGAGTGGGGGAGACATGCACACAGCGAGGGGGGGACACACGCACACAGCCGGGGGGGACACACGCACACAGCGAGGGAGGGACACGCACACACACAGCGAGGGGGGGACACACGCACACAGCGAGGGACGGACACGCTCACACACAGCGAGGGAGGGACAGGCACACACAGAGCGAGGGAGGGACATGCTCACACACAGCGAAGGAGGGACACGCTCACAGACATCGAGGGAGGGACACACGCGCACACAGCGAGGGGGGACAACGCACACACACAGCGAAGGAGGGACACTCTCACACACAGCGAGGGGACACACACGCACACAGCGAGGGGGTACACACGCACACAGCGAGGGGGACACACGCACACAGCGGGGTGGGACACACGCACACAGCGAGGGGGAACACACGCACAGTGAGAGGGGGACACATGCACACCGCAAGGGGGGCACACACGCACACAGCACGGGGGACAACACGCACACAGCGAGGGAGGGACACGCTCACAGACAGCGGAGGGACACGCGCACACACAGCGAGGGAGGGACACGCTCACACACAGCGAGGGGAACACACGCACACAGCGAAGGGGGGGAACACGCACACATCGATGGGGGGTAAACACGCACACATCGAGGGGGGGTAAACATGCACACAGCGAGGGGAGGACACCCGCACAATGCGAGGGGGGGACTTGCTCACACACAGCAAGGGGGAACACACGCACACAGCGAGGGGGGACACACTCACACAGCGAGGGGGGACACACGCAAACAGCACGGGGGGGAAACACGCACACAGCGAGGGAGGGACACGCTCACAGACAGCGGAGGGACACGCGCACACACAGCGAGGGAGGGACACGCTCACACACAGCGAGGGGAACACACGCACACAGCGAAGGCGGGGAACACGCACACATCGATGGGGGGTAAACACGCACACATCGAGGGGGGGTAAACATGCACACAGCGAGGGGAGGACACCCGCACACTGCGAGGGGGGGACATGCTCACACACAGCAAGGGGGAACACACGCACACAGCGAGGGGACACACACGCACACAGCGAGGGGGGGGACACACGCACACAGCACGGGGGGCACACACGCAAACAGCACGGGGGGGAAACACGCACACAGCGAGGGAGGGACACGCTCACAGACAGCGGAGGGACACGCGCACACACAGCGAGGGAGGGACACGCTCACACACAGCGAGGGGAATACACGCACACATCGGTGGGTGGACACACGCACACAGCGAGGGGGGACACACGCACACAACGGGGGAAACACGCACACAGCGAGGGGGGGACACACGCACACAGCGAGGGGGGAACACACGCACACAGCGGGGGGGACACACGCACACGGTGAGAGGGGGGCACACGCACACAGCGAGGGGGGGACATACGCACACAGCACGGGGGGGAAACACGCACACAGCGAGGGAGGGACACGCGCACCCACAGCGAGGGAGAGACACGCTCACACACAGCGAGGGGAACACACGCACACAGCGAAGGGGGGGAACACGCACACATCGAGGGGGCGTAAACACGCACACAGCGAGGGGAAGACACCCGCACACAGCGAGGGGGGGACATGCTCACACACAGCAAGGGGGAACACACGCACACAGCGAGGGGGGACACACGCACACAGCGAGGGGGGGGACACACGCACACAGCAAAGGGGGGACACACGCACACAGCAAGGGGGGGAAACACGCACACAGCGAGGGGTGGGGACACACGCACACAGCGAGGGGGGGACACACGCACACAGCAAGGGGGGGACACACGCGCACAGCGAGGGAGGGACACGCTCACACACAGCGAGGGGGACACACACGCACACAACGAGGGAGGGACACGCACACACACAGCGAGGGGGGGTACACACGCACACAGCGAGGGGTGGGGACACACACACTGCGAGGGAGGGTCACGCGCACACACAGCGAGGGAGGGACACGCACACACAGAGCGAGGGAGGGACACGCTCACAGACAGCGAGGGAGGGACACGCGCACACAGCAAGGGAGGGACACGCACACACACAGCGAGGGAGGGACACGCACACACACAGCGAGGGAGGGACACGCGCACACAGCGAGGGAGGGACACGCACACACACAGCGAGGGAGGGACACGCTCACACACAGCGAGGGAGGGACACGCACACACACAGCGAGGGAGGGACACGCACACACACAGCGAGGGAGGGACACGCACACACAGAGCGAGGGAGGGACACGCTCACAGACAGCGAGGGAGGGACACGCGCACACAGCGAGGGAGGGACACGCACACACACAGCGAGGGGGGGACACACGCACACAGCGAGGGCGGACACACGCACACAGCGAGGGGGTACACACGCACACAGCGAGGGGGGGACACACGCACACAGCGATGGGGGGGACACACGAACACACACAGCGAGGGAGGGACACACACACACACAGCGAGGGAGGGACACACACGCACACAGCGAGGGAGGGACACGCTCACACACAGCGAGGGAGGGACAGGCACACACAGAACGAGGGAGGGACATGCTCACACACAGCGAAGGGGTACACACACGCACACTGCGAGTGGGGGAGACATGCACACAGCGAGGGGGGGACACACGCACACAGCCAGGGGGGGACACACGCACACAGCGAGGGAGGGACACGCACACACACAGCGAGGGGGGGACACACGCACACAGCGAGGGACGGACACGCTCACACACAGCGAGGGAGGGACAGGCACACACAGAGCGAGGGAGGGACATGCTCACACACAGCGAAGGAGGGACACGCTCACAGACATCGAGGGAGGGACACACGCGCACACAGCGAGGGGGGACAACGCACACACACAGCGAAGGAGGGACACTCTCACACACAGCGAGGGGACACACACGCACACAGCGAGGGGGTACACACGCACACAGCGAGGGGGACACACGCACACAGCGGGGTGGGACACACGCACACAGCGAGGGGGGACACACGCACAGTGAGAGGGGGACACATGCACACCGCAAGGGGGGCACACACGCACACAGCACGGGGGGGCAACACGCACACAGCGAGGGAGGGACACGCACAGACAGCGGAGGGACACGCGCACACACAGCGAGGGAGGGACACGCTCACACACAGCGAGGGGAACACACGCACACAGCGAAGGGGAGGAACACGCACACATCGATGGGGGGTAAACATGCACACAGCGAGGGGAGGACACCCGCACAATGCGAGGGGGGGACATGCTCACACACAGCAAGGGGGAACACACGCACACAGCGAGGGGGGACACACGCAAACAGCACGGGGGGGACACACGCACACAGCAAGGGGGGGACAGACGCGCACAGCGAGGGAGGGACACCATCACACACAGCGAGGGGGACACACACGCACACAACGAGGGAGGGACACGCACACACACAGCGAGGGGGGGTACACACGCACACAGCGAGGGGTGGGGACACACGCACACAGCGAGGGGAGGACACACGCACACAGCGAGGGGGACACAGACACACACAGCGAGGGAGTGACAGGCTCACACACAGCGAGGGAGGGACACACACGCACACAGCAAGGGAGGGACACGCTCACACACAGCGAGGGAGGGACAGGCACACACAGAACGAGGGAGGGACATGCTCACACACAGCGAAGGGGTACACACACGCACACTGCGAGTGGGGGACACATGCACACAGCGAGGGGGGGACACACGGACACAGCCAGGGGTGGACACACGCACACAGCGAGGGAGGGACACGCACACACACAGCGAGGGGGGGACACACGCACACAGCGAGGGAGGGACACGCTCACACACAGCGAGGGAGGGACAGGCACACACAGAGCGAGGGAGGGACATGCTCACACACAGCGAAGGAGGGACACGCTCACAGACATCGAGGGAGGGACACAAGCGCACACAGCGAGGGGGGACAACGCACACACACAGCGAAGGAGGGTCACTCTCACACACAGCGAGGGGACACACACGCACACAGCGAGGGGGTACACACGCACACAGCGAGGGGGACACACGCACACAGCGAGGGGGTACACACGCACACAGCGAGGGGGACACACGCACACAGCGGGGTGGGACACACGCACACAGCGAGGGGGAACACACGCACAGTGAGAGGGGGACACATGCACACCGCAAGGGGGGCACACACGCACACAGCACGGGGGACAACACGCACACAGCGAGGGAGGGACACGCTCACAGACAGCGGAGGGACACGCGCACACACAGCGAGGGAGGGACACGCTCACACACAGCGAGGGGAACACACGCACACAGCGAAGGGGGGGAACACGCACACATCGATGGGGGGTAAACACGCACACATCGAGGGGGGGTAAACATGCACACAGCGAGGGGAGGACACCCGCACAATGCGAGGGGGGGACTTGCTCACACACAGCAAGGGGGAACACACGCACACAGCGAGGGGGGACACACTCACACAGCGAGGGGGGACACACGCAAACAGCACGGGGGGGAAACACGCACACAGCGAGGGAGGGACACGCTCACAGACAGCGGAGGGACACGCGCACACACAGCGAGGGAGGGACACGCTCACACACAGCGAGGGGAACACACGCACACAGCGAAGGCGGGGAACACGCACACATCGATGGGGGGTAAACACGCACACATCGAGGGGGGGTAAACATGCACACAGCGAGGGGAGGACACCCGCACACTGCGAGGGGGGGACATGCTCACACACAGCAAGGGGGAACACACGCACACAGCGAGGGGACACACACGCACACAGCGAGGGGGGGGACACACGCACACAGCACGGGGGGCACACACGCAAACAGCACGGGGGGGAAACACGCACACAGCGAGGGAGGGACACGCTCACAGACAGCGGAGGGACACGCGCACACACAGCGAGGGAGGGACACGCTCACACACAGCGAGGGGGATACACGCACACATCGGTGGGGGGACACAAGCACACAGCGAGGGGGGACACACGCACACAACGGGGGAAACACGCACACAGCGAGGGGGGGACACACGCACACAGCGAGGGGGGAACACACGCACACAGCGGGGGGGACACACGCACACGGTGAGAGGGGGGCACACGCACACAGCGAGGGGGGGACATACGCACACAGCACGGGGGGGAAACACGCACACAGCGAGGGAGGGACACGCGCACCCACAGCGAGGGAGAGACACGCTCACACACAGCGAGGGGAACACACGCACACAGCGAAGGGGGGGAACACGCACACATCGAGGGGGCGTAAACACGCACACAGCAAGGGGAAGACACCCGCACACAGCGAGGGGGGGACATGCTCACACACAGCAAGGGGGAACACACGCACACAGCGAGGGGGGACACACGCACACAGCGAGGGGGGGGACACACGCACACAGCAAAGGGGGGACACACGCACACAGCAAGGGGGGGAAACACGCACACAGCGAGGGGTGGGGACACACGCACACAGCAAAGGGGGGACACACGCACACAGCAAGGGGGGGACACACGCGCACAGCGAGGGAGGGACACGCTCACACACAGCGAGGGGGACACACACGCACACAACGAGGGAGGGACACGCACACACACAGCGAGGGGGGGTACACACGCACACAGCGAGGGGTGGGGACACACACACTGCGAGGGAGGGTCACGCGCACACACAGCGAGGGAGGGACACGCACACACAGAGCGAGGGAGGGACACGCTCACAGACAGCGAGGGAGGGACACGCGCACACAGCGAGGGAGGGACACGCACACACACAGCGAGGGAGGGACACGCACACACACAGCGAGGGAGGGACACGCGCACACAGCGAGGGAGGGACACGCACACACACAGCGAGGGAGGGACACGCTCACACACAGCGAGGGAGGGACACGCACACACACAGCGAGGGAGGGACACGCACACACACAGCGAGGGAGGGACACGCACACACAGAGCGAGGGAGGGACACGCTCACAGACAGCGAGGGAGGGACACGCGCACACAGCGAGGGAGGGACACGCACACACACAGCGAGGGGGGGACACACGCACACAGCGAGGGCGGACACACGCACACAGCGAGGGGGTACACACGCACACAGCGAGGGGGGGACACACGCACACAGCGATGGGGGGGACACACGAACACACACAGCGAGGGAGGGACACACACACACACAGCGAGGGAGGGACACACACGCACACAGCGAGGGAGGGACACGCTCACACACAGCGAGGGAGGGACAGGCACACACAGAACGAGGGAGGGACATGCTCACACACAGCGAAGGGGTACACACACGCACACTGCGAGTGGGGGAGACATGCACACAGCGAGGGGGGGACACACGCACACAGCCAGGGGGGGACACACGCACACAGCGAGGGAGGGACACGCACACACACAGCGAGGGGGGGACACACGCACACAGCGAGGGACGGACACGCTCACACACAGCGAGGGAGGGACAGGCACACACAGAGCGAGGGAGGGACATGCTCACACACAGCGAAGGAGGGACACGCTCACAGACATCGAGGGAGGGACACACGCGCACACAGCGAGGGGGGACAACGCACACACACAGCGAAGGAGGGACACTCTCACACACAGCGAGGGGACACACACGCACACAGCGAGGGGGTACACACGCACACAGCGAGGGGGACACACGCACACAGCGGGGTGGGACACACGCACACAGCGAGGGGGGACACACGCACAGTGAGAGGGGGACACATGCACACCGCAAGGGGGGCACACACGCACACAGCACGGGGGGGCAACACGCACACAGCGAGGGAGGGACACGCACAGACAGCGGAGGGACACGCGCACACACAGCGAGGGAGGGACACGCTCACACACAGCGAGGGGAACACACGCACACAGCGAAGGGGGGGAACACGCACACATCGATGGGGGGTAAACATGCACACAGCGAGGGGAGGACACCCGCACAATGCGAGGGGGGGACATGCTCACACACAGCAAGGGGGAACACACGCACACAGCGAGGGGGGACACACGCAAACAGCACGGGGGGGACACACGCACACAGCAAGGGGGGGACAGACGCGCACAGCGAGGGAGGGACACCATCACACACAGCGAGGGGGACACACACGCACACAACGAGGGAGGGACACGCACACACACAGCGAGGGGGGGTACACACGCACACAGCGAGGGGTGGGGACACACGCACACAGCGAGGGGAGGACACACGCACACAGCGAGGGGGACACAGACACACACAGCGAGGGAGGGACATGCTCACACACAGCGAAGGAGGGACACGCTCACAGACATCGAGGGAGGGACACAAGCGCACACAGCGAGGGGGGACAACGCACACACACAGCGAAGGAGGGTCACTCTCACACACAGCGAGGGGACACACACGCACACAGCGAGGGGGTACACACGCACACAGCGAGTGGGACACACGCACACAGCGAGGGGGTACACACGCACACAGCGAGGGGGACACACGCACACAGCGGGGTGGGACACACGCACACAGCGAGGGGGAACACACGCACAGTGAGAGGGGGACACATGCACACCGCAAGGGGGGCACACACGCACACAGCACGGGGGACAACACGCACACAGCGAGGGAGGGACACGCTCACAGACAGCGGAGGGACACGCGCACACACAGCGAGGGAGGGACACGCTCACACACAGCGAGGGGAACACACGCACACAGCGAAGGGGGGGAACACGCACACATCGATGGGGGGTAAACACGCACACATCGAGGGGGGGTAAACATGCACACAGCGAGGGGAGGACACCCGCACAATGCGAGGGGGGACTTGCTCACACACAGCAAGGGGGAACACACGCACACAGCGAGGGGGGACACACTCACACAGCGAGGGGGGACACACGCAAACAGCACGGGGGGGAAACACGCACACAGCGAGGGAGGGACACGCTCACAGACAGCGGAGGGACACGCGCACACACAGCGAGGGAGGGACACGCTCACACACAGCGAGGGGAACACACGCACACAGCGAAGGCGGGGAACACGCACACATCGATGGGGGGTAAACACGCACACATCGAGGGGGGGTAAACATGCACACAGCGAGGGGAGGACACCCGCACACTGCGAGGGGGGGACATGCTCACACACAGCAAGGGGGAACACACGCACACAGCGAGGGGACACACACGCACACAGCGAGGGGGGGGACACACGCACACAGCACGGGGGGCACACACGCAAACAGCACGGGGGGGAAACACGCACACAGCGAGGGAGGGACACGCTCACAGACAGCGGAGGGACACGCGCACACACAGCGAGGGAGGGACACGCTCACACACAGCGAGGGGGATACACGCACACATCGGTGGGGGGACACAAGCACACAGCGAGGGGGGACACACGCACACAACGGGGGAAACACGCACACAGCGAGGGGGGGACACACGCACACAGCGAGGGGGGAACACACGCACACAGCGGGGGGGACACACGCACACGGTGAGAGGGGGGCACACGCACACAGCGAGGGGGGGACATACGCACACAGCACGGGGGGGAAACACGCACACAGCGAGGGAGGGACACGCGCACCCACAGCGAGGGAGAGACACGCTCACACACAGCGAGGGGAACACACGCACACAGCGAAGGGGGGGAACACGCACACATCGAGGGGGCGTAAACACGCACACAGCGAGGGGAAGACACCCGCACACAGCGAGGGGGGGACATGCTCACACACAGCAAGGGGGAACACACGCACACAGCGAGGGGGGACACACGCACACAGCGAGGGGGGGGACACACGCACACAGCAAAGGGGGGACACACGCACACAGCAAGGGGGGGAAACACGCACACAGCGAGGGGTGGGGACACACGCACACAGCAAAGGGGGGACACACGCACACAGCAAGGGGGGGACACACGCGCACAGCGAGGGAGGGACACGCTCACACACAGCGAGGGGGACACACACGCACACAACGAGGGAGGGACACGCACACACACAGCGAGGGGGGGTACACACGCACACAGCGAGGGGTGGGGACACACACACTGCGAGGGAGGGTCACGCGCACACACAGCGAGGGAGGGACACGCACACACAGAGCGAGGGAGGGACACGCTCACAGACAGCGAGGGAGGGACACGCGCACACAGCGAGGGAGGGACACGCACACACACAGCGAGGGAGGGACACGCACACACACAGCGAGGGAGGGACACGCGCACACAGCGAGGGAGGGACACGCACACACACAGCGAGGGAGGGACACGCTCACACACAGCGAGGGAGGGACACGCACACACACAGCGAGGGAGGGACACGCACACACACAGCGAGGGAGGGACACGCACACACAGAGCGAGGGAGGGACACGCTCACAGACAGCGAGGGAGGGACACGCGCACACAGCGAGGGAGGGACACGCACACACACAGCGAGGGGGGGACACACGCACACAGCGAGGGCGGACACACGCACACAGCGAGGGGGTACACACGCACACAGCGAGGGGGGGACACACGCACACAGCGATGGGGGGGACACACGAACACACACAGCGAGGGAGGGACACACACACACACAGCGAGGGAGGGACACACACGCACACAGCGAGGGAGGGACACGCTCACACACAGCGAGGGAGGGACAGGCACACACAGAACGAGGGAGGGACATGCTCACACACAGCGAAGGGGTACACACACGCACACTGCGAGTGGGGGAGACATGCACACAGCGAGGGGGGGACACACGCACACAGCCAGGGGGGGACACACGCACACAGCGAGGGAGGGACACGCACACACACAGCGAGGGGGGGACACACGCACACAGCGAGGGACGGACACGCTCACACACAGCGAGGGAGGGACAGGCACACACAGAGCGAGGGAGGGACATGCTCACACACAGCGAAGGAGGGACACGCTCACAGACATCGAGGGAGGGACACACGCGCACACAGCGAGGGGGGACAACGCACACACACAGCGAAGGAGGGACACTCTCACACACAGCGAGGGGACACACACGCACACAGCGAGGGGGTACACACGCACACAGCGAGGGGGACACACGCACACAGCGGGGTGGGACACACGCACACAGCGAGGGGGGACACACGCACAGTGAGAGGGGGACACATGCACACCGCAAGGGGGGCACACACGCACACAGCACGGGGGGGCAACACGCACACAGCGAGGGAGGGACACGCACAGACAGCGGAGGGACACGCGCACACACAGCGAGGGAGGGACACGCTCACACACAGCGAGGGGAACACACGCACACAGCGAAGGGGGGGAACACGCACACATCGATGGGGGGTAAACATGCACACAGCGAGGGGAGGACACCCGCACAATGCGAGGGGGGGACATGCTCACACACAGCAAGGGGGAACACACGCACACAGCGAGGGGGGACACACGCAAACAGCACGGGGGGGACACACGCACACAGCAAGGGGGGGACAGACGCGCACAGCGAGGGAGGGACACCATCACACACAGCGAGGGGGACACACACGCACACAACGAGGGAGGGACACGCACACACACAGCGAGGGGGGGTACACACGCACACAGCGAGGGGTGGGGACACACGCACACAGCGAGGGGAGGACACACGCACACAGCGAGGGGGACACAGACACACACAGCGAGGGAGGGACATGCTCACACACAGCGAAGGAGGGACACGCTCACAGACATCGAGGGAGGGACACAAGCGCACACAGCGAGGGGGGACAACGCACACACACAGCGAAGGAGGGTCACTCTCACACACAGCGAGGGGACACACACGCACACAGCGAGGGGGTACACACGCACACAGCGAGGGGGACACACGCACACAGCGAGGGGGTACACACGCACACAGCGAGGGGGACACACGCACACAGCGGGGTGGGACACACGCACACAGCGAGGGGGAACACACGCACAGTGAGAGGGGGACACATGCACACCGCAAGGGGGGCACACACGCACACAGCACGGGGGACAACACGCACACAGCGAGGGAGGGACACGCTCACAGACAGCGGAGGGACACGCGCACACACAGCGAGGGAGGGACACGCTCACACACAGCGAGGGGAACACACGCACACAGCGAAGGGGGGGAACACGCACACATCGATGGGGGGTAAACACGCACACATCGAGGGGGGGTAAACATGCACACAGCGAGGGGAGGACACCCGCACAATGCGAGGGGGGACTTGCTCACACACAGCAAGGGGGAACACACGCACACAGCGAGGGGGGACACACTCACACAGCGAGGGGGGACACACGCAAACAGCACGGGGGGGAAACACGCACACAGCGAGGGAGGGACACGCTCACAGACAGCGGAGGGACACGCGCACACACAGCGAGGGAGGGACACGCTCACACACAGCGAGGGGAACACACGCACACAGCGAAGGCGGGGAACACGCACACATCGATGGGGGGTAAACACGCACACATCGAGGGGGGGTAAACATGCACACAGCGAGGGGAGGACACCCGCACACTGCGAGGGGGGGACATGCTCACACACAGCAAGGGGGAACACACGCACACAGCGAGGGGACACACACGCACACAGCGAGGGGGGGGACACACGCACACAGCACGGGGGGCACACACGCAAACAGCACGGGGGGGAAACACGCACACAGCGAGGGAGGGACACGCTCACAGACAGCGGAGGGACACGCGCACACACAGCGAGGGAGGGACACGCTCACACACAGCGAGGGGGATACACGCACACATCGGTGGGGGGACACAAGCACACAGCGAGGGGGGACACACGCACACAACGGGGGAAACACGCACACAGCGAGGGGGGGACACACGCACACAGCGAGGGGGGAACACACGCACACAGCGGGGGGGACACACGCACACGGTGAGAGGGGGGCACACGCACACAGCGAGGGGGGGACATACGCACACAGCACGGGGGGGAAACACGCACACAGCGAGGGAGGGACACGCGCACCCACAGCGAGGGAGAGACACGCTCACACACAGCGAGGGGAACACACGCACACAGCGAAGGGGGGGAACACGCACACATCGAGGGGGCGTAAACACGCACACAGCGAGGGGAAGACACCCGCACACAGCGAGGGGGGGACATGCTCACACACAGCAAGGGGGAACACACGCACACAGCGAGGGGGGACACACGCACACAGCGAGGGGGGGGACACACGCACACAGCAAAGGGGGGACACACGCACACAGCAAGGGGGGGAAACACGCACACAGCGAGGGGTGGGGACACACGCACACAGCGAGGGGGGACACACGCACACAGCAAGGGGGGGACACACGCGCACAGCGAGGGAGGGACACGCTCACACACAGCGAGGGGGACACACACGCACACAACGAGGGAGGGACACGCACACACACAGCGAGGGGGGGTACACACGCACACAGCGAGGGGTGGGGACACACACACTGCGAGGGAGGGTCACGCGCACACACAGCGAGGGAGGGACACGCACACACAGAGCGAGGGAGGGACACGCTCACAGACAGCGAGGGAGGGACACGCGCACACAGCGAGGGAGGGACACGCACACACACAGCGAGGGAGGGACACGCACACACACAGCGAGGGAGGGACACGCGCACACAGCGAGGGAGGGACACGCACACACACAGCGAGGGAGGGACACGCTCACACACAGCGAGGGAGGGACACGCACACACACAGCGAGGGAGGGACACGCACACACACAGCGAGGGAGGGACACGCACACACAGAGCGAGGGAGGGACACGCTCACAGACAGCGAGGGAGGGACACGCGCACACAGCGAGGGAGGGACACGCACACACACAGCGAGGGGGGGACACACGCACACAGCGAGGGCGGACACACGCACACAGCGAGGGGGTACACACGCACACAGCGAGGGGGGGACACACGCACACAGCGATGGGGGGGACACACGAACACACACAGCGAGGGAGGGACACACACACACACAGCGAGGGAGGGACACACACGCACACAGCGAGGGAGGGACACGCTCACACACAGCGAGGGAGGGACAGGCACACACAGAACGAGGGAGGGACATGCTCACACACAGCGAAGGGGTACACACACGCACACTGCGAGTGGGGGAGACATGCACACAGCGAGGGGGGGACACACGCACACAGCCAGGGGGGGACACACGCACACAGCGAGGGAGGGACACGCACACACACAGCGAGGGGGGGACACACGCACACAGCGAGGGACGGACACGCTCACACACAGCGAGGGAGGGACAGGCACACACAGAGCGAGGGAGGGACATGCTCACACACAGCGAAGGAGGGACACGCTCACAGACATCGAGGGAGGGACACACGCGCACACAGCGAGGGGGGACAACGCACACACACAGCGAAGGAGGGACACTCTCACACACAGCGAGGGGACACACACGCACACAGCGAGGGGGTACACACGCACACAGCGAGGGGGACACACGCACACAGCGGGGTGGGACACACGCACACAGCGAGGGGGGACACACGCACAGTGAGAGGGGGACACATGCACACCGCAAGGGGGGCACACACGCACACAGCACGGGGGGGCAACACGCACACAGCGAGGGAGGGACACGCACAGACAGCGGAGGGACACGCGCACACACAGCGAGGGAGGGACACGCTCACACACAGCGAGGGGAACACACGCACACAGCGAAGGGGGGGAACACGCACACATCGATGGGGGGTAAACATGCACACAGCGAGGGGAGGACACCCGCACAATGCGAGGGGGGGACATGCTCACACACAGCAAGGGGGAACACACGCACACAGCGAGGGGGGACACACGCAAACAGCACGGGGGGGACACACGCACACAGCAAGGGGGGGACAGACGCGCACAGCGAGGGAGGGACACCATCACACACAGCGAGGGGGACACACACGCACACAACGAGGGAGGGACACGCACACACACAGCGAGGGGGGGTACACACGCACACAGCGAGGGGTGGGGACACACGCACACAGCGAGGGGAGGACACACGCACACAGCGAGGGGGACACAGACACACACAGCGAGGGAGTGACAGGCTCACACACAGCGAGGGAGGGACACACACGCACACAGCAAGGGAGGGACACGCTCACACACAGCGAGGGAGGGACAGGCACACACAGAACGAGGGAGGGACATGCTCACACACAGCGAAGGGGTACACACACGCACACTGCGAGTGGGGGACACATGCACACAGCGAGGGGGGGACACACGGACACAGCCAGGGGTGGACACACGCACACAGCGAGGGAGGGACACGCACACACACAGCGAGGGGGGGACACACGCACACAGCGAGGGAGGGACACGCTCACACACAGCGAGGGAGGGACAGGCACACACAGAGCGAGGGAGGGACATGCTCACACACAGCGAAGGAGGGACACGCTCACAGACATCGAGGGAGGGACACAAGCGCACACAGCGAGGGGGGACAACGCACACACACAGCGAAGGAGGGTCACTCTCACACACAGCGAGGGGACACACACGCACACAGCGAGGGGGTACACACGCACACAGCGAGGGGGACACACGCACACAGCGGGGTGGGACACACGCAAACAGCGAGGGGGGACACACGCACACAGCGGGGGGGACACACGCACACAACGAGGGGGGGACACACGCACACAGCGGGGGGGACACACGCACACAGTGAGAGGGGGACACACGCACACAGCAAGGGGGGCACACACGCACACAGCGAGGGAGGGACACGCTCACAGACAGCGGAGGGACACGCGCACACACAGCGAGGGAGGGACACGCTCACACACAGCGAGGGGAACACACGCACACAGCGAAGGGGGGGAACACGCACACATCGAGGGGGGGTAAACACGCACACATCGAGGGGGGGTAAACACGCACACAGCGAGGGGGGGACATGCTCACACACAGCAAGGGGGAACACACGCACACAGCGAGGGGGGACACACGCACACAGCGAGGGGGGTCCACACGCACACAGCAAGGGGGGGACACACGCACACAGCGAGGGGTGGGGACACACGCACACAGCGAGGGGGGGACACACGCACACAGCGAGGGGGACACACACGCACACAGCGAAGGAGGGACACGCACACACACGGCGAAGGGGGGACACACGCACACAGCGAGGGGTGGGGACACACGCACACAGCGAGGGGGGACACACGCACACAGCGAGGGGGACACAGACACACACAGCGAGGGAGTGACACGCTCACACACAGCGAGGGGACACACATACACACAGTGAGGGGGGGACACACGCACACATCGAGGGGGGTAAACACGCACACATCGAGGGGGGGAAACACGCACACTTCGAGGGGGGAACACCCGCACACAGAGAGGGGGGGACAAACGCACACAGCGAGGGGGGGACACACACACACAGCGAGGGGGGGTACACACGCACACAGCGAGGGGGGGACACGCACACAGCGAGGTGGGGGACACACGCACACAGCGAGGGGGGACACACGCACACAGCGAGGGGGGTCCACACGCACACAGCAAGGGGGGGACACACGCACACAGCGAGGGGTGGGGACACACGCACACAGCGAGGGGGGGACACACGCACACAGCGAGGGGGACACACACGCACACAGCGAAGGAGGGACACGCACACACACGGCGAAGGGGGGACACACGCACACAGCGAGGGGTGGGGACACACGCACACAGCGAGGGGGGACACACGCACACAGCGAGGGGGACACAGACACACACAGCGAGGGAGTGACACGCTCACACACAGCGAGGGGACACACATACACACAGTGAGGGGGGGACACACGCACACATCGAGGGGGGTAAACACGCACACATCGAGGGGGGGAAACACGCACACTTCGAGGGGGGAACACCCGCACACAGAGAGGGGGGGACAAACGCACACAGCGAGGGGGGGACACACACACACAGCGAGGGGGGGTACACACGCACACAGCGAGGGGGGGACACGCACACAGCGAGGTGGGGGACACACGCACACAGCGAGGGGAGGACACGCACACACACAGCGAGGGAGGGACACGCTCACACACAGCGAGAGAGGGACACGCACACACAGCGAGAGAGGGACACATGCACACAGCGAGGGGGGAAACCCAACACACAGCGAGGGAGGGACACGCTCACACACAGCGAGGGAGGGACACACGCACACACACAGCGAGAGAGGGACACGCACACACAGAGTGAGGGAGGGACACGCTCACAGACAGCGAGGGAGGGACACGCGCACACAGCGAGGGAGGGACACGCACACACACAGCGAGGGAGGGTCACGCGCACACACAGCGAGGGAGGGACACGCACACACAGAGCGAGGGAGGGACACGCTCACAGACAGCGAGGGAGGGACACGCGCACACAGCGAGGGAGGGACACGCACACACACACAGCGAGGGAGGGACACGCACACACACAGCGAGGGAGGGACACGCGCACACAGCGAGGGAGGGACACGCACACACACAGCGAGGGAGGGACACGCTCACACACAGCGAGGGAGGGACACGCACACACAGCGAGGGAGGGACACGCACACACACAGCGAGGGAGGGACACGCACACACAGAGCGAGGGAGTGACACGCTCACAGACAGCGAGGGAGGGACACGCGCACACAGCGAGGGAGGGACACGCACACACACAGCGAGGGGGGGACACACGCACACAGCGAGGGCGGACACACGCACACAGTGAGGGGGTACACACGCACACAGCGAGGGGGGGACACACGCACACAGCGAGGGGGGGACACACGAACACACACAGCGAGGGAGGGACACACACACACACAGCGAGGGAGGGACACACACGCACACAGCGAGGGAGGGACACGCTCACACACAGCGAGGGAGGGACAGGCACACACAGAACGAGGGAGGGACATGCTCACACACAGCGAAGGTGTACACACACGCACACTGCGAGTGGGGGAGACATGCACACAGCGAGGGGGGGACACACGCACACAGCCAGGGGGGGACACACGCACACAGCGAGGGAGGGACACGCACACACACAGCGAGGGGGGGACACACGCACACAGCGAGGGACGGACACGCTCACACACAGCGAGGGAGGGACAGGCACACACAGAGCGAGGGAGGGACATGCTCACACACAGCGAAGGAGGGACACGCTCACAGACATCGAGGGAGGGACACACGCGCACACAGCGAGGGGGGACAACGCACACACACAGCGAAGGAGGGACACTCTCACACACAGCGAGGGGACACACACGCACACAGCGAGGGGGTACACACGCACACAGCGAGGGGGACACAAGCACACAGCGGGGTGGGACACACGCACACAGCGAGGGGGGACACACGCACAGTGAGAGGGGGACACATGCACACCGCAAGGGGGGCACACACGCACACTGCACGGGGGGGCAACACGCACACAGCGAGGGAGGGACACGCACAGACAGCGGAGGGACACGCGCACACACAGCGAGTGAGGGACACGCTCACACACAGCGAGGGGAACACACGCACACAGCGAAGGGGGGGAACACGCACACATCGATGGGGGGTAAACACGCACACATCGGGGGGGGTAAACATGCACACAGCGAGGGGAGGACACCCGCACACAGCGAGGGGGGGACATGCTCACACACAGCAAGGGGGAACACACGCACACAGCGAGGGGACACACACGCACACAGCGAGGGGGGGGACACACGCAAACAGCACGGGGGGGAAACACGCACACAGCGAGGGAGGGACACGCTCACAGACAGCGGAGGGACACGCGCACACACAGCGAGGGAGGGACACGCTCACACACAGCGAGGGGAACACACGCACACAGCGAAGGGGGGGAACACGCACACATCGATGGGGGTAAACACGCACACATCGAGGGGGGGTAAACATGCACACAGCGAGGGGAGGACACCCGCACACTGCGAGGGGGGGACATGCTCACACACAGCAAGGGGGAACACACGCACACAGCGAGGGGACACACACGCACACAGCGAGGGGGGGGACACACGCACACAGCACGGGGGGCACACACGCAAACAGCACGGGGGGGAAACACGCACACAGCGAGGGAGGGACATGCTCACAGACAGCGGAGGGACACGCGCACACACAGCGAGGGAGGGACACGCTCACACACAGCGAGGGGAACACACGCACACAGCGAAGGGGGGGAACACGCACACATCGATGGGGGGTAAACACGCACACATCGAGGGGGGGTAAACATGCACACAGCGAGGGGAGGACACCCGCACACAGCGAGGGGGGGACATGCTCACACACAGCAAGGGGGAACACACGCACACAGCGAGGGGGGACACACGCACACAGCGAGGGGGGGACACACGCACACAGCAAGGGGGGGACACACGCACACAGCAATGGGGGACACACGCACACAGCGAGGGGTGGGGACACACGCACACAGCGAGGGGGGGACACACGCACACAGCAAGGGGGGGACACACGCGCACAGCGAGGGAAGGACACGCTCACACACAGCGAGGGGGACACACACGCACACAACGAGGGAGGGACACGCACACACACAGCGAGGGGGGGGACACACGCACACAGCGAGGGGTGGGGACACACGCACACAGCGAGGGGGGACACACGCACACAGCGAGGGGGACACAGACACACACAGCGAGGGAGTGACAGGCTCACACACAGCGAGGGAGGGACACACGCACACAGCAAGGGAGGGACACGCTCACACACAGCGAGGGAGGGACAGGCACACACAGAACGAGGGAGGGACATGCTCACACACAGCGAAGGGGTACACACACGCACACTGCGAGTGGGGGACACATGCACACAGCGAGGGCGGGACACACGGACACAGCCAGGGGTGGACACACGCACACAGCAAGGGAGGGACACGCACACACACAGCGAGGGGGGGACACACGCACACAGCGAGGGAGGGACACGCTCACACACAGCGAGGGAGGGACAGGCACACACAGAGCGAGGGAGGGACATGCTCACACACAGCGAAGGAGGGGCACGCTCACAGACATCGAGGGAGGGACACAAGCGCACACAGCGAGGGGGGACAACGCACACACACAGCGAAGGAGGGACACTCTCACACACAGCGAGGGGACACACACGCACACAGCGAGGGGGTGCACACGCACACAGCGAGGGGGACACACGCACACAGCGGGGTGGGACACACGCAAACAGCGAGGGGGGACACACGCACACAACGGAGGGGGGACACACGCACACAGCGGGGGGGACACACGCACACAGTGAGAGGGGGACACACGCACACAGCAAGGGGGGCACACACGCACACAGCGAGGGAGGGACACGCTCACAGACAGCGGAGGGACACGCGCACACACTTCGAGGGAGGGACACGCTCACACACAGCGAGGGGAACACACGCACACAGCGAAGGGGGGAGCACGCACACATCGACGGGGGGTAAACACGCACACATCGTGGGTGGCTAAACACGCACACAGCGAGGGGAGGACACCCGCACACAGCGAGGGGGGGACATGCTCACACACAGCAAGGGGGAACACACGCACACAGCGAGGGGGGACACACGCACACAGCGAGGGGGCGGCCACACGCACACAGTAAGGGGGGGACACACGCACACAGCGAGGGGTGGGGACACACGCACACAGCGAGGGGGGGACACACGCACACAGCGAGGGGGGGACACACGCACACAGCGAGGGATGGACACGCTCACACACAGCGAGGGGGACACACACGCACACAGCGAAGGAGGGACACGCACACACACAGCGAGGGGGGGACACACGCACACAGCGAGGGGTGGGGACACACGCACACAGCAAGGGGGGACACACGCACACAGCGAGGGGGACATAGAAACACACAGCGAGGGAGTGACACGCTCACACACAGCGAGGGGACACACATACACACAGCGAGGGGGGGACACACGCACACATCGAGGGGGGTAAACACGCACACATCGAGGGGGGGAAACACGCACACTTCGAGGGGGGAACACCCGCACACAGAGAGGGGGGGACACACGCACACAGCGAGGGGGGGACACGCGCACACAGCGAGGGGGGGTACACACGCACACAGCGAGGAGGGGGACACGCTCACACAGCGAGGGGGGGACACACGCACACAGCGAGGGGGGGACACACGCACACAGAGAGGGGTGGGGACACACGCACACAGCGAGGGGGGGACACACGCACACAGCGAGGGGGGGACACGCACACAGCGAGGGGGGGACACATGCACACAGCGAGGGGGGACACACGCACACAGCGAGGGGGGGACACACGCACACAGCGAGGGGGGACACAGGCACACAGCGAGGGGTGGGGACACACGCACACAGCGAGGGGGAAAACACGCACACAGCGAGGGGGGGACACACGCCCAGAGCGAGGGGGGGACACGCACACAGCGAGGGGGGGACACACGCACACAGCGAGGGGGGGACACACGCACACAGCGAGTGGGGGACACACGCACACAGCGAGGGGGGACACAGGCACACAGCGAGGGCGGGACACACGCACGCACACAGCGAGGGAGGGGGACACGCTCACAGACAGCGAAGGAGGGACACGCTCACACACAGGGAAGGAGGGACACACGCACACGGCGAGGGAGGGACACGCACATATACAGTGAGGGGGGACACACGCACACAGCGAGGGACGGACACGCTCACACAGAGCGAAGGAGGGACACACGCACACAGCGAAGGGGGGAACACGCGCACACACAGCGAGGGAGGGGGACACACTCACAGACAGCGAAGGAGGGACACCCTCACAGACAGCGAGGGGGGGACACGCTCACACACAGCGAGGGGGGACACACTCACAGACAGCGAAGGAGGGACACGCTCACAGACAGCGAGGGGGAGGACACGCACGCACACAGCGAGGGAGGGGGACACGCTCACACACAGCGAGGGGGGACACACTCACAGACAGCGAAGGAGGGACACGCTCACAGACAGCGAGGGGGGGACACGCTCACACACAGCGAGGGCGGACACACTCACAGACAGCGAAGGAGGGACACGCTCACAGACAGCGAGGGGGGACACGCTCACACACAGCGGAGGGGGGGAACACGCACACATCGAGGGGGCGTAAACACGCACACAGCGAGGGGAAGACACCGCACACAGCGAGGGGGGGACATGCTCACACACAGCAAGGGGGAACACACGCACACAGCGAGGGGGGACACACGCACACAGCGAGGGGGGGACACACGCACACAGCAAGGGGGGGACATGCACACAGCAAGGGGGGACACACGCACACAGCGAGGGGTGGGGACACACGCACACAGCGAGGGGGGGACACACGCACACAGCAAGGGGGGGACACACGCGCACAGCGAGGGAGGGACACGCTCACACACAGCGAGGGGGACACACACGCACACAACGAGGGAGGGACACGCACACACACAGCGAGGGGGGGGGACACACGCACACAGCGAGGGGTGGGGACACACGCACACAGCGAGGGGGGGACACACGCACACAGCGAGGGGGACACAGACACACACAGCGAGGGAGTGACAGGCTCACACACAGCGAGGGAGGGACACGCTCACACACAGCGAGGGAGGGACAGGCACACACAGAACGAGGGAGGGACACGCTCACACACAGCGAAGGGGTACACACACGCACACTGCGAGTGGGGGACACATGCACACAGCGAGGGGGGGACACACGCACACAGCCAGGGGTGGACACACGCACACAGCGAGGGAGGGACACGCACACACACAGCGAGGGGGGGACACACGCACACAGCGAGGGAGGGACACGCTCACACACAGCGAGGGAGGGACAGGCACACACAGAGCGAGGGAGGGACATGCTCACACACAGCGAAGGAGGGACACGCTCACAGACATCGAGGGAGGGACACAAGCGCACACAGCGAGGGGGGACAACGCACACACACAGCGAAGGAGGGACACTCTCACACACAGCGAGGGGACACACACGCACACAGCGAGGGGGTACACACGCACACAGCGAGGGGGACACACGCACACAGCGGGGTGGGACACACGCAAACAGCGAGGGGGGACACACGCACACAACGAGGGGGGGACACACACACACAGCGGGGGGGACACACGCACACAGTGAGAGGGGGACACACGCACACAGCAAGGGGGGCACACACGCACACAGCGAGGGAGGGACACGCTCACAGACAGCGGAGGGACACGCGCACACACAGCGAGGGAGGGACACGCTCACACACAGCGAGGGGAACACACGCACACAGCGAAGGGGGGAACACGCACACATCGAGGGGGGGTAAACACGCAAACATCGAGGGGGGGTAAACACGCACACAGCGAGGGGAGGACACCCGCACACAGCGAGGGGGGGACATGCTCACACACAGCAAGGGGGAACACACGCACACAGCGAGGGGGGACACACGCACACAGCGAGGGGGGGGCCACACGCACACAGCAAGGGGGGGACACACGCACACAGCGAGGGGTGGGGACACACGCACACAGCGAGGGGGGGGGACACGCACACAGCGAGGGGGGGACACACGCACACAGCGAGGGATGGACACGCTCACACACAGCGAGGGGGACACACACGCACACAGCGAAGGAGGGACACGCACACACACAGCGAGGGGGGGGACACATGCACACAGCGAGGGGTGGGGACACACGCACACAGCGAGGGGGGACACACGCACACAGCGAGGGGGACACAGACACACACAGCGAGGGGGGGACACACGCACACAGCGAGGGGGACACACACACACACACAGTGAGGGGGGGTACACACGCACACAGCGAGGGGGGGGACACGCTCACACAGCGAGGGGGGGACACGCGCACACAGCGAGGGGGGGGACACACGCACACAGCGAGGGGGGACACACGCACACAGCGGGGGGGGACACCCGCACACAGCGAATGGGGAAAACACGCACACAGTGAGGGGTGGGGACACACGCACACAGCGAGGGGTAGGGACACACGCACACAGCGAGGGGGGGTCACACGCACACAGCGAGGGGGGGACACACGCACACAGCGAGGGGGGGACACGCACACAGCGAGGGGGGGACACACGCACACAGCGAGGGGGGACACAGGCACACAGCGAGGGCGGGACACACGCACGCACACAGCGAGGGAGGGGGACACGCTCACAGACAGCGAAGGAGGGACACGCTCACACACAGCGAAGGAGAGATACGCACACATACAGTGAGGGGGGACACACGCACACAGCGAGGGGAGGACACGCACACAGCGAGGGGGGGACACACGCACACAGCGAGGGGGGACACAGGCACACAGCGGGGGCGGGACACACGCACGCACACAGCGAGGGAGGGGGACACGCTCACAGACAGCGAAGGAGGGACACGCTCACACACAGCGAAGGAGGGACACGCACACATACAGTGAGGGGGGACACACGCACACAGCGATGGACGGACACGCTCACACAGAGTGAAGGAGGTACACACGCACACAGCGAAGGGGGGAACACGCTCACACACCGCGAGGGAGGGGGACACATTTACAGACAGCGAAGGAGGGACACGCTCTCAGACAGCGAGGGGGAGACACGCTCACACACAGCGAGGGGGGACACACTCACAGACAGCGAAGGAGGGACACGCACACACACAGCGAGGGAGGGGGACACGCTCACACACAGCGAGGGGGGACACACTCACAGACAGCGAAGGAGGGACACGCTCACAGACAGCGAGGGTGGACACGCTCACACACAGCGAGGGGGGACACACGCTCACACAGCGAGGGGACACACACGCACACTGCGAGGGGGACACACGCACACAGCGAGGGGGGACACACGCACACTGCGACGGGGTACACACGCACACAGCGAGGGGGACGCACGCACACAGCGAGGGGGACACTCGCACACAGCGAGGGGGGGACACACGCACACAGCGAGGGGGTACACACGCACACAGCGAGGGGACACACACGCACACAGCACCGGGGGGGACACCCACACCAAGCGAGGGGGGGGAGACACAAACACAGTGAGGGGGGGGACACACGCACACAGCGAGGGGGGGGGGACACACGCACACAGCGAGGGGGGGACACACGCACACAGCGAGGTGGGGGACACATGCACACTGCGAGGGAGGGACACGCTCACACACAGCGAGAGAGGGACACACGCACACAGCGAGGGCGGACACGCTCACACACAGCGAGGGAGGGACACACGCACACAGCGAGGGGGGACACGCTCACACACAGCGAGGGAGGGACATGCACACACACAGCGAGGGAGGGACACGCTCACAGACAGCGAGGGAGGGACACGCACACACACAGCGAGGGGGTACACACGCACACAGCGAGGGGGGACACACGCACACTGCGAGGGGGGGACATGCTCACACACAGCAAGGGGGAACACACGCACACAGCGAGGGGCACACACGCACACAGCGAGGGGGGACACACGCACAGTGAGAGGGGGACACATGCACACAGCAAGGGGGGCACACACGCAAACAGCACGGGGGGGAAACACGCACACAGCGAGGGAGGGACACGCTCACAGACAGCGGAGGGACACGCGCACACACAGCGAGGGAGGGACACGCTCACACACAGCGAGGGGAACACACACACACAGCGAAGGGGGGGAACACGCACACATCGATGGGGGGTAAACACGCACACATCGAGGGGGGTAAACATGCACACAGCGAGGGGAGGACACCCGCACACTGCGAGGGGGGGACATGCTCACACACAGCAGGGGGGAACACACGCACACAGCGAGGGGACACACACGCACACAGCGAGGGGGGGGACACACGCACGCAGCAAGGGGGGGACACACGCACACAGCAAGGGGGGGACACACGCACACAGCGAGGGGTGGGGACACACGCACACAGCGAGGGGGGGACACACGCACACAGCGAGGGGGGGACACACGCACACAGCGAGGGAGGGACACGCTCACACACAGCGAGGGAGACACACACGCACACAGCGAGGGAGGGACACGCACACACACAGCGAGGGGGGGGACACACGCACACAGCGAGGGGTGGGGACATATGCACACAGTGAGGGGGGACACACGCACACAGCGAGGGGGACACAGACACACACAGCGAGGGAGTGACAGGCTCACACACAGCGAGGGAGGGACACACACGCACACAGCAAGGGAAGGACACGCTCACACACAGCGAGGGATGGACAGGCACACACAGAACGAGGGAGGGACATGCTCACACACAGCGAAGGGGTACACACACGCACACTGCGAGGGGGGGACACACGCACACAGCGAGGGGGGGACACAGGCACACAGCGAGGGCGGGACACATGCACACAGCGAGGGGGGACACAGGCACACAGCGAGGGGGGACACAGGCACACACAGAGCGAGGGAGGGACATGCTCACACACAGCGAAGGAGGGACACGCTCACAGACATCGAGGGAGGGACACAAGCGCACACAGCGAGGGGGGACAACGCACACACACAGCGAAGGAGGGACACTCTCACACACAGCGAGGGGACACACACGCACACAGCGAGGGGGTACACACGCACACAGCGAAGGGGACACACGCACACAGCGGGGTGGGACACACGCAAACAGCGAGGGGGGACACACGCACACAACGAGGGGGGGACACACGCACACAGCGGGGGGGACACACGCACACAGTGAGAGGGGGACACACGCACACAGCGAGGGGGGCACACACGCACACAGCGAGGGAGGGACACGCTCACAGACAGCGGAGGGACACGCGCACACACAGCGAGGGAGGGACACGCTCGCACACAGCGAGGGGAACACACGCACACAGTGAAGGGGGGAACACGAACACATTCAGGGGGTGCTAAACACGCACACATCGAGGGGGGGTAAACACGCACACAGCGAGGGGAGGACACCCGCACACAGCGAGGGGGGGACATGCTCACACACAGCAAGGGGGAACACACGCACACAGCGATAGGGGACACACGCACACAGCGAGGGGGGGGCCACACGCACACAGCAAGGGGGGGACACACGCACACAGCGAGGGTTGGGGACACACGCACACAGCGAGGGGGGGACACACGCACACAGCGAGGGGGGGACACACGCACACAGCGAGGGATGGACACGCTCACACACAGCGAGGGGGACACACACGCACACAGCGAAGGAGGGACACGCACACACACAGCGAGGGGGGGGACACACGCACACAGCGAGGGGTGGGGACACACGAACACAGCGAGGGGGGACACACGCACACAGCGAGGGGGACACAGACACACACAGCGAGGGAGTGACACGCTCACACACAGCAAGGGGACACACATACACACAGTGAGGGGGGACACACGCACACATCGAGGGGGTAAACACGCACACATCGAGGGGGGGAAACACGCACACTTCGAGGGGGGAACACCCGCACACAGAGAGGGGGGGACACACGCACACAGCGAGGGGGGGACACACACACACAGCGAGGGGGGGTAAACACGCACACAGCGAGGGGGGGGACACGCTCACACAGCGAGGGGGGGACACGCGCACACAGCGAGGGGGGGACACACGCACACAGCGAGGGGGGGACACACGCACACAGCGGGGGGGGACACACGCACACAGCGAAGGGGGGAACACGAACACATTCAGGGGGTGCTAAACACGCACACATCGAGGGGGGTAAACACGCACACAGCGAGGGGAGGACACCCGCACACAGCGAGGGGGGGACATGCTCACACACAGCAAGGGGGAACACACGCACACAGCGAGGGGGGACACACGCACACAGCGAGGGGGGGGCCACACGCACACAGCAAGGGGGGGACACACGCACACAGCGAGGGGTGGGGACACACGCACACAGCGAGGGGGGGACACACGCACACAGCGAGGGGGGGACACACGCACACAGCGAGGGATGGACACGCTCACACACAGCGAGGGGGACACACACGCACACAGCGAAGGAGGGACACGCACACACACAGCGAGGGGGGGGACACACGCACACAGCGAGGGGTGGGGACACACGAACACAGCGAGGGGGGACACACGCACACAGCGAGGGGGACACAGACACACACAGCGAGGGAGTGACACGCTCACACACAGCAAGGGGACACACATACACACAGTGAGGGGGGACACACGCACACATCGAGGGGGGTAAACACGCACACATCGAGGGGGGAAACACGAACACTTCGAGGGGGGAACACCCGCACACAGAGAGGGGGGGACACATGCACACAGCGAGGGGGACACACACACACACAGCGAGGGGAGGTACACACGCACACAGCGAGGGGGGGGACACGCTCACACAGCGAGGGGGGGACACGCGCACACAGCGAGGGGGGGGACACACGCACACAGCGAGGGGGGGACACACGCACACAGCGGGGGGGGACACACGCACACAGCGAATGGGGAAAACACGCACACAGTGAGGGGTGGGGACACACGCACACAGCGAGGGGTAGGGACACACGCACACAGCGAGGGGGCGTCACACGCACACAGCGAGGGGGGGACACACGCACACAGCGGGGGGTACACATGCACACAGCGAGAGGGGGACGCACGCACACAGCAAGGGGGGGACACACGCAACAGCACGGGGGGGAACACGCACACAGCGAGGGAGGGACACGCTCACAGACAGTGGAGGGACACGCGCACACACAGCGAGGGAGGGACACGCTCACACACAGCGAGGGGAACACACTCACACAGCGAAGGGGGGGACACGCACACACCGAGGGGGGGTAAACACGCACACATCGAGGGGGAGTAAACACGCACACAGCGAGGGGAGGACACCCGCACACAGCGAGGGGGGGACATGCTCACACACAGCAAGGGGGAACACACGCACACAGCGAGGGGGGACACACGCACACAGCGAGGGGGGACACACGCACACAGCGAGGGGGAGTACACACGCACACAGGGAGGGGGGGACACATGCACACAGCGAGGGATAGACACGCTCACACACAGCGAGGGGGGACACGCACACAGCGAGGGAGGGACACGCACACACACAGCGAGGGTTGTGGACACACGCACACAGCGAGGGGGACACAGACACACACAGCGAGGGAGTGACACGCTCACACACAGCGAGGGGACACACATACACACAGTGAGGGGGGGACACACGCACACATCGAGGGGGGTAAACACGCACACATCGAGGGGGGGAAACACGCACACTTCGAGGGGGGACACCCGCACACAGCGAGAGGGGGACACACACGCACACAGCGAGGGGGGGGACACGCGCACACAGCGAGGGGGGGGACACGCGCACACAGCGAGGGGGGACACACGCACACACAGCGAGGGAGGGACACGCTCACACACAGCGAGGGAGGGATACACACACACACACACACACACACACACACACACAGTGAGGGAGGGGGACACACACACAGCGAGGGAGGGACACACACACAGCGAGGGGGAATACACGCACACACACAGCGAGGGAGGGGGACACACACACACACAGCGAAGGAGGGACACGCTCACACACAGCGAAGGAGGGACACGCTCACACACAGCGAGGGGGGACACGCTCACACACAGCGAGCGAGGGACACGCTAACACACAGCGAGGGAGGGACACACACACACACACTGCGAGGGAGGGACACGCGCACACACAGCAAGGGAGGGACACGCGCACACACAGCGAGGGAGGGACACACTCACACACAGCGAGGGGGACACACACGCTCACAGCGAGGGTGGGACACACGCACACACAGCGAGGGAGGGACACACGCACACACAGCGAGGGAGGGAAAAGATCACACACAGCGAGGGGGACACACACGCACACAGCGAGGGAGGTACACGCACACAGCGAGGGGGGGACACATGCACACAGCGAGGGGGTGACACACGCACACAGCGACGGTGGGGACACGCACACAGCGAAGGTGGGGACACGCACACAGCGAAGGTGGGGACACGCACACAGCGAAGGAGGGACACGCACACAGCGAGAGGGGGACACACGCACATAGTTAGGGGGACACACACGCACACAGTGAGGTGGGGGACACTCGCACACACAGCGAGGGGGGGGACACGCGCACACACAGCGAGGGGGACACACACGCACACAGCGAGGGGGGGACACACTCACACAGCGAGGGGGGGACACGCACACACACAGCGAGGGGGGGACACACGCAAACAGTGAGGGGGGGGACACACGCACACAGCGAGGGGGGGACACACGCACACAGCGAGGGGGGGAAACACGCGCACAGCAAGGGGTGGGGACACATGCACACAGCGATGGGGGACACACGCACACAGCGAGGGGGACACACACGCACACAGCGAGGGGGGACACACGCGCACAGCGAGGGGGGACACACGCACACAGTGAGGGGGGACACGCTCACACACAGCGAGGGGACACACACGCACACAGCGAGGGAGGGACACGCACACACACAGTGAGGGGGGACACACGCACACAGCGAAGGGGGGGACATGCTCACACACAGCGAGGGAGGGACACGCACACATACAGTGAGGGGGGACACGCGGCACAGCGAGGGAGGGACACGCTCACACACAGTGAAGGAGGGACACACGCACACAGCGAAGGGGGGGGAACACGCACACACACAGCGAGGGAGGGGGACACGCTCACAGACAGCGAGGGGGAGGACACGCACACACACAGCGAGGGAGGGGGACACACTCACAGACAGCGAAGGAGGGACACGCTCACAGACAGCGAGGAGGGACACGCTCACACAGAGCGAGGGGGGACACACGCACACACAGCGAGGGAGGGGGACACACTCACAGACAGCGAAGGAGGGACACGCTCACAGACAGCGAGGGGGGGACATGCTCACAGACAGCGAGGGGACACACACGCACACACAGCGAGGGGGACACACGCACACAGCACAGGGGGGGGAAACACACACACAGTAAGGGGGGACACAAGCACACAGCGAGGGGGACACATGCACACAGCGGGGGGGGGGACACCCACACCAAGCGAGGGGGGGGACACACAAACACAGTGAAGGGGGGGACACACGCACACAGCGAGGGGGGACACACACGTACACAGTGAGAGGGGGACACACGCACACAGCGAGGGGGGGACACACGCACACAGCAAGGGGGGGACACACGCACACAGCGAGGGGGGGACACACGCACACAGCGAGGGGGGGACACACGCACACAGCGAGGGTGGGGCACACGCACACAGCGAGGGGGGGCACACGCACACAGCGAGGGGGGGGACACACGCACACAGTGAGGGAGGGACACGCACACAGCGAGGGGGGGACACACGCACACAGCGAAGGAGGGACACACGCACACAGCGAGGGAGGGACACGCTCACACACAGCGAAGGAGGGACACACGCACACAGCGAAGGGGGGGAACACGCACACACAGCGAGGGGGGTCACAGGCACACAGCGAGGGGGGGACACACGCACACACATAGTGAGGGGGGACACACGCACACAGCGAGGGAGGGACACGCTCACACACAGCGAAGGAGGGACACACGCACACAGCGAAGGCGGGGACACGCACACACACAGCGAGGGGGACACACGCACACAGCGAGGGGGACACACGCACACAGCGAGGGGTGGGGACACGCACACACACAACGAGGGAGGGACACGCTCACACACAGCGAGGGAGGGATACCCGCACACAGCGAGGGGGGGACACGCTCACACAGCGAGTGGGAGGCACACGCACACAGCGAGGGGGAGGCACACGCACACACAGCGAGGGGGGACACACGCACACAGCGAGGGGGAGGCATACGCACACAGTGAGGGGGGGACACACGCACACAGCGAGGGACACACACACACACACAGCGAGGGGGGGACACACGCACACAGCGAGGGGGGGGACTCACGCACACCGTGAGGGAAGGACACGCTCACACACAGCGAGGGAGGGACACCGACACCAAGCGAGTGGGGGGACACACAAACACAGCGAGGGGGCACACACACACACAGTGAGGGAGGGACACGCACACACACAGCGAGGGAGGGACACACACACACACATTAAGGGGGATACACGCACACAGCGAGCGGGGGAACACGCACACATTGAGGGCAGGGAAACACGCACACATCGAGGGGGGGGACACACGCACACAGCGAGGGGGGTACACACGCACACAGCGATGGGGGGACACAGGCACACAGCGAGGGGGGGACACCCGCACACAGCGAGGGGGGGACTCACGCACACAGCGAGGGGGGACACACAGGCACACAGCGAGGGAGGGACACGCGCACGCACAGCGAATGGGGGACACGCACACACAGCGAGGGGGGGACACACTCACACACAGCGAGGTGGGACACGCACACAGCGAGGGGGGGACATGCACGCACACAGCGAGGGAGGCACACACACACAGACAGCGAGGGGGGACACACTCACACACAGCAGGGGGGACACGCACACAGCGAGGGTGACACACGCACACAGCGAATGGGGGACACGCACACACAGCGAGGGGGGGACACACTCACACACAGCGAGGGAGGGACACGCATACACACAGCGAGGGGGGGACACACTCACACACAGCGAGGGAGGGACACACGCACACAGCGAGGGGTGGGGACACACGCACACAGCGAGGGGGGGACACACGCTCACAAACAGCGAAAGAGGGACACGCTCACACACAGCGAGGGAGGGGGACACACACACACAGCGAGGGGGGACACACGCAGACAGCGAAGGAGGGACACGCTCACACACAGCGAGGGAGGGGGACACACGCACACAGCGAGGGGGGGACATGTTCACAGACAGCGAACGAGGGACACGCTCACACACAGCGAGGGAGGGGGACGCACGCACACAGCGAGGGGGGACATGCTCACAAACAGCGAGGGGGGACACGCTCACACACAGTGAGGGGGGGGACACACGCACACAGCGAGGGGGGTACACACGAACACAGCGAGGGGGGGGACACGCACACAGCGGGGGGACACACACGCGCACAGCGAGGGGGGACACACACACACAGCGAGGGGGGGACACACGCACACAGCGAGGGGGGGACACACGCACACAGCGAGGGGGGGGACACACGCACACAGCGAGGGGGGGACACACGCACACAGCGAGGGGGGGAACACACGCACACAGCGAGGGGGGGACACAGGCACACGGCAAGGGGGGGGACACGCACACAGCGAGGGGGTGGGACACGCTCACAGACAGCGAAAGAGGGACACGCTCACAGACTGCAAAGGAGGGACACGCTCACACACAGCGAGGGGGGACACACGCACACAGCGAGGGGGGGACACACGCACACAGCAAGGGGGGACACACGCACACAGCGAGGGGGGGACACGCACGTACACAGCGAGGGAGGGACACGCACGCACACAGCGAGGGAGGGACACGCACACACAGCGAAGGAGGGACATGCTCACGCACACAGCGAGGGGGGGGACACACGCACGCACACAGCGAGGGGGGTCAGAGACGCACACAGCGAGGGGGGACACGCACGCACACAGCGAGGGAGGGACACGCACGCACACAGCGAGGGAGGGACACGCACGCACACAGCGAGGGAGGGACATGCACACACAGCGAGGGAGGGACATGCACACACACACACGCACACACACACACACACGCACACACACACAGCGAGGGGGGGACACACGCAGACAGCGAAGGTGGGACACGCTCACACACAGCGAGGGAGGGGGACACACGCACACAGCGAGGGGGGGACATGTTCACAGACAGCGAACGAGGGACATGCTCACACACAGTGAGGGAGGGGGACGCACGCACACAGCGAGGGGGGACACGCTCACAAACAGCGAGGGGGGACACGCTCACACACAGTGAGGGGGGGGACACACGCACACAGCGAGGGGGGTACACACGAACACAGCGAGGGGGGGACACGCACACAGCGGGGGGACACACACGCGCACAGCGAGGGGACACACACACACACAGCGAGGGGGGGACACGCACACAGCAAGGGAGAGACACACAGGCACACAGCGAGGGTACACACACACGCACACAGCGAGGTGGGGACACACGCACACAGCGAGGGGTGGGGACACACGCACACAGCGAGGGGGGGACACACGCACACAGCGAGGGGGGGACACACGCACACAGCGAGGGGGGGACACACGCACACGGCGAGGGGGGGACACGCACACAGCGAGGGGGTGGGACACGCTCACAGACAGCGAAAGAGGGACATGCTCACAGACAGCAAAGGAGGGACACGCTCACACACAGCGAGGAGGGGACACACGCACACAGCGAGGGGGGGACACACGCACACAGCGAGGGAGGGACACGCACGCACACAGCGAGGGAGGGACATGCACACACAGCGAGGGAGGGACATGCACACACAGCGAGGGAGGGACATGCACACACACACACACACACACACACACACAGCGAGGGTGGGACACGCACCCACACAGCGAGGTTGAGACACGCAGACAGAGCAAGGGTGGGACATGTGTTCAGAAAGCGAGAGGGGATACACACACACACAATACACACACACACACACACACACACACATAGTGAGGGAGGGACATGCTCACACACAACGAGGGAGGTACAAAACACACACAGTGAGGAGAATTACACACACACAGCATGGGAAGGGGACACACACACGCATACAGACACATATACACAGAACAATGGAGGGACACGTGCACACACAGTGATGTGTCTCCTCGGACATATCATCGTCCAGCTCTCACTCCAGTCTGCTCCCTCACAGTGTCACCGTCTCTGTGACTCCCAGGTACAACGAGGCCTCGATCCTCAGTGCGGATTTATATTCTCCCAGGTGCGAGTCAGCCTCATGCTCCTGCTCCAAGTTGCTCCGTCACACGGTCACTCCCTCTGTGACTCAGTGCTGATTTCGAGCCTCCTGCTCTGCTTTATATCAAATCCAATTCCCAGTCGGCCTTGACCCTCGCTACTGATTTATATTCTCCCGCTCTGTGCTGCTCTCTCTCAGGTTCCCTCCCCTTGTGACTCTCAGGTAATGGTGTGCCTCAAGCCTCAGCTGAGATTTATAACATCCCATTCCGCACTGCTCTCTTACAGGATCGCCGTTGTGCCTGGAAGACAGTGGGGAAGAGGAGGATTAGACAGAGCAGAGGGTGTTACAGTGATTGAAGGAGCTGTAGGGGATGGAACAGGTTATCTGGGGAGCGAGGCAGACCTGCAGTAACTAAAGAACGTTACTGGAAGATACAGCGAGAGTTGGAGACACTGAAGAAGGCAAAGGAGATAGAGAGATGGTGGATTGTTCATGATGGATCTTTGTAGAGTCGAAAGGGCTTCAAAGTTTGGGAGAAGATCTGGAGCTCGGGTGCTCGTTATTGTGGTTCTGTTCGCCGAGCTGGGAATTTGTGTTGCAGATGGTTCGTCCCATGTCTAGGTGACATCCTCAGGGAGCCTCCTGTAAAGCGCTTCTGTGATGTTTCCTCCGGCATTTATACTGATTTGCCTCTGCCGCTTCTGGTTGTCGGTTCCAGCTGTCCGCTGCAGTGGCCAGTATATTGGGTCCAGGTCGATGTGTTTATTGATTGAATCTGTGGATGAGTGCCATGCCTCCAGGAATTCCCTGGATGTTCTCTGTTTGGCTTGTCCTATAATATTAGTGTTGTCCCAGTCGAACTCACGTTGCTTGTCATCTGCATGTGTGGCTACTAAGGATAGCTGGTCGTGTCGTTTCGTAGCTAGTTGGTGTTCATGGATACGGATCGTTAGCTGTCTTCCTGTTTGTCCGATGTAGTGTTTTGTGCAGTCCTTGCATGGGATTTTGTACACTACATTAGTTTTGCTCATGCTGGGTGTCAGGTCCATTGTCCTGGTGAGTTGTTGTCTGAGAGTGGCTGTTGGTTTGTGTGCTGTTATGAGTCCTAGTGATCGCAGTAGTCTGGCTGTCAGTTCCAAAATGCTCTTGATGTATGGTAGTGTGGCTAGTCCTTTGGGTCATGGCATGTCCTCGTTCCGTTGTCTTTCCCCGAGGCATCTGTGGATGAAATTGTGTGGAGTTTGACCCCACCCCACAGCTCACCAATCGGACAAACAACACACTGAGAAACCTACAAAAGGAAACAGACAGATAACCAGGTTTGAACTAGAGAGAATGAAAACTGAAAGCAACAACACCCCCAGATTCTATGGACTACCCAAAGTGCACAAACCAGACATCCCACTCAGACCCATAGTATCACTGCCAGGGACACCATCACACAAACTGGCTAAAGAACTACAGCAGAAACTGAAACACCTAATCAGCGGATCCAGACACTCGATACAGTCAACACAGGAATTCTTGGACATCATCAGAAATATACACAAAGACAAGGAAGAAACCATGGTCTCATTCGATGTAATGGCACTGTTCACCTCTATCGACAAAAATCTAGCCTGAGAAACAATGGCCAACCTGCTGGATAAACAGAACAGACAACAGGACGTTGAACCTATCAACAAAGACTCCATACTTAAACTACTGGACTTGTGCCTCACAACACACTTCACATTCAACAACCAAATATATGAACAAATCAACGGAACACCCATGGGCTCACCCATCTCTGGACTCATAGCACAAGCAGTAATGCAAAGGTTAGAACAAACAGTCTAACTGCAAATTCAAACCAAACTCTGGGTCAGATATGTAGATGACACTTTTGTAATCGTTAAAAACACAGAAATAGAGAACACACACCGGATCATCAACACCACACTCACAGGAATCTGATTCACAAGAGAGAAAGAAAAGGACAACCAACTCCCATTCCTAGACGGGACGGTACAGAGAACACCGAATGAAAAATTCACCACAAAGGTATACAGGAAAGCCACACACACAGACCAAGTCCTGAATTGTGAAAGAAACCACCCCAACACACACAAAAGAAGTTGCATCAAGACACTGTTCAAAAGGACCACAACACTCTGCAGTACACCAGAACTGCAAAAAGAGGAAGAAGAACACCTATACAATGTATTCGCCAAAAACGGATACCCCCGCAATTTCATTAGGGATTGTCTGTATGGATTTGCTCGACGACTGTCCTCTGATATTGATCAGGGCAGTGCAGATGATGTGGTTTATATGGAGTTCATTAAGGTCTTTGTCAAGGTCCCACAGGGAAGGCTAGTCCAAAAGGGAAGATCCCATTGGATTTAAGGTAAGTTGGCAAATTGGCTCCACAATTGGTGGAGGGTTGTTTTTGTGATTGAAAGCCTTTGCCCAACGGGTGTACCACAGGGATCTGTGCTGGAACCATTGCTGGCTGTTACATACATTAATAACTTGGATATCAAAGCAGAAGGTAACATTAGTAGGTTTGCAGATAACATGAAAGGTGAGGGTGCTGTCCACAGTGAGGGGGATGGTCTCAGGCTGCAGTCTGATATCGATCAGATGATAATCTGAGCAGAGTAATGACAGACAGAGTTTACTTCTGATCACTGTGAGGTCATGCACTGTGGGAAGTCTAATAAACAAATGATATACATTATGAATGGTAGGTCCTCCTGGAGTACTGAGGAATACAGGGACTTTGGTGGCTAAGTCCCTGGATGTCTGAAAGGTGTCAGCACAGGTAGACAGGGTGGGGAATACACCTGAACTGGGAGCAGGAGGGGGACCCACATCCTGGTGGGGAATGTTGCTGGAGCTGCTCGAGAGGATTTAAACTCGTCTGGCAGGGCTGTGTGACCCCAAAGAGTCGTAAGGCCAGAAAGAAAGTTGAGGCTGGTACAAATGTTCAAGAGAAGGTAAATAGTGCAGTGAAGAAGGCATATGGCGTACTGGCTTTTATTGGTAGAGGAATTGAGTTCCGGAGTCCTGAGGTCATGCTGCAGTTGTATAAGACTCTGGTGCGGCCGCATCTGGAATATTGTGTGCAGTTTTGGTCGCCATACTATAGGAAGGATGTGGAGGCACTGGAACGGGTGCAGAGGAAGTTTACCAGGATGTTGCCTGGTATGGTAGGAAAATCCTATGAGGAAAGGCTGAGGCACTTGGGGTTGTTTTCATTGGAGAAAATAAGGTTTAGGGGTGATTTGATAGAGGTGTACAAGATGATTAGGGGGTTAGATAGGGTTGACAGTGAGAACCTTTTTCCACGTATGGAGTCAGCTATTACAAGGGGGCATAGCTTTAAATTAAGGGGGGGTAGATATAGGACTGATGTTAGGGGTAGGTTCTTCACTCAGCGAGTCGTAAGTTCATGGAATGCCCTGCCAGTAGCATTAGTGGACTCTCCCTCTTTATGGGTATTTAAGCGGGCATTGGATAGGTATATGGAGGATAGTGGGTTAGTGTAGGTTAGGTGGGCTTTGATCGGCGCAACATCGAGGGCCGAAGGGCCTGTACTGCGCTGTATTCTTCTATGTTCTATGTTCTATGTTCTAATATAAGTAGACAAGGCAGGCAAGAACATAGCAGACAATTAGGGCAAACTAGTGGATTAAACTGCAGTTATTTCAATACAAAAGGCCCAGACAGATAAGGCAGATGAACCCAGAGCATGGATGGGAACATGGGATTGGGATCCCATAGATATTACAGAAACACAGCTGAGGGAGCAACAGCAGCAGCTCAATGTTCTGGAGACAGATACTACAGGAAGGATAGAACAGGAGGGAAAACAGGAGGAGAGCTGGTGGGTTTGATTGGGGGAAAACATCCCAGCAGTACCTCGAGGGAGGATTCATGTAGGATCGCCCAGTTAAACGATATTAGTGGAACTGAGAAATAAAAATTGGTCATTAGTTTTCTATGGTCGTACTACAGCGATAGGCAATGGGAGATGGAGGAGCAAATATGTCAGGAGATTTCAGATATCTCTTCGAATAATAGGGTTGTAATGATAGGGGATCTTAACCGTTCCAAACCTGGACTGGGATTGCTACTAAGTTAAGCATTTGGATGGAAGGAATTTATTAAGTGTGTTCTGAAAACTCCCAGTCATTATGTAAATGGCCCAACTGGAGAATGGGGCTAAACCTGACCTCCCCTTGGGAAACAAGGTCGGGAACAGGACAGAGGTGTTAGTGGGGGAGCACTTTGGAAAGTCATCGCAATTGTATTAGTTTGAAAATAGCGATGGAAAAGGACAGGCCTGGTCCACAAGTTCAAGTTATTCAATGGAGCAAGATAGTATTAGACATGAATTTTTAAAGTAGATCTGGGGAGGCTATTGGCAGGTAAAGGGAAGTCTGGCAAGTAGGAATATTTTAAAACCGAGATAAAAGCAGCGTTCAGCGCCAGCGTGTTCCTGTTAGTGTGCAGCTCAATGCTGACTGAATTAGGAAACACTGGCTGAGTTTCGAGGCTGTGGTCAAGAAAAAAGGGGTCACATGTCAGATATAACTGGCTGACTCAAGGGAATCCCTTCAGGAGCATCGGGGCTGTAGGAATACACTTAGGATGGAAATCAGGAATGTAAAAAGGGAACACGAGATCGCTTTGGCAGAGAAAGTTAAGGAGAATCCAAAGAGACTCTACAAGTGTATTAAGAGCAAAAGAAGAGCTCGGGACAAACCTGGTCTCCTTAATGATCAATGAAGGCAACAATGTGTGAAACTACAAGATCCAAAACAAATATTTCACTTTGGAACTTACTGTGGATAAAGACTGGGTCGCTCGGGGAACTAAACAGTGTTTGACCTGACCACTTTTGGAATACTGTGTGCAATTCTGGTCTCAATGCCATCGGAAGGATGTTGTGGAACATGAAAGGGTTCAGAAGAAATGACCAAAGTTGTTGCCAGGGTTGGAGGGTTTGTAATTCAGGGAAAAGCCTGAATAGGCTGGGACTGTTTTCAGTTGAACATGGGAGGCTGAGGAGTTAACCGATAAAAGGTGTTTAAAATCATGGTGGGCATCGACAGGGTCAATAGACAAGGTCTTTTCCCCAGGCAAGGGAAACTTTTCAAAGGGGTCTAAAGGACAACGGTCTCCCGCAGAGTGGATGGAATAAGCTGCCAGAGCAAATAGTGGAGGCTGATAGAAATACATTTAAAAGGCATGTGGATGGGTGTATGAATAGCAAGGGTTCAGAGGGATATTGGGAAAATTGTGGCAAATGTGACTAGAAACGTCATGCAGGAGTTGGTCCGAAGGGCCTGTTTCCGTGCTGTACATCTCTATGACTCAATGTCTTGAAATGAGTCCACATTATAGAAAAGGAGGTGCTGGAGGTTTTAAAACACAAAGGTAGAGAAATCCCCAGGACCTGATCAAATGGATCTCAGGACATTGTGGGAAGCTGGTGAAGAAATTGTAGGGCCCCTAGCAGAGATATTTGTAACATAGAGAGCTGTGTGTGATAGGCTGATAGACTGGAGGGTGGCATTGTGGACAGTGAAGGTTTTCTGAGATTACAAAGGGATCCTGATGAAATGTGTGAATCGCTGAAAAACTGTAGATGGAGTTTAATCTGAATAAATGCAAGGTAATGCATTTTGTGCAACAAACACGGGCAGGGCTCATACAATTAATGGCAAGGCCTTCAGTAGTGTTATAGAACAGAGGGACCTCAGGGTTCAGCTACATAATTCTTTGAAGTTTGTAACATGGAGAGACAGGATAGTTTTAAAAAGGTGCTGGCCTCACTTGCTTTAATTGCTCAGTCCTTTGGATATAGGAGTTGGGAAGTCGCACTGAGATTATACAGGCCATTGGTGAGTCCTCTTCTGGAATACTGTGTCCAGTTCTGGTCGCCCAGTTATAGGAAGGATATTATTCAGCTGGAAAGGGTTGGGAGGAGATTTACTGGGATGTGGCTGGGTACGAAAGGCTTCAGTATAAAGAAAGGCTAAATAGGTTGGTATTTTTCACTGAAACCTGAATGTTGACAGATGACCTCATAGAAGTTTATAAAATCATAAGGGGGACAGATAGAGTTAATGGGAGTTGTCTTTTCCTATGGACAGGGGAGTTTCAAGACAAGGCACTACATTTATAAGTTTAGAGGAGAAACATTTTTAAAAAAGACACGAGAGGCACATTGTTACACAGAGGGTGGGTTGTGTGTGGAATGAACTTGCCAAGGAAGGGGTGAACATGGGGACAATAACAATGTTTAAAAGACATTTGGATTAGTACAGAAATAGGAAAGGTTTGAAGGGATGTGATCCAGGAACAGGAAGGTGCGATGAGATCAGTTTTAGAGTATGGTTAGCGTTAACCAAAGAGTACGGTATGACTCTGACTATGATTATAATGTTATGTCATCAATTAAGAAAGGCTGCAAGAGAAAGCCAGGGAACTACAGACTGATGAGCGAGACATCAGGGTGGGTCAGTTGTTGGAGGTCATTCTGAGAGGTAGGCCTTACATGCATTTGGAAAGATAAGGCCTGATTACGGACAGCCAGCATGACTTTGTGCATGGGAAAACATGTCCCACAATCTTGACTGGAGTTTGCTCAAGATGTGACCAAAAAGATAAAAGATAGACTAAAACAAGAGCAACAGACGTTGTTTCTGGCTTCTGCAAGCCCTTGTTCAGGGTGTAGCATGATACATTGGTTAGTAAGGGTAGATCACAAGGGATCAGGGAGAGCTCACCAACTGGATACAAAATGGGATGACAGTGGGAGACAGAGGGTGGAGGGAGAGGGTGGTGGGAGAGGGTTGTTGTTCAGACTGGAGGCCTCTGACCAGCAGTGTGCTGTAAGGATTGGTGCTGGGACCACTGTTGTGCACCATTTACATAAACAATTTGAGTGAAAATACAGGAGTCCCTGTTCGTATGTTTATGGATACCAAGATGAGTGGAAGAGTGGGCAGGGAATATAGTTATCGAAGGGGATGTTAATCAACTGGGCCAAGGAATGAAAGATGGAGTTTAATTCAGGTGTTGGATTTAGTTAAGACAAACCAGGGAGGACTCATACGGATAATAGTTGGGCCCTGGGCAGTGCTGTCGAACAGAGAGAGACCAAGGGGTGCAGTTACATTGTTCCTTGGACTGGCATCACAGGGCGACAGGGTGTTGAAAGCAGCAATTGGCACACTTGTCTTCATTGGTCAGAGCATTGAGTACATGAGTTAGAGATATTGGTAACACTGTCGTCAATATTTCTCCTGGGCAGAGGAGGCCACAGGGCGACGTTATAAAGGTTTATGAAACCATGTATGATCTAAGTAAGGTGAATTGACAAGGGTAGGTGAGTCCAAAGCTAGAGGCATAAATGTGGAGTGAGAGAGCAAGGATTTAAAGAGGGAGCTGAGGGGCAACATTATCCACAGAGGATGGTGCATAGACGGAATGGACTGCCAGAGGAAATGGTAAAAACAAGTACAATTACAACATGGAAAAGACACTCGGGCAGGTACATGGAGAGGAGAAGATTGGAAGTGGTATGGGCCAAACACAGGCAAACACGACTCATTCCATTTAGGAAACCTCGGCTGAAGAGTCATGCCGCACAGAAACAGACCCGATGTCTCCAGTTGTTGGAGGAGGAGACTATCGAGACAAGGCATGTTGTAGAGACTGAAGCAAGTTACAGTGATACGGATGGTCATCTGGACTGGAGGTTTCAAATATATGAAATAATTGGTGAGAGGGGAGGAGATGACAGAGATAGGAACTGTTATAGGAGTTAGAATGATTGAAGACACTGGTCCTCAATACAAGCCATAGAAACAGTGTTGGAGAGGGAATAGGGTACAGAAAGATCCCAGGCAGCATTACCACACTCTCGTGGGAGGCCTGCTTTCCCCTCGGTTGTTGTGATGCTCCCTAAGAAAGCACAGGCCTGGACTGATAACTGGGAACTCCCGATGCTGTCTCATTACAACAAAACCTGCAGCAGGCGTGGTGATTGAGCCTGGGGTGTGTCTGTAATGTGCTCCCCCTCCAGCACTTTCTCTATGTCACATATTGTTAGCTGATGTTTGGATCCCCCTTATTACTTTCTGCTCTGTGCACTGGAATGATCTTACCTGGCAGCAGGATTTATTGAAGACTCCCGACCTCCCTGACTTTGTCTTTCTGGCTGACCAACCATCGTCCCAACCAGCAGTTGGCAAGTCTATTGAGTCAGGACCTCCATGAGTACCTGTAGAAGACACAGAAATAGGCAGAATGGGAAATTATACTAATGCTTTGAGGGTTACACATATAGAATGGCACTGAGCCCCACAGAGATCTGGAAAATCCCAGTCTCCATTCCTGACCTGTGCTGCCTCATCTCTCTGGAGTGACGAATTCTGTTGGCTCATGGTCTGGAGTAGCTTCAAAAGTGAGAAACGCTGACAGAGGCAGCAATTAGACCCACACAGTGAGGGATACCACATGGAGAGGTACTGAGTCACATCAGTACTGAGGTACTGAGTGCTGAGTCAAACAATTGTGCAGGAAGAAAGGGTTTTGATTCATGTTGCACTGGGATATACAAACTGTGAGCAGGCGAAGTGATGGCCTAGTGTCATTACTGTGTGACAATTTATTCACCCCCGGCCTTGCAATTCAGATATTGTTCCATGATCTGTCTGTCTGTGTTTTCTGGTTATGTCCTTCTCTCCCATTCTGCTAAAAACCTAATATTTGACCTCACCATCATTGGAAAATCCTGCTCCATCTCCACTCTCCCTTTCCTTTCTGAATTCATTGTATTTGGTGTCTCTCCAGGATCTATCCTTAGTCCGTCCTGTTTCTCACCTACATACTGCCAGGAGGTAACATCGCCCAAAAGCACTGTGTTAGGTTTCACATGTACACTGACAATGTCCAGCTCTCCCTTCCCATCATTCATCTCCATTTCTCCACTATTACTCAGTTATCAAACTGCTTACCACCCTTCGATGAGCTGCAATTCACTCCAATGAAACACCGCAAATGTTAAACCCATTGCCTTCAGTTGCTATTCCAAATTCATTTCCCTTACTGCTGTGCCCCTCCCTCTCACTGGGAAGTGTCTCCATTATTCACAATATTGCTTTCATATCTGACCCCAAGGTGACCTTCTGATCAGACATCTACACAATCACAAACACCAGGAATTCCAATCTCTAAAATGCTGCTTGTCTCCTTCTTCCCCCAGCTCCATTGCTACTGAAATCCTAACCTGTGTCGGTGTTGCCTTTAACTTAACAAATCTGAAACAGAACCCTTGATTCCGCGACTGATCCAGAATCTGGTTCAAGACTCACCCATAACGGGACACATCCTCTCCATATTTACCCTGTGAAACCTCGACAGCATCCTGTATGTTTCAAAGAGATCATCTCTCATTCTTCCAAAGTCCAGTGAGTAGATTCCCAACTTATTCAGCCTTTGCTTACAGGATAATCCCTTCAAAACAGGGATCATCCCAATGGATCTTCTCTGAAATGCCTCCAATAAACTGCTCTATTTCATTAACTAAAGCGACCAAGTCTGTTCACGTTACTCCAGATGTGGTCTCACTCGCCATTTGTTTAGTTGCCCTAAGGTATATGCACCAAACTCTTATATTGCAAACTCTTTGAAATAAGGGACAGCATTCCATTCCCTTTCCTGATTCCATGTTGTAACTGTGTGCTAGCTTTCTGTGTTTCCTGCTCATTTTCCCCCAGTCCCTTTGTGGTGCAGCTTTCTACAGTTTATCCCAAGTTATACTCTATTTGCCAACTTGTTACCCACGTTTCCTGTGAATATCTCTCTGTTTATAACCTTTTGGAACTTTCCTGTTATGCCTTTTCTAGGAGATTTCCCCCCTCATTATTCGAAACATGCAGTGTGATCACTGGGCAGTGGGAAGCATGCACAGTTGCTATCTTTCAGGGATACTCTGTTTCATGACTGGGAGGAGCTTGCTGCCCATTGGTCAGAATGGAGACATCTTGCCCATCAAGGTGCATGAGCCTTTCACACCCCATGTCTTATTGATGAAGCACAGCGGCAGAATGGAAGGAAAGAAAAGGAAGCAAATCCTGCTCTCCACATCTCACTGAATCTTGGAACATTCTGTCCCATGTTCAGTCACATGAAGTCCCAGATCAATACCATTTGCTGAATAAAAGTTCTCCTTTGAATCAAACCATCCTCTCAATAGATCTTCCCAAATCTTCAACATGTGTCCTGGAATCCTTGTATAATGAGCTGATGGGTATAAGGTTTATTATTATAATGTGTAACTTTTGTAAACCACTTTGTCACAGCTCCCCAAATTTCCTTTGCTACAAGGAGAACAATCTCAGTTTTTCCAAACCCCTGATTCCCCAATGTTTGTTTGCGCTCTTTCAGGTACATATCAGGGTTGTGTTGGAACATTCTCCACTTGCCTGCATCAGTGCACACCCCCCCCCCCCCCAACAATATTAAAGAAAGTGAACATCCTCCAGGATAAAGTACCGGAGTGGTTTCCCATCCACCGCCTTCAGCATTCCCTTTCCCCACCCTCGAGGCACAGTGGCATCACTGTGTAAAAGATCAAGTCAGCATTGTCCTACCCGACCATAGGACTCCTCTCTCATTAGAGAGAGATGTCTGGTAGTGGTTAACCTGAATATTACCACAGCACATGCAAGGGGAGAGATTGAAAAGGAGAGTCCATTAATTACGGATGGTTATTCTTGATGTGTATTAGCAACACATGTCACGTGAACAATTAATGTTAAAAAAGCCCCACAAATTCTGCAACTAAAATCCCCCATTCCTTGAACCATCCTGGTAAATCTCCTGTGCCCCCCCTCAGGGACCCTGCCATCCTTCACAAGGTGTGGGCGATCTGTGGTTCGCACAGACCCAGCTGCTGTGAACCCTGTGGGTCATAGAATAGAGCAACAGTTGTACTAAACCTCACTGTATGGAAGAGAGTGAGAGACAGAAATCCTGAAGGCAATTAAAATCTATTTAGGAACACACTTGCAAGGCCAGGACTGGCAGGTCTATAGGCTCTGTGCTGGAAAATGGGATTAAAATAGTTAGCTGGGAGATTTCTTTACAGCATAAACCCAATGGACCACAAAACCGTTTTCTGTCATGTAGACCACAGACGTGTAATATAGGAATATGACAAGCCACAATAGAAACCAGGTCAGAGAAGGTGATATTAGAATAGATGATACGTGATTAATTAATGTTTTTTGGAGGAAAATGTGACAGAGGTTAAGCGGGACATTGTGGCGCTCTGGGTGCAGGAATCTGAAATAAAAATGGGTTATCCTGTCGGTTGGAATTAAAGAAAGGCACATCACAGAGATTTGTGAGGGTGGACAAGATTAGAGAGAGGGAGGGTGTTGAGACTGGAGGAGATTAGAGATTGGAGGATGTTGCAGAGGTTGAGATGTTTTTGATACCAGAGATAGTGATAGTTCTGAGGCTAGAGAGGAATCATAGAGATAAGGATGGGTTGTTCGCTTTCCCAACAATACCTCTTTACTGATAATGATTGTTTCTCTCTCCTCGTCTGCCATTGCCTCCATAGGCCTGCGACAATGAGAATACACAGACAGTATGTTCCTGTTAAGGCCAAGGCTGGGAGGCGTCGAGAATGCTGCATGACCTGAGAAATTGGGGCTCTGGTCAAAAAAATGAAGGGAAGATATGACAGGTACAGAGCACTGGGTTTGAGTGAGTCCCTAGGGGACTATAAGGGCAGTAGGAGTATACTCGCGGGAAACCAGGAGGCAAAAAAGGGGACATGAGATAGCGTTGGGAAATAGGTTTAAGGAGAATCCAAAGAGATTCTACAAATACACTAAAGACAAAAGAATAACTAGGCAGAGAATAGCGACCCTCAAAGATCAACAAGACTGTCAATGGAACAGCAGGATCTGGGAGAGATTCTATAAGTATTTCATGTCAGTTTTTACTGAAAGGGGATATGGAAGTTAGAGAAGTTGAAGAAATAAATAGTGATAACTTGGCAAGTGTACATATTACAGAGGAGGAGGTACTGGATGACTTAAAATGCATAAAGGTGGATAAATCCCTGGAATCTGATCAGGTGTATCCCAGAACTTTGTGGGTAATTAGGGAAGCTTTTGCTGGGCCTCTCGCTGCGATATTTGTATCATCGATCGCCACAGGTGAGGTGCTGGAAGATGGGTGCCATTATTTGAGAAAGGTGGTAAGGAAAAGCCAGGGAACTATAGACCGGTGAGCCTGAAGTCAGTGGCAGAGAAGTTGTTGGAAGGGATTCTCCAGGACAGGATTTACATGTCATTGGAAAAGCAAAAAAATGATTCGGGAGAGTCAGCATGGCTTTGTGCATTGAAATCATTAACTTGGACTTGAGAAAGACGCAAGGTTTCACATAACACACTGGTTAGCAGGTTCAGTACCATAGAATTCTGTCAGAACTAGCTGTTTGGATACGGAATTGGCTGGAAGGTCAAACAGTCATAGATGGACAGCACAGAAACAGAGACCCGTCGGTCCAACCAGTACATGCTGATCAGATATCCCAATGCAATCTAGTCCCACCTGGCAGCACCCGGCCCATATCCTTCCTATTCATATACACATGAAGATGCCTTTTAAATGTTGCAATCATAATGGCCTCCACCACTTCCTCTGACAGCTCATTCCATACACGTACCACCCTCTGTGTGAAAACGTTGCCTCTCAAGTCTCTTTAAAGTCTTTCCCGTCATACCATAAACCTATGCCCTCTAGTGCTGGGATCCTCCACGCCAGGGAAAAGACTTTGTCTATTTATCCTATCCATGGACCTCAGGTTTTTATATACATAGATAAGATCACCTCTCAGCCTCCGACGCTGCAGGGAAAACTGCCCCAGTCTATTCAACCTCTATTCAACCCCCAGCCTAGCTCAAATCCTCCAACCCTGGCAACGTTCTTGTAAATCTTTTCTGAACCCTTTCAAGTTTCACAACATCCTTCCAATGGGAGGGTGACCAGATTTGTACGCAACGTTCCAAAAGTGGCCTAACCAATGTCCTGTACAGCTGCAACATGATCTCATAACTCCTGTACTCAATACATTGTCCGATAAAGGCAAGCATACCAAATGCTGCCTTCACTATCCTATCTACCTGCACTCCAAGGCCTCTTTGTTCAGTAACACTCCTCTGGACCTTACCATTAAGTGTATAAGTCCTGCTAAGATTTGCTTTCCCAAAATACCACTCCTCAGCCCATTCACCCATCTTTTTCACTGTCCACTACACCTCCAGTTTTGGTGTCATCTCACTAACTATACCTCCTATGTTCACATCAAAGTCATTGATGTAAATGACGAAAGGTAGTGGATCCAGCAGTGATCCTTGTAACACTCCACTAGTCACAGGCCTCCAGTCTGAAAAGCAACCCTCCATCACCACCCTCTGTCTTCTGCCTTTGAGCCAGTTCTGTATCCAAATGGTTAGATCTCCCTGTATGCCATGAGCTCTCACCTTGCTGAGCAGTCAGTATCATAGTGGAGGGTGCTTTTTGGACTGGAAGCCTGTGATGAGTAATATGCTGTCAGGCTGGGTGCTGGGTCCACAGCTTTTTGCCATTTATATAAATGATTTCTATGTGAATACTGGAGCTATGGTTACAATAGACACCAAAATTGGAGGTGCAGTGGACAGCAAGGTTACCTGAGAGTATAATGAGACTCCTCTCAAATGGGCTGAGGAATAGCAGTTTAATTTAGATAAATGTGACGTTCTGCATTTTGGAAAAGCAAATCAGGGCAGGACTTCTACATTAATGGGAAGGCCCTGGGGAGTGTTGCTGAAGTAAGAGATCTTGGAGTGCAGGTTCATAATTCCTTGAAAGTGGAACCATAGATAGGCAGGGTAGTGAAGAAAGTGTTTGGTGTACTTGCCTTTATTGGTCTGTGCATTGAGTACAGGTGTTGTGACGTCATTTTGCGGCTGGACAGGACATTCGTCCTGCTCTCAGTCCTGGTCTCCCTGCTATTGGAATGATATTGTGAAACTTGAAAGGATTCAGAAAAGATGCAAAGATGTTGCCAGGGTTGAGGGATTGAGCTATAGGGAGAGGCTGAATAGACTGAGGCTGTTTTCACTGGAGAATTGGACGCTGAGAAGTGACCATAGAGGTTGATAAAATCGTGAGGGACATGGATAGGGTAAACAGCCAGGGTTTTATTCCTGTTTAGGTGAGTCCAAAACTAGAAAGCACAGGCGTGAGGGAAAAGATTGAAAAGGGATATTAGGGGCAAAGTTTCAAGCTGAACGTGGCACGTGTATGGAATGAGCTGCCAGAGAAAGTGTGGAGGCTGGTACAGTTACAACATTGAAAAGGCATCTAATTGGATATGTGATTGGGAAAGGTTTCCAAGGCTATGGGCCAAGGGCTGGCATATGGGACGAGATTAATTTAGGATATCTGGTCGGCATGGACAAGTTGCACTGAAGGGTCTGTTTCTGTGCTGTACATCTCTATGGCACTAATAAATTAAAATTAATATAGGTTTCTCTTTTATGGAGAGTTAGCAGAAGGTCAGACAATTCTCCTTGGAGCTGAGAAGGTTAAGCAGTGATTTCGACCAGGAGTTGATTTGTTTCCAGGGTATTTCATTTCCAGAGAGACAGAGTGAGAAATTTTTAACGTCACAATTTTTAGTAACTATTTTCAGGTAACTGGCAAATAATGCAGAGGAAAAATGTGAAGATTATTTTACTCAGTAAGTTCTGAGCATCTGGAACAGTTTAAAAGACAGCTGGATGCAGATACAGTAGTTATTGTCAAAACAAATTTGAAATTTAACATTTTTAAGGAAGGATTTGGAGGGCTATGTCCAAATGGGAGGTGAGTTGGGACTGACTGGCACCATCTCCAGAGGGAGAGAGTACAGCCCCAATGGGCTGAATAGCCCTCAGCCCCTGTGCTCTGTGATACTGACCCATTCACTGTGAATGATGAAGCTCATCACAGGGCAGAGCCGTAGAGATGTACAGCATGAAAATAAACCCTTTGGTTAAAGTGGTCCATGCTGACCAGATATCCCAACCTAATCTAGTCCCATTTTCCAACACTTGGCACATATCACTCTACACCATTCCTATTCATATACCCATCCAGATGCCAAATGGTTTAATTGTACCAACATCCTCCACTTCCTGACAGAAGATTCCATACATGCACCAACCTCAGTGGGAAAAGAAATTGCCCCTCAGATCCATTTTAAATTCTTCCCCTCTCACCTTAAACCTACACCCTCTCATTCTGTACTCCCCGACCCCAGGGAAATGACCTTGTCTATTTATCCTACCCAGGCCCCTCATGGTTTTATAAACCTCTATGAGGTCACCCCTCAGCCTCTGATGCACCTGGGAGGATCCCACCACTCAGGTCACAATGGGGCCTGGCTGATTGACACAGCTTCAGACCAATAGGAGAGTTGGCATGATCCTCCAGCCAATGGGAATGAATGAGGGGTGGGTCCATCAGGCCAACACATGACCATCAGCTTTGCAGGTGCAGTGTCACTGTGAGGGGGGACTGAATATGAAGGAGTGGGAGAGACAGCAGATACTGGGAGAGAGATGGAGTTAGTGTGGACTGGGAAGGTTGATAAACACTGTTTCAGTCTGCTGGACCTGAATTAGATACTCCGGGTAAATTAGAACCAAAAGAACTTCGGATGCTGTAAATCACACGCAACAACCAGAAGGTACTGGTAAAGCTCAGCAGATCTGGCAGCATCTGTGAAAAGAAATAAGTTCGCATTTTCGATCCAGTGACGCTTCCTGAGGAACTGATGTTACTGAGAAAAAAAAGTCTGTTTTTATGCAGAAGGTAGAGGTTAAGGAGTAAATGATAAGTGGGGATAGAGTCCAAAGAGAGAGATAGGAGAAGTTGGACAAAAGAGTGAATAACGATCGGACGGGGGGAGAGTGAATAGCTGTTTATGGGGACTGTTAGTGGCTAACCATAGGTCGTGTGTAATGGCAGGCTATGTAACAACAAGGCCTGGTATGTGGGGTAGGGTGCAAAGACACTAGGACATGGGAGAGTACAGGACCTAAAATTATTGATTTTGATGTTGAAGCCAGAGGGTTGCAGGGTCCCCGAGTGGGAGATGAGGTGTTGTTCTTCCAGTTTGTGTTAAAGTGTGGCTCTGGAAAAGCACAGCAGGTCAGGCAGCATCCAAGGAGCAGGAGAATTGATGTATTGGGCATGTCAGCACTTCATCAGAAATGTGGGTGGTGGAATACGGCTGAGAGATAAATAGGGAGGGGTGTTTGGGGTTGGGGGAAGCGAGCTCGGAGGCAATAGGTGGTTGTAGATGGAGGGGAGTGGTGAGAGGGTGGAATAAATAATTGAGAAGGAAGATGGGCAGGTGGGAATGTTCAAGAGGCCAGTGCCGAGTTGGAGGGTTGAATCTGAGATAAGTTGGGGGAGGGGGAGATGAGGAAACCTTGATGCCGTGTGGTTGAAAGTTCCCAAAGTGGAAGATGAGGTGTTCTTCCTCCAGGTGTTGGGTGGCTCTGATTTGGGGATGGAGGACTTGCATGTCCTTGGCAGCGTGGTGGCGGAGGGAGTTGGGGGTAGGCGAAATGGTCGGCCACAGGGCGGTGGGGTTGGTTGGTGCATGTGTCCCAGAAATGTTCCATGAAATATTCCACAATTTGGCGTCCCGAGAGCAAGGGACACAATAGGTGAGGTGTTTGGGTGGGCAGGGAAATCTCTGCTGGATGTGGGAGGATCCAGTAGTGCCTTGGCTGGAGGTGAGGGGAAGGTGTGGGCGCAGGTTTTCCACCTCTTGCAGTGGCAAGCGAAGGTCCCTGGAGTGGAGGGTGGGTTGGTGGGGAGTGTGGATCTAACGTGGAAGTCACAGAAGGTATGGTCTCTGTGGAATGCTGAAAGGGGTGGGGAGGGAAATATATCTCAGGTGGTTGGATCTGATGGTGGAAAGAGCAGAGGATGATGCATTGTATCTGGGTGGAAGGTGAGGATGGTGGGATTCCATCTTTGTTGCATTTGGAGGGGTGGGGTTCAAGAACAGTGATGTGGGAAGTGGAGGAGATACACTGGAGGGCATTGTTGACCACATGTGAGGGGATATTGCAGTCCTTGAAATAGGAAGCCATTTGGTATGTTCTGAAATGTTCTTCCAGCTTGCATCAAACTTCACTGGAACACTGCAGTAAGCATGAGACAGAGATGTTGGACAGGGAACAGTCTTGTGTGTTAAAGAGCAGGCAACTGGAAGCTCAGGGTCTTTTTTGCAGGCACAATGTAGATCATCAGCCACCATTTCCACCACCGCCACTGAGATGCGAGAAGGTTTCTGTCTCCTCCATTAACAGCTTTCCACCTTCCCACTCCTTTATCTTTCCAAATGTTCCTGTGTCTCTTTGGGCTCTGTCCCCACCTATTAGTTTCTCTTTAACCCCTATCTCCTGTAGCCCAAAGATCTGTAGGTTCGGTGAATTGGCCCAGCTAAGGTTCCCGTAGTGTTCAGGGATGTGCATTAGTTCGGGGGAAATGGAGAGTAATAGAGTAGGAGAATGGGTCTGGGTGGGATAAACTTCGGAGGGTGGGTGTGGAATTGTTGGGCCAAAGGGCCTGTTTCCTGAAGGGATTCTAATTTTCCCAGCTGTCATCGGTTCTGAGGAAGGGTCACTGGACCCATGATGACCCATGGTGTGTGTAGGAGGCGGAAAGGGGAGAGTGGCAGCAGAAACCAGATGAAATGTATCAGTGTAGACTGGGAGGGTTTAGTTACACTCTGTGCAGGTCGTTAGTCTGAATTAGAAACTCTTGGTCCCATGTTTGCAGCAAAGGGGAAGATGGCTTGGGCCTCAGGCAGTGAGAGGTCCTGGGTTATAGCCGCCATCGTTATTTGGGGCAAGGTACAGCAAGGAGCATGAATGTGTCCTCTTCCTGGGTGGGGGCAGGGTGATTTGAAGAGGAGCATTTACACATCAAACACATAACAAGAGAAGTGTTTACCTTCACTGTTCATCTTACACTGATTGAGCTTTGTTTTGTGAATTCATTTTATAGAATATTAATTGAGAATAAATGAGACTGGGATCTCAAGAAACAAGTTTCTACACTCAGCGGAGTCCTCAGGATCTGAATATCATTGGGATTTAACTGTGGAACAAGAAAGGTTTGTCTGTTCTGTCTGTGGGAAAATATCTTCAATATTTTTGTCAAGCCAAAAGCAGAAAGATGTTCAAGTTCATGGTTGGATCACCCTTGGGGTATGTGTTCAATTCTTAGCCCTGTAGCTGTGGAAGGAGGTATTGGCCTGAGAGAGAGCACAGATTTATCCAAATTACACCTCGTCTTTTTGCAGGAACTGTCAGATTTAGTCTCAGTCATCCACTTTACAATGTTAATCTGTAAACTCCCTACTTCCAATTCTCTGTAAATTTCTCATTGAATTTCCTTGTGGAATCAAATTCCAGCACCATTTCAGGTGGAACGTTCCAGATTCTGACAACTGTCTGTTCATTCAGAAACTGCTGAGGTCCATGTTGACTCTGGGGATACAAAGGGCTGAATTGAAAGATGCAGTGCTGGTCTGAGCTCCCATTGAGATACATTGGAACAGTACAGGAGGATGAGGGAAGTGAAGGTGTGAGCAGACAATGAAAATGACAGGGCTGCACTGTGAGGGCTGCTTGGCTCAATGAGAGTGTTTTGGAGTGGGGTGTAAATAGTGAGGTGAGACAGGGAGAAGGTGAAGCTGAAACTCCGTTTTAGTTCAGGCCTTTCAGAAATTCAGTCCCAATGGGAATAGCCAATTTGTCAGTGATACCTGTGGAGTATTTAAGTTTTTAAAGTATGACATATCAGCTTAAGTAAAGATTTTTTTGTTATTATAATGGACATGTTTGAAGTGAAGGAAGGTTACTCACTCATTTAAATTCTCTTAATGGGAGTAACTAGATGAATGTAGAGAGACGTTGTGACAAGAGCCCTCAGACCCGTGGTGTGCTCCTCTTGCACAATGCAGGAAATAAGGGCCGCTTCCAATGTCCCTGACGGCTATTTGTGCAGGAAGGGTTCCCATCTGCAGCTACTGGGAAACTGCTTTTCAGAGCTGGAGCTGTGAGTGGACTCACTGTGGAGCATCTGCAATACTGAGAATGTTATGGACACGTTTAGTGAGTTAGTCACACTGCAGGTGAGGGTTACACAGGCAGAAAGGGAATGGGTGAACATCAGATTGAGTAAAAGGCTCAGGAAGTGAGTACAGGAGTCCCCTGTTGTTAACCCCTTCTCATACAGATACTGTATACCGCTTGGGATTCTGTAAGGGCGGGAATGGGTGGGGTGGCTTCTTGGGAAATCAGCAACAGCCAGGTTCATGACACCACAGAGAGCTCTGCTGATCAGAACAAGAGGAATGAGTGTGTCTGGGCTATAGTGACAGGGGATTCAATAATCAGGGGTACAGGCAGGCACTTCTGTGCCCACAGACATGAATCCAGGATGGTATGTAATCTCCCTGGTGCCAAGATCCATGATATCATGGAGTGGCTGCAGGACATTCTGGAGCTGGAGGGTAAACAGCCCGTGGTGGTGCAACGCACAGATACCAGAGGGATGAGGGCCTGAAAGCTGGACATAGGGAGAGCAGAGATACATTAAAATGTAGCTCCTGAAATGTAATAATGTCAGACTTACTCCCAGTGCCATGTGCTAATGAGAACAGGAATGAGAAGGTAGATCAGCTGGATGTGTGGCTGGCGAAATGGTGGACCACAGAAGGGTTATGATTCTTCAGGCACTGGGACTGTTTCTGGGTGGGACCTGTACCAGCCTGACCTGTTACCCCTGGGCAGAGCTGATACAAATCTGGTGGGGGCTTTTGCCAGTTCTGTTGGTGAGTTTGTAACTAGTCTGGCAGGGGGATGGGAAAGAAAGTGTAGGCTGAGATGGGTCAGATTCAGGACATGGAATGGGAGGTAGAATATTAGTGATGTAGTTAGCGGCTCAGAAAGCCACAGGAAAGGAGGATTAAACGAAGATTGAGTCCCTCTTCATCCATCAGTCCTGCCATCCCAGGAAGGTGACTCAACAAAATCTGGAGCTGTGTCCATGTCTATGACTCTGTGCTTCAGCAAAATGGGGGAAACCTGCAATAAAAACAAAGCGCTGGAGATCCTCAGCAAGTCTGTCAGCATCTGAAATGGTGACAGATGCAGGAAACATTGCAGCCTTGAAGAAGTGTTTAGATGATCACACCAAGCAGGACAATATCGATTACACGCTGAGTGCCAGAACGTGGGACTAGCATAAATAGGTGCTTGATGACCAGCATGAATACGATGGGGCTGGAAAGTTGACGTTTCGGGTCAGGGCTTTTTATCAAGACTGACAAAGGGTCCCGACCCAAAACATCAACCTTCCTGCTCCTCTGATGCTGCTTGACCTGCTGCACCTCCCCAGGTCCACATTGTACAGACTCTGACTTCCAGCATCTGCAGTCCTTAACTATCTTCACATCCCAGGACTCATCTGGTGATCCTCCTTTACACTCTCTCAATAACCAGGAGAGCCTTCCTTGGAAAAGGGGAACAAAGGTGTAAACAATACTCCAGGTGTGGTCTCACCAAGGCCCTTCCAGAAAGGGATCCCTGTCCCCATCTTATCCATAATGGTCATCAAGCACACATGCCTGGTGTGATCATCTCAACACTTCTTCAAGGCTGCAATGTTTCCTGCATCTGTCCCCATTTCAGATGGGGCCAGACCTGCTGAGGATCTCCAGCACTTTCTGTTTTCTCTGTTATAGAGTATTGAAAGGGGGGATTTGCAGTTGAGAAATTCAAATTGAACTTCATGTTACTGGATCCGTGCCGATCTGAATATCATTGACCTTTTCATCTGGATAGAAAGGTGTGCATTCTGTCCGTGGACGAATATTTCAAATGTCCGTGTGACTGGAAAAAAGTACTGAGACAGCGAAGTCCATGTTAGCATGGGGACTGTGGAGAGAGATTTCATTGGTTTTTGAAAGTCTAAACAATCATGGCACATTTCCCAGGAACAGGTAAGCCACAGACTGGTTTTGTATGAGGACAATTAACCATGAAACCAGAAAGACAAATGGATTCCTGCATCATGGAAAAAGCTATGAAAATGGGATTGTTGTAATGGAGTGAATTATCGATCATTGATTGTAATACATTGGCGTTGTCACATCGGTTCCAGCGCCGTGGGGAAACACAGGAAATGTGATGAGTGCAGTGTAGGTTTCAGTTATTCAACTGGAAAGGTGAAGAAGACATTTACAAGGATGATGCCAGGTCTCAGGGGTCTGAGTTACAGGGAGAGGTTGGACAAGTGAGGACTTTTTTATTCAGAGCAGAGGAAACTGCGGGGGAATATTTTATAGAAGTGTCTAAGACCATGAGAGGCGTGGGTAAGGTGAATGCACTCGGTCTTTTTCGCAGGGTCTCGAGGATTGGAGGGCATCAGGTGAAAGTTAGAGGAGAAAGAATACATGGGAAACTGAGGGGCAACTGTTCTACACAAAGGTGGTATGTATATGGAATGAGCTGCCAGTGGAAGTGGTTGAGGTGGGTATATTAACAACAAGCAAAAGACATTTGGACAAATACATGGATAGGAAAGTTTCAGAAGGCTTTTGCCCGAAACATCGATTTCGCTGCTCGTTGAATGCTGCCTGAAATGCTGTGCTCTTCCAGGACCACTAATCCAGTATTTGCTTTCCAGCATCTGCAATCATTGTTTTTACCAAGTTTCAGAAGCAGATGGGACAAGTGCAGGGAAATGGGGTTAGTGTGGATGGACATTCTGATTGGTATGGGCCAGTTTGGGCCAAAGGGCCTGTCTCTGCTGTAGGATTCTATGACTCTAAGTGCATTTGCTCTTTCTCCCCCTAACTCTGTTGGTATCCTGGGATGTATTCCATCAGGGCAATGAGACTTGTCTACCTTTAGCTCCATTAGCTTGCCCAGCTCTAACTCTTTCGTGATAATGGTTGTTTCTTGGTCCTCACCTTCCTCAGTCTCCTTATCAATTACTGGTATGTTCTTCGTATCCTCCACTGTGAAGTCTGACTGCTGTGTGCTCATATTCCTGAACCCTGCTGGATAGGAATAACTGGGCACAGAACTCTGAGAGATCTTCTTTGAGTCTTTATTGATGAGACACGGCAGCTCCCTGGATAGTGTACATACAAAATGCCTTCAGGCAGCATCAGGTAACTCCCCGCCTGTCCGATGTATGGCTCCCCTTCTTATACCTTTTGTGGTTTGTGACTTTGAATACAGACTGTCTCTCAATATTATCTCCATGGCAACGGCAGTTCAAAAGTCTAGTTCAGTTCATCACTTTGTGATTAAACCACACACACCCCCTTTCTTCCCCCCCTCCCCCGCAAACCCCCGTGGCTCCCTCAAGTATCTGACAGGCGCTTCAGTTTCAGTGGGGTCTCTATCAGGATTCTGATGTGGTGGAGCTGGGGGTGGACAGAGTTAAAAACCACACATCACCAGGTTATAGTCCGACAGGTTTATTTGGAAGTACAAGCTTTTGGGGTGTGCTGTGATTTTTAACTTGATCAGGATTATCTCTCTGGTAACAGTTAAGTGCTTCAACAATTACAGAGGCCATATGTTCCCCACACAATAGGTTCCCCTCGAGCAGGGTAAACTGCTATTCTGTCCCTGGGGAGAGCTACTCATCACTTTTTATCCCCAATTCCATCATGCTTTCTGTTGATCTTTGAAGTTTTTCCAATCTCCGAATTTATCCTTGGTCTTTGCCAACTTGTATGCCTTCTACTTCAATTTCATAGACTCCATTATTGCCTTAGACATGGCAGATTACTCCTTTTCCTACAGTCCTTCCTTTTCACTGATATATACTTTTGCTGAGAAATTTGAAAAATTTCTTTGATATTCCTCCACTGTCTGAGAACTGTCCCACAGTAAAGTCTTTGTTTCCATTCTACATTCGCCAACTCCTACCTCCTCCTATTGTAGTCTCTTTTGTTTAAGCACAGGATCTTGGGATTGGATTTAATCTTCCCGCTTTCCATCTGTGTTCTAAATTCAACCAGTCTTATCACAAGTCTTTTATCAGATTACGAGGGGAGGCGATGTTTCCTGGGTGTTTTGGTTTCATTGTCAGTGACCGTGGCTTTGTAATAAAGTACAGGATAGATATTCACACAGAGTACTCTGGACGGTGTGAATGTACTACACAGTCTAAAACCATAAATCACTGTCTCCCCTCAATTTAAAATTGCAAAATCATTATCTCCTACACACTTCCTCACTACCTAAGTTTGGAGTGCTAACCCACCTGACTATCCTGCTGTTTCTGAAAATCTCCTTTGGTGAAGGTGGTGAGTTTTGGATTCACCTTTCCAGTTATTACTGTAAGAAAAGCACTGGGCACAGGGAAGGCAATGAAGCCCTTTGAATCAGCTCTACCATTTAATACGGTGATGATTGAGCTCACCTCGGTCACAGCTGAATTTTCCTGCCTGCTCTCTCTCACGCTTCAACTCATTGCAAATTCAACATCTGTATCTCTTCATTAAATTGGCTCATTGTCTTGGCATCCACCGCATTTTGAATAGGAAATTCCACAGATTCACAACACATTGAGATAGGTACATTCTTCTTCATGAGAATAGAATAGAGTCCCTATAGTGCAGAAACAGGGTATTCATCCATCGAGTCCACACCAACCCTATGATGAGCATCCCATTCAGACCCACCCATTCCCTGTAACCCTGCATTTCCCGTGGCTAATTGCCTAACCAGTACATGCATGGACCCTGTGAGCAGTTTGGCATGACCAATCCACCTAACCTGCACATCTTTGGACTGTGGGAGGAAACTGGAGCACCGAACAAAACCATACAGACGTGGGGAGAATGTGTAAACTCCACACAGTTGCCTAACGCTGGAATCAAACCCGGGTCGCTGACGCTATGAGGCAGCAGTGTTAGCCACTGAGCCACCTCTGCTTAAAATCTGCTGCCCATTATTAACCTCCCCACCCCGCAATTGGCTGAATGTATATTCCTTACGTCAGAAGTCCGGGTGTCTAAGCGGATGTCTCGGTAAATCCCAGTGGCAGCCCACATGTCCTGTGTGTCTGAATGGATATCCTATAGACAACACCCTCCAGCCCACACTTTCTCTCACTTTCCAGGGACAGGTCTCCAGAGGCTTCATGGGGACTACAAATCCCACAAGCCCTGAGGCAGGGACCACACGTGTGTGAGGAAACCCACCACTGTACATGTACAGAATGTGGGCGGGTTTTGGAGCATGTTCTTTGGAGTAACTAGCGGAAAGCATTTCACACTGTGGCTGGAGAAGGGACGCATCTGCCTATAGTATTGATCAGTTGGGGGGTGGGGCAAAGTATCACTACGCCTAGATGGGACCAAGTTCCATTCGCAACTTGTAATAACACTGGGAATTGACCAATGGGAAACAAGGAAGAATCTGACCCATTCTCCCAGTCTGAAGGTTCCTCTTCTGTCCAGGATCTGCCACCTCCCTTTCTGTTTCCTTTTGTTTCAGTCTGCTGTTTCAATATTGACTTGCAGCAACTGAAGGGAAAAGAAGTGAACCCAGAAAGGGTGCAGAGTCTAACCAGGGACGAAAAGTGGTGGCATGGATCTGTTTATCAGTAACACCATGAGAATGTAGAGGGTGTACATTAGGGGGGAGCAGAGCCAGAATGGTGGGAGAGAGTAAGAGGGCTGGAGGGTTACAGCTTTGGGAGAAGAAAGGGGAGAAAGATATTCCAGAGAAACTAGAATTGTCTTTTCTGAATTTCTAATCTGTACATATTCCTTTTATACAGGGTGCTAGATGGTGAAGATTTGCAGACTGAAATCTCAAAATCACGTGCAGATCGTGATTAAGTTACACAACATTTGATGAACCAAAGATGGAGAATCACTGGGCCAAAATCCTGCAACACTCTCTCTCCCAGCGTTGTCGGTCTCTCTGCGCCAAATGGACTGTGAATGGTACAAGACAGCAGCTCACTACCATCTTCTCAAGGGTAACGAGAGATGGGGAATAAATGCTGGCTGAGCCAGTGATGCCCATATCCTGGAAACCGTTTCTATCTCTAGTTCCTGAAACCCAGTTGATGTTACTGCAGGATGATGAGGGATGCTGAGTGTATCCTCCAGGAGGCAGCACCATCACATTACCCCTGCCTACATCCACACAGCAACGCCACTGGAACAAAAGGCAGTGAAGCCAAAGGAGGACTGAAATATAGTTCTTCAAGGTAAAGTCATGAAAGGGGATTGGAACACAGCAGGAACAGGAGACTGAGCTGGATGATCAGCTGTTTCCCATTGAATGGTGGAGCAGGATTGAAAGGCTGAATGGTCTCCTCCTGCTGCTATCTCCCAGGTATGTATATAGTCATGGAGCCCGGGTAGGAAGAAGGGGACAGGGATTCTCCAGGAGATTGCACTTCCACAACAGTTTTCAGTGAGCGATGGTTTGATGGATTTTATTTAACATTTATCTTTAACACAAGGTTTGTAAATGTTGGTTTTAAAATGTTGTAAGAACTTTTTGCACCGCAAGTAAAATTAAAGAAAATAAATTGAACTGTTTGAATATAACAGTTTTAAAGCTTTCAACCTCTGTAAAGCAAATTCCTGTCCCAGACACCATGACTTTCCAGCTACTCAAACTCCAGGGAAATATTCCCTCCTTGTCTGAACCGTTGGTTTGATTTAACTGCTTTTCAGTTTTCGTTCTGTGAGCTGTGAAGTGTTCTTTTTCCCCTTTTCTCTGACCCAGAAATATTATCACAGCAAACTTCCCACCATCAAAACCATCATTATGCCATTTTGCTTTTGGTTACCATATAATCACCAGCAGTGCAAAAGTGAGGACCGCAGGTGCTGGAAACCAGAGCCTAGATTAGAGGGGTGCTGGAAAAGGACTTTTGCCAAAACATTCATTTTCCAGCTCCTCGGATCCTGCTTAACCTGCTGTGCTTTTCCAGCACCACTCTAATCTACTCATATCATCACCAGCAGTAAACCATTCGTGTGACTAATAGAATATTTCCAAACAAAGCCCATTACGGGTCAAGCAAACCATTACAAGTGACAGAGTGAGAAGGGACCAAATCTAAGTAGAGTTGTGCGGAGAGGGCAGCGGTGGAGATAAAGCACTATATCGCCTGCGGTGCCCACCTCTATCTAAAGGCATAGACAGCATTGATGCACACCACATGCTCCTTCTCTCAGGCACCCTGCTCTGTTGCATTTATCCTCAGTCAGTGAATAAAATCCCTACAGTGTGGGAGGAGAGCATTGGCCCATCAAACGCCACCAACCATCCGAAGAACATCACGCCCAGAGCACTCTATCACTGTAACACTGCATTTCCCATGGCTGATCCACCTAGTCTGCACAATCCTGGATCCTGTGGACATTTTAGCATGACTGATCCACCTGACCTGCACATCTTTGGACTATGGGAGGAAACCAGAGCACCTGGAGGGGACCCACACTATCATGGAGAGAATGTGGGAACTCCACACAGGCCGTTGGACAAGGCTGGACTCCAAACTTGTACCTGATGCTGTGAAGCAGCCGTGCTACAGTCACAATTTAACTCAAAACTGATGATCCCTGCTCATTGTCACAGTGCTGTTTGTGGAGACTTACTGCCCAGAGAGACATCCTGAGGTTTAGAAAGTGGCAACGTAAGTTCAGTCACGTCCAGCCCAGTTAATGTGGATAACAACAACATCAATACTCCAGCAGTGTCATCAAGTACAAGGTCCACTCCTGACTCTGATGGACAGTAACATCAGAATCAGAGTCCTGCAGTCCACATGGAGTAGGGGGGATGACCACTTCCCTGTGAGCACTCACTGGGCTCTCAATAGTGTTGAAGACGCAGCAAATCCCTTGTCACACAGAGGGGTGAACAGCTCCTACCCAGAGTGAACCCACTGGGGTCTCGGGGGATGGGATGAATCACTGAATCCCTTCTCCCACACTGACCATCGGAATGGCCTCTCCCCCTGTGTGGGCTCACTGGGGACTCCACAGGTGCTGCATTTGAGTGTATCTCCCCCCACATTGGGAACAAGTGAATGACCTTTCCCCAGAGTGAGCTCGCTGGTGTTTAAGCAGATCAGAGGACTGAGTGAATGCTTTCCCACACACTGAGCAGGTGAATGGCCTCTCCCCGGTGGGAATGCACCAATGTCTCCTCAGGTGAGAGGTTTTAATTGTTAGCACTGCTGCCTCACAGCGCCAGAAACCCGGGTTCAATTCCCGCCTCAGGCGACTGACTGTGTGGAGTTTGCACGTTCTCCCCGTGTCTGCGTGGGTTTCCTCCGGGTGCTCCGGTTTCCTCCCACACTCCAAAGATGTGCAGGCCAGGTGAATTGGCCATGCTAAATTGCCCTTGGTGTTAGGTAAGGGGTAGATGTAGATGTAGATGTAGGGGTATGGGTGGGTTACGCTTCGGCGGGGCGGTGTGGACTTGTTGGGCCGAAGGGCCTGTTTCCACACTGTAAGTAATCTAATCTAATCTAATCTAATCTAATCTAATCTTTCTCACAGATGGAGCAGGTGAAGGATCTAAACCAACTGTGCCATCTCTGGTGCCTCAGCAGATTGTAAGATCGAGTAAATCCCTTCCCATACGTGGGGCAGGTGAACGGCCTCCGCAGTGTGACTGTGTTGGTGAGTGTTCCACTGGAAGGGTTAAGTGAATTCCTTATTCTGATTGAGCCCGTCCTCCTGTTTCTCTCATTTATTATTGACAATCTCACACCAGAACCTGTTCCAGAGTGTGTTCCAGAAGATGCAGAATGGTCAGCTGCAGCTGGTCACCTGACCGGTCACTGGTCCTGAAAGGTTCACTCTCCACAAATGCTGCCTGATCTGCTGAATTTTTCCAGCGATTTCTGTGTTTTTTTTTCTGATTTCCCAGCATTTGCAGATGTTTAGTTTTCCAATACTCTTCTTGTCTGTTACAGAGGAGTTTATTGATGAAATTAGAGGGTTTTGAAAATTGTCCGTTAGCTCACACATCAGCTATGATCATCATGAATGGCAGAGCAAAGTCAAGGTGCTGAATGGCCTCCTCCTGTTCCAATGAAAGTTATATCGTCAGCTTGTGGCAACATTTCCCCTCACTGCTCACTTCACCTCCATGTCGAACACATTGTTACTGACTCAACAAACCTCCTGTGTTTGAAATTAACTTGCTAATGTTCAGTGACTCCCTCTCCTGCCACCCGGGTTTAACTCTCATCATGGAATGCTGTCTCGTATTACTGCAGGAATGCCCACAAGGACTAATCCTGGAGTCTGTATCCCCTGGGATCCACAATCACGTTTATTTCCTTCTTCCTATTTCATTCGGGTTATTGAACTCTCGGTTTCAATCGAATCTCCTGTCATGTTCTTCAACGTGTCCATGTGGGTGGACGAGAGGCAGCTGGGATATAATGAAGGGAAGTGGGGATTAGGCGGAAGTACGAGGAGCGTTGACAGCAAAGACAGTTCTCATTGTAACGGCAGAGGTTCTCCATGACCCAGTGAGTGGTGAGGCACCTGAGTTTGTGGGCGGAGACAGATTCAATCAGGGATTTGGTAAGACAGTCAGACATTGACCTGTCCATCTGATTGTTAACTCAGACAGATAGAAAGAAATATGCACATTTGGACAGCACCTTTGATGATCTGGGGCAATGAGACACGCTTCCAAACCAATGATTTCAACCACAAATCTCTGAAAACACAGACACAAAGCTTTCTACTTGTAACAGCTTGTCTCTGAGCCTCCGCTTTCCTTGAGAAAAGCGCTTTGAGCTGGTCAGCCTTTCCTGGTGAGTATAACCGCTATGGTCCTGTAAGATCCGTGACAGAACCTTTATTTTCCTCTTCCTTGTGAGTGATGAAAGTAGCAGAAACAGTTCCTGACCTGTGAGGGGTTTTGGTTGGAGTATTTATATTTACAAATCCATTCCCACCCTATCATACAGTGTGAAATTGATGTAAAACTGAAGGAAATGAGTGAGTGAGCACCCACAGAATCATAAAGGAAGCATATGTATCTGAGTTGAATGACCTGGCATGAGGAAAACATGACAACAATCACAACTAGTTAGAATCACAGAATCCCGTGGGTGCAGAAAGACTCTATTCGTCCCATCGAGTCTCCAGTGACCTGCTTACCCACGCTACCACAATAACCACACATTAACCATGGCTAGCCCAACCCACCTAAATTGCACACTGCGACCATGTTAGCATGCCTAATCCAGTAACGTTACACATCTGTGGGAGGGTCACAAATTACATCCAAATGCTAGGAATTGTGGATGAAGGCTCACAAATACTTGACTCTGACACAAATGCTCTGTTTTTCAAAATAAAATCTGGGGGACACTGCAACCGGAAAAAATTCTGATTATCTCAGGAGGAAGAGAATTCAAAACTCACGCCATTCACCCAGGGGGTGCAGTGAAAGTTACAGATGTCTGGGAACCATCAGAAATGTAACAGGTTGTGAGCAAGGTGGGGGTGAGACAAGGATATAAAGACAGTCTGTCACATGGGGAAAGGCAGGAGAGATTAAATGGCAGAAATGGTCGTCCCTCAAGGCCACGGGGAATGGAGTTCGAGCTGGGAAAGAAACAAGGAAACAAGGTGTCCAGCTGCCAGAGTAACATGTTAAAAACAGATTATAAAAGCATAGAGGGCACAGTTCAGTCTGAAATCGTTGCTCTCAATGGTGAGTACAAAAAGCTGTAAAGCCTGGGGAGTTCTATTCCAGCCAACACACACCCAGGATTGGCCAAGTGTGCTGTAAATATCTGATATTTCTTTTTTCTGACATTTGTAGTTCAAGTCTGATGGCGCTAGTAACTTTTCAATTTGTACTGGAGTTTAATATTCTGGAGAAATGTCAAATAAATCACATTGATCATATTCTGCAGATCTTAGTCCATTACCCTGCATGTTCCAGCATTTCAGTTACATCCATGTACTGCCGGTGGGACAGGACAGACAGGGATGGTGACGATAGTGTCTAGGGCATTGTAAGCTATGATTCTGTGCGTATGACTGTGTCAGCTTGTTGCTTGACTAGACTGCGTTCCAAATCACCCAATAAGATGTTAGCAGGTTGAGACACGACAGTTGGAGCTCCTCTGCTCGCCAGTTCCTTTCCTTTCTGCTTTTTCAGAATTTCTTACTCTCTCACTCTCCCCTTTGCAGACTCTGACACCAGTGTCTCAACCTTGAATCATGACAATTTAAAAAAAAATGTATCTACAAGAAAACCAATGGAGGAAAATATACTATTCTTGCATCAACTGCATTTTTAAACAAAAACAATCCTGCTCAATAGACGCTGTCTCATTTTTTTCCTTCAATTCAATCAATCAATATTTTGTCCCTCAGTTTACCGATCTTCATAAATATCCAATCAATTTCAGAGGAACATGCTGATAAAGTATTGAACCAATTTATCTGTTTAGGTTTTAGCATTAGTTATCAAGTCATTACCATTGCAATAATTGCATAATAATTGGCCTGGGTAACAAGTGTACGGAGGTTCACGACTTAATTTATTGACTTTTTGAAAAATGGTGCAATATATCCATTTTTCAGGATTCTAACAGTAACTGTTAATGCATTTGAATGACAATAATTATAGTATGCTTTAGTTTAGTCTTGCTAACAACTACATTGAAGTTTATATTTGAATTTAATCCAATCTTCCCTAGTACCTATACAGTAATATAAAAATCCATTTTATTTCCAATCAACACACCTACAAAAGAATCCATTATTTCTGATGCAATGCGCACTGTCAAAAATATGACTTTTGCTCATTTGAATGATCTGTGTAATTCCAGCTTTATAAATTTAGAAAATCCTAATTACTTTTCCCTGCAATAATTCCATTCATTTCTGCAGATATCACAGTCAATTAACAAGATGAAATTTATCATTATTCTTAAGTATGGTAATAGAATTTTGAAAATCTATGTGTTGTTAATATAAAATAATTGTTAATTTCAATCCATAGAATATAGAACAGTGCAGCACAGTACAGGCCCTTTGGCCACAATGTTGTTCCGACATTTTATCCAACTCTAAGATCAAACTAACCAACATGCCCTTCATTTACTATCATCCATGTGCCTATCCAAGAGTCGCTTAGATGTCCCTGATGGATCTGAAACTTCTCCCACCACTGGCAGTGCATTCCACACACTCACCACTATCTATAAAGAAACTATCTCTGACATCTCCGCACAACTTCCCCCATTCATCTTAAAATTATGCCACTTTGTAGGGAAAAGTCTTTCATTATCCACTCTATCTATGCCTCTCATCAACTTACCCAAAGCTATCAAGTAAACTATCATCCTCTTTCATTGCAATGACCAAAGCCCCAGCTCTGTCAACCTTTATTCATAAGACATGCCTTCCAGTCCAGACAACATTTTGATAAATCTCATCTGCACTTTTTCTAAAGCTTCCACATCCTATGTCTTATGAGGTGATCAGAACAGAACACAATATTCCAAGTATAGTCTCATCAGGGATCCATAGACCTGCAGCATAATCTCGTGGCTCTTAAACTCAACCTCCCCATTAATGAAAGCCAACACGCTATGCACTGTCTTAATAACCCTATCACCTTAGATGTCAGCGATGAGGGATGTATGGACATGCACCCCACGATCCCTCTGTTTCTTCACATTGTCAAGAATCCTGTATTTAATCTGAAAAATGTGCATTCAAATTTGAAATTCCAAAATGAATAATTTCACATTTTCCGAGGTTGAACTCCACCTGCCATTTCTCAGCCCACCTCTGCATCCTGTCAATGTCCTCGGGCAACCTACAAAAGCCCTCCACACTATCCACAACTCCACCAACCCTCGTGTCATTGGCAAACTTCCTAACCCACCCTTCCACTTCCTCATCCAAGTCATTTGTAAAAATCACAAAAAGCAGAGGTCCCACAACTGATCCCTTCAGAACACCATTGGTCACCGTGCTCCAAGCTGAAAACTAACCATTTAATCTCACCCTGTCCTCTATGGGTCAACCAATTTATTATCTAACCAGGCAGGTTTCCCTATATCCCATGTCTCATTACTTTCTGAATGAGCCTACAATGGAGAACCTTATCACACACCTTGCTAAAATCCTTATACACCACATCCACTATTCTGTCCTCACCAATGTGTTTGCCACAACCTCAAATAATTCAATGAGGCTTGTGAGGCATAATCTGCCACTCACAAAGCCATGTTGACCATCTCTAATTAATCTATGCTTTTCCAAATAATCATAAATCCTGTCTCTCAGAATTCTCTCCAAGAATTTGCCCACAACTGATGTAAGACTGACTCATCGATGATTCCCAGGATCATCTCAATTGCCTTTCTTCAATAAGGGAATAACTTTTGCCAACCTTCAATCATCTGGTATGACTCGAGTGGACAGTGAGGATGCAAAGATCATTGCCAAAACACAGTAATCAATTGCCTCCCTTCCCATAACAACATAGGTTATATCCTTTCTGGCCCAGGGCACTTATCTATCCCCATGATTTTTAAATATTTTCAGCACATTCTCTGTCTGAACATCGACCTGTTCCTCCATATCAACCTGTTTCACGTTGTCCTAACAAGGAACAAGGTCCCACTCACTTGTGAATACTGAAGCAAAGTACTCAGTAAAGTACTCCCCTACCTGCTCAGACTCCTGGCACAAGTGTGCTTCACTATAAGGGGTATAAATGTGGAATTATGTCTCAGCACTGAATTAATGTAAAGATATTGCAGTGTACAATCACTCGACTACTTTGAATATTGAACGGTATTTTAACTGAGAAAACACAGTTAAATTGATTTGATTATGTTTCACTTCATGCTAACATTTATTGTATTTAGAACCACAATAAGAGTTTCCTTTTTACATATATGAAACTTACTTAAAATTCATCGCACGTTTATGTGAAGAAAATAGAATTAGCATCTGTTTGTTCCTTCCTTTATCAATGACTGTTCAGTTTGAAATTGTGGAAGTTGTACGTTGTTGACAGGAAGGGAACTTGTCTTCGGCTGAATTTTCATTTTGAATGACTAATGCATTTTTAAAATTAAAGTACAATGATCATGCAGTTTTGTCAATTTGTCTTTCAAAGAATTGTCACGAGATTCTCTTTATTTAAGACTATCATTCATTTATTCTATTGTTAGTGTAAAATATTGTTTAATTTCCAGTCCATTGCACACAGAAACTACCTAATTAATTCCCATTCAAATTACTAGAATAAACAGCTGATTAGTTTTCATTTTGAGTAACCATATTAAACATAATATTGTAGTCCTGCCGTCCTGAGTGGGAACATTACAAAAGGAGCCTGTGGAGCTGTGGCAGTGTCTCTATTACTAAACCCGAGGGAAGGTTTCAAATCACACCTTCAACACAAATATATCAAGAGCTATCTGAATGGAGATTAGAGAGTAACTAAGCACAGATTGAACTGCTTTTCAATCCAACATTAGATCTGCTTTTATCTATTATATCAATCATCACAAAATCTGATGCTTATTTGTGTCAGGTTACCAAGAAATATGTGTTGGAAAATTCGCTTTAGCCACTTTGCTTTTACAAAAGACTTACATCTGTCCCTGTTTTCTCTGACTGGAAGAAATCTGAAGAGGATTTCCACTTTTACGAAGAAAAGGGGAGGTGTTTCCCATATAAATTAATGCTTCTTCGACGAACGCCTTTTCAGTTTATGTAAGGTTTCATAATAACACTTTACTTTTGGACAGTGGGGAAACCTGTATCTAATTCTGTCGCCTATAAATTCCTGGAGACTATTTGAAAATGTTGCAGAATTAAAGATTACCATGTCTAAGTAATGAGATTGATCTTTTATTGCTGCAAAGGGGCAAGTCCAAAAAAATTGAAACACATTAAACATTATTCTGTCGTTGTATAAATTGAAAATAAAGTTGATATCTTCTTCAGTAAACTAACAAATGCTACCACGTATTACTTGTCATGTGAATTTTAATGTGTTCTGTATTTTGAAATTTGTATCAGATTTAAGAAGAAAAAGAGGAGCAATTAACATCAAACGTTCCGTGAATAGAAAGCACAGTCAATTAAATTGACAGAGGTAACTTTTAGTATTGTCTCTGAATATTTAGTCAAATATTTCTAATGGCAAGAGCGTTGTACCGGTAAAGCACAGCAGGTCAGGCAGCATTCAAGGAGAAGCAGAATCGATGTTTTGGGCATAAGCCCTTCATCAGGAATCTTTTCGATACTCCTGCTCTTTGAATGTGCCTGCACTTTTGCAACACCACAGCTTTCCTCACTTTCTCCAAATATGCTTAATGAACATGAACTGAAAATGTTAGCATCAGCAGCTGAACAATACCAAATAAACACATTTTTTGCAATATTTATAGTGAAAACTTGTTTGAGAACATGCATCAGATCGAACAACATCTCTTGCCGTTAGAACCCTTGGCCCTTCATAATAAAGAATAACCATGCTTTGCACAACCAGTATGGTGTATAACGACTGAACTGAAATACCAGAGGACAACGATTGCATTTATTGAAGGGAATAATAACCTGATCCTTACTGTGATAGTGGGGATTGATCTCAGAAACAGTAAAATTTTACTGTGATTATTCCACTGAACAGTAATTAGATGGTCATGAAGATCTTTGTGCAGCTTTATGTACAGTGTTTTGTTTTAACATTGATTTCAGTAACATTGAGATATTTTACATATTGACAATTGACAGCTAAAGGTAAGTTTTTAATGCAACAGTTAAAAAAAAGGTCAGTTTTGTTTCGCGAAACACAATTCTAAGTTTATACATTCCCTACTGTGTGGAAACAGGCCATTTGGCCCAACATGTCGACACTGACGTTCCAAAGAATAATCCACTCAGCACCATTCTGCTCTCAGATTACTGGACACTTACCCCTGACTAATGCATATAACCTACACATCCCTGAACAGAACATGCAGCTCAGCATGGTCAATTTACCTAACCTGCATATCTTTGGATTGTGGGAGAAAACCAGAAGGTGGCCCTGTGTATTGTTCCAAGACCATTATACCAAGTACCATCCCCAAAGGACTTAAGATGTATCTCTGAGCTGCGGTACTGTCTCTGATTATCGACATGCCACAATTTACTAAACTGCATGCATCAGCGTCTATTTCTTGTGGATTATCAGATGCAGGGACCGTTAATAATACATATGAAATTATATTTGACAAAATCCCAATACGAAGAGAGCTAGTATCATAACTCTAAGATCCCCAGCATTCTAAAAATTCTGCTGAAGTACAATAAAACTTAATACACAATCCTACAGAAATAATCCTGCGCTCGCGTCGCCACTGTATAATCAGTTACTCTAAGTCTCTTCAGCCTGAGTTTCAGCGGGTCTTCCGTTGATTCGGCTGTCCAGACTTCTTCCTCAACTGGAGATTTCACTGGCCCTTTGATCCGAGTGTAATGAGTCCAGCCTTTCCCCACCATCCTTATTGCCGTTTCGGTAGTCAAAGGATCCTGATATGGCCCTTCCCAGTCCGGCTGCAATTTAGTCTCTGTCCATGATTTTACTAAGACCCAATCTCCCGGCCGGATGGGATGAACGATGAATTCAAGGGGTGCAGTCTGTGCCAATAAACTCTGTTTCCTGAGGAAATTTCCAACCCTTTCATTATCTCCTGTAACACTTTAGAGGTAAAATCAGTTCCTTGTTCGAAATCTATATGGTTCACTAGCCCATATCGGGGAATTATGTGCTCCAATATTGTTTTACACACCACACTCGCAGTGGCAGTAGCATCAACCCAACCAGATAGATGATCTACTATGACCAGTATATATTTTAGTCTTCCTGCTCTGGGTAGTTCAGTATAATCTTCTTGTATACTCTGGAAGAGTCTCAATCCCGGGTCTCTTCCTCCCGAGGTCTGTTTTCTCACGACTTTATTTTTTACCTTTCTGCATATGATACATCCCTCACATATGTGTTTAGCAATTGTATATATTCCTTTACATCCATATTCCCTAAGAACTAAAGGATACGTTGCTTGTACTGCCCAATGGCTGACTTGACGTAGGACAGCCATAATTTCTCGCATCATCATTTTGTTTAACATTTCCCTTCCATCAGGTAACATCCAATGCCCATCTGCTATTTTTTTTCAGCCCCAAAATCTGTCAATTCTTTTTCAATTCTTTCAGTAAATATAAGAGCTTCCGGGGATCAGGAACAGGAGATATTAGGGAATGAATTAGCACTACTTGTGTGTCCAGGCCTGCTTCCTGAGCCACTTTATCGCCTAATCTTTTCCCCCTAACTTCTGGTTCATTTCCTTTCTGATGACCATTTACATGCACTACCGCTATTTCTCAGGGAAGGAATAGGGATTCCAAGACCCGTTTAATCAACTCCTCGTATGCAAATTCCTTCCCCCGGATATTGATCAGTCTTCTTTCCTGCCGGATCTTTCCGAAAGTGCCAACACCAAATACATATTTAGAGTCACTGTATGCTGCTCCCTCTTTATTTTCTAACGCCCTAAGGACACTTTCCAATGCATAGAGTTCGCAGGTCTGAACTGACCACCCATTTGGCAACCTTCCTGCCTCTACCACACCACCTTCCATCCCGTCTACAAGTACATACCCATTATGTATTTTCTCTTCAGTCACCCGGGATGATCTGCCTATAAACAGTCAGGCTCCTGCATGAAGCGGAACATTTCTCAGGTCCATGAAGACCTTAGTTTGGTATTCTATAATGTCAAGGCAGTCGTGCCCTGGATTCTAAGGATATTCTCCTTCCCCTTTCCAAAGAAAGGCAGCTGGATTTAAACAATTATGCGTGACCAACACTAGATCATCCTTTCCTACTAATATTGCCTCATATTTCAGAACACGCGAATCTGTCAACCATCACCCAGCTTTTTGGTTTAGGATCGTTCTCACTTGGTGTGGAGTGCTTACTAGTGTAAGCACCCAAGTGTAAGCTTCCTGCTTTCCTCCACCAACAGTGCAGTGGCAGCCACGGCCTGCACACACTCAGGCCTGCCCTGGGATACTGGATCCAATAGCTTTGAAAGATATGCTACTGGCTGTTTCATTACTCCCCACCTCTGGGTTAATACTCCCAAAGCCGCGCTTTTCATATATGGTAGCAAAGAGATGGAAAGGTTTATCTAGAGAAGGTAAGGCTGACCCAGGGGCATGGATCAGATCTCTTTTAAATTCTTAAATAGTTCTTTTTCCTCTTCTTCCCAACTCAGACTCAGCGTGTTATAAATAGCTCCATAATACTCCACCTTTGTTATTATCTTTATCTTTAATCAGTTAGACTCGAAACGTCAGCTCGTCTCTCTCCTTGCAGATGGTGTCAGACCTGATGAAATTTTCCAGCATTTTATCTTTTGGTTTCAGATTCCAGCATCCGCAGTAATTTGCTTTTAATAATGGCTCTATGATATTGCTGGTGACATGATAACTCCAGTGTCGATGCATGAGAGGTGAGCAAACCAACGAATTGCCTCTGGAAGTCATGTGACGAGTATTAACAGAGATCCAGGAAAATAGCATGAACGAATCTTTGATTTGAATTGAAGCCTGAACTCCGGTTCTCCTCCAAATACTGCACATATTTCATGTTTTGCATTTGTTGGTGAAAACAACTGAGACTGGTTGATTTGCTGCAGACAACATCCACCAGACATCACGGGTACGGCGATCAAGTCGTGCGTCTAACCCTGTCAAATGCTTTATTGTGCAGATGTGAGCCTCTGGGTTTGTGGAGCACGTTGTTTGGAAACACAGCAACCACACAAGCGCTGAATGTGGTCAGTGTGGGGATCGACCTTGGCGATATTAGCACCACGCTCTAACCAGCTGAACTAACCGACCAACGCGGGCGGCCCCGCGAAAGCAAATGCCTATATTGCCGGTGCTCACAACCACGGCTGCTCTGAATTTTCTGCTACTCATCGATCGCACGATAGTCTGAAGTATTTCCTTTCGTTGCAAAGCTTTTTAACAAAAAAAAAATTACTTTTCCGAACGCGCATATCCGAGTTAAACATTTGCTCTGATATCTAAAATTAAGCACAAAGTCCGGACGCATGCAATTTCAATCGCAACGCCACCAGCTCAGCTGCAGCTTCTCACGTTGACAAATTTCGTCTGGAGAACCGTACCTTCAACGATCACTCACTGTTCTTCTGGATACTCACAGACCTTTGCAGTCAGGGTTACGTGCTGCTGATTAACTGCTGCGAACCTTTTGCCAAATGCATTTGAATTGTAATCTATCAGTGGGGTTCTTTCTACTCCCGAACGACGCAGTTGCTTTGGTGTCAGCAACAGCACGTTTTGCTCAATGACTCATGTTGCTTATGAAATCTTCGTTTGACAGCATATTTAGCAAGTTGTCAGGCCTTCCTGCAGAGTTTCTCAGCGACAGGTCAGCTGCTAAAATGATTGCTTCAGACAGCATGCTACATCATCCTACATTTGAAAATGGAAAAGGTGCAAATGTTTCCAGGCTGAACACTCACTCACTATTTCGCCTGGCGCGTCAGAGGCTAGGAGCTGATCTTACGGAGGTATTTCAATCATGAGGGGAATGAATCGGGTAAATAGACAAGTTCATTTCGCTCAGGTGGGGCAGTTCAGAACTAGAGGGTATAAATCTGGTGTGGGAGGGTGAGAATTCGAAAGGCAGTGAGGGGCAACGGCTGCACGCAGAGGGTGGTGCGTTTCTGGAATAAGTTACCAGACGAGCTGGTGATGGATGGTATAATTCCAATACTGTTAAGGAATCTGGGCGTGTACTTGAATAGGAAAGGGTTAGAGAGAAATGGGTCAAGTGCATGCAATCGCGGCTGGATCAGTTGAGGATATCTGTTCGGAATGGACGAGTGCGACCGAAGACTGTGTTTTCAGTGCTGTCCATATCTAATGGCTCTATGGTAGTGCAGGTGAAATGATAAAAAAGATAAATTTTAAAAAAAGAAGTAAAATTGTCTGAAGTTGTTGAATTCAAACAACTTCAGGTAATTTTATTTCAATTATTTTATTTAACTTTTTTAGTTGTGTTTTTTTTTCACTGTTCTGTACCTCTTATTTCTTGACTGTCTCTCTTTCTCTCGCTCCCCACTCTCTCAATACCTTTTTCCTCTCCTCTTCCCGCTTTGCTACCCTTCTCCCCTGTGTTCGATTTTGTCTCTGCTTCACCCATCCCTCACATATTTTGTCACATAGCGCTGGCTTCAGCCTGGGTCATTCACGCCTCCTAATCTCCCTTTAATCTCTGCATGCACTGTCATTATCACCTTTGCATCTGGAGCCTTGACTCACCTTCTCTCAGCGTGGTATAAATAGCTCCATAATACTCCCCCTTTGTTTTTATCTTTATCTTTAATCAGTTAGACTGGAAACGTCAGCTCTTTTCTCTCCTTGCAGATGGTGCCAGACCTGCTGAGATTTTCCAGCATTTTCTCTTTTGGTTTCAGATTCCAGCATCCGCAGTAATTTGCTTTTATTAATGGCTCTATGATATTGCTGGTGATATGATAACTCCAGTGTCGATGCATGAGAGGTGAGCAAGCGAACGAATTGCGTCTGGAAGTCGTGTGACGAGTATTAACAGAGATCCAGGAAAATAACACGAACGAATCTTTGATTGAATTGAAGCGTGAACTCTGGTTCTCCTCCGAGACGGTGCCAGGTCTGCCTAATACTGCACATATTTCATGTTTTGCATTTGTTGGTGAAAACAACTGAGACTGGTTGTTTTGCTGCAGTCATCACGGTTACGGCGATCAAGTCGTGCGTCTAACCCTGTCAAATGTTTGATTGCGCAGATGGCGCTTCCGGCTTTGTGGAGCACGTTGTTTGGAAACACAGCAACCACACAAGCCCTGCATGTGGTCAGTGTGGGGACCGGACCCACGACCTTGGCTTTATTAGTACCACGCTCTAACCAGCTGAGCTATCCGACCAACGCGGGCGGCCCCGCGAAAGCAAATGCCTATATAGCCGGTGCTCACAACCACGGCTGCTCTGCATTTTCTGCTTCTCATCGATCGCACGATAGTCTGAAGTATTTCCTTTTGTTGCAAAGCTTTTCAACAAAAAAAAACATTTACTTTTCCGAACGCGCATACTCGAATGTGACCATTTGCTCTGATATCTAAAATTAAGCACAAAGTCCGGACGCATGCAATTTCAATCGCAACGCCACCAGCTCAGCTGCAGCTTCTCACGTTGACAAATTTCGTCTGGAGAACCGTACCTTCAACGATCGTACACTGTTCTTCTGGATACTCACAGACCTTTGCAGTCAGGGTTACGTGCTGCTGATTAACTGCTGCGAACCTTTTGCCAAATGCATTTGAATTGTAATCTATCAGTGGGGTTCTTTCTACTCCCGAACGACGCAGTTGCTTTGGTGTCAGCAACAGCTCAGAAGTCAATTGCACGTTTTGCTCAATGACTCATGTTGCTTATGAAATCTTCGTTTGACAGCATATTTAGCAAGTTGTCAGGCCTTCCTGCAGAGTTTCTCAGCGACAGGTCAGCTGCTAAAATGATTGCTTCAGACAGCATGCTACATCATCCTACATTTGAAAATGGAAAAGGTGCAAACGTTTCCAGGCTGAACACTCACTCACTATTTCGCCTGGCGCGTCAGAGGCTAGGAGCTGATCTTACGGAGGTATTTCAATCATGAGGGGAATGAATCGGGTAAATAGACAAGTTCATTTCGCTCAGGTGGGGCAGTTCAGAACTAGAGGGTATAAATCTGGTGTGGGAGGGTGAGAATTCGAAAGGCAGTGAGGGGCAACGGCTGCACGCAGAGGGTGGTGCGTTTCTGGAATAAGTTACCAGACGAGCTGGTGATGGATGGTATAATTCCAATACTGTTAAGGAATCTGGGCGTGTACTTGAATAGGAAAGGGTTAGAGAGAAATGGGTCAAGTGCATGCAATCGCGGCTGGATCAGTTGAGGATATCTGTTCGGAATGGACGAGTGCGACCGAAGACTGTGTTTTCAGTGCTGTCCATATCTAATGGCTCTATGGTAGTGCAGGTGAAATGATAAAAAATATAAATTAAAAAAAAGAAGTAAAATTGTCTGAAGTTGTTGAATTCAAACAACTTCAGGTAATTTTATTTCAATTATTTTATTTAACTTTTTTAGTTGTGTTTTTTTTTCCACTGTTCTGTACCTCTTATTTCTTGACTGTCTGTCTTTCTCTCGCTCCCCACTCTCTCAATACCTTTTTCTTCTCCTCTTCCCGCTTTGCTACCCTTCTCCCCTGTGTTCGATTTTGTCTCTGCTTCACCCATCCCTCACATATTTTGTCACATAGCGCTGGCTTTAGCCTGGGTCATTCACGCCTCTTAATCTCCCGTTAATCTCTGCATGCACTGTCATTATCACCTTTGCATCTGGAGCCTTGACTCACCTTCTCTCAGCGTGGTATAAATAGCTCCATAATACTCCCCCTTTGTTTTTATCTTTATCTTTAATCAGTTAGACTGGAAACGTCAGCTCTTTTCTCTCCTTGCAGATGGTGCCAGACCTGCTGAGATTTTCCAGCATTTTCTCTTTTGGTTTCAGATTCCAGCATCCGCAGTAATTTGCTTTTATTAATGGCTCTATGATATTGCTGGTGATATGATAACTCCAGTGTCGATGCATGAGAGGTGAGCAAGCGAACGAATTGCCTCTGGAAGTCGTGTGACGAGTATTAACAGAGATCCAGGAAAATAACACGAACGAATCTTTGATTGAATTGAAGCGTGAACTCTGGTTCTCCTCCGAGGCTGTGCCAGGTCTGCCTAATACTGCACATATTTCATGTTTTGCATTTGTTGGTGAAAACAACTGAGACTGGTTGATTTGCTGCAGACAACATCCACCAGTCATCACGGCTACGGCGATCAAGTCGTGCGTCTAACCCGGTCAAATGTTTTATTGCGCATATGGCGCTTCCGGCTTTGTGAAGCACGTTGTTTGGAAACACAGCTGAGATCCGGCATGCGAGCAGGGAATTCATGTTCCACGACAGCGATTGTCGGCTTTCGTATGAATACACTTCTCAACCGATCATGTGACAAACGCTTGCAGACAGTGAACCGTGATACCGCGCTGCTGACCACACAAGCGCTGCACATGCTCAGTGTGGTGATTGAACCCACGACTTTGGCATCTTTTGCACCACGCTCGAACCAGCTGAGCTTACCAACCAATGCCTGCGGGCTAGCGAAAGCAAATGCCTATATTGCCGGTGCTCACAACCACGGCTGCTGTGCATTTTCTGCTTCTTATCGATCGCACGATCGTGTGAAGTATTTCCTTTTGTTGCAAAGGGTTTCAACAAAAAAAGCATTTCCTTTTCCAAACGCGCATACTCGACTTAACCATTTGCTCTGATATCCAAAATTAAGCACAATGTCCGGACGCATGCAAATTCAATCGCAACACCACCAGCTCAGCTGCAGCTTGTAACGTTGACAAATATCGTCTGGAGAAACGTACCTTCAACGATCGCTCACTGTTCTTCTGGATAGTCACAGACTTTTGGAGTCAGGGTTATGTGCTGCTGATAAACTGCTACGAACCTTAAGCCAAATGCATTTGAATTGTAATCGATCAGTGGGGTTCTTTCTGCTCCCGAACGACTCAGTTTCTTTGGTGTCTGCAAGTTTAGGGCTCAACTTGCTCCACTTGTGCCACTCAGCTGTTCTAGAGAGATGCAGTGTAAATCGCTATGATAGTATAAAAGGGGACAAGCATTCCCCTGAGCAGGAGCACACTCAACCTCGTAATTTTCTGCGCCTCTATACCATCATAGAAGGACAGCACGCTCACCGATTGCATCACTGGAGCCAGAGAGTAACTGCGCAGTTTTTCCCATCTCCATTTTCGGTTCGAGATGAGCGGCTGTGCCGATGTTAAGGTGAAATGCTATTGAAGCATACATTTCAACAATATCCTGTACTGTCCCCCGAGTCTTTGATGTTTTGTCGGAATCGATCAATCTAATTTTTCAACATTCTCATTCAAGTGATCTTCACAGCCTCTGAAGACATGGAACTGAAAGATTCAGCTCATTCTCAGTTCCCACATGTCTGTCACTGTTCACTGAGTACTGATATTGTACATGTGTTATTCTTCCGAACATTTCCTCTGCTAGTATACTTATTGCTGCTTGCAAGCATCCTGTTCTGTGGTTACTGTGATCGTGGTTGTCGGTATTTTGCATTGTGACCACAGCAACCTCGATTTGAAACGAAATCACAGCACTAAGTGTTCTCTCCGTTGTCCTTTTTGTGACACATGCTAAGAAATTAATTGTTTTACCTTCAAATTCCGCTCTCTTACATCTCTGCGTTTCATATATCAGGATTCAAACTCACCCGTTGTCAGAGATTCCGGTCCTTCCCACGATCATTAAACCTCCTTTCCGTCCCTCCCCCCATTTCTCTGAGGCAATGCACAATCTATCACTCTCTTTCACATTCATACTGTTCTGTCTGTGCTGCTGCTGCGGTTACTGTTGTTGGGTGAACGTGCCCCAATCCCACCATCGGGACCTTCAAACAAGTCGATCCATTTGGATACCGCGGTTGTGAAATCAATCACTTTTTCACAGCTTTTACTGACCAGAGACAATTGTAGCGTCAGGCTCATGGAAAATACCCAGGGCAGTTCTGGTGAAAAGACATTTTATTGTTAAAGATCAGCTTTGTGGCTTTCTGTGTTGGTCTTGTGGTAATTTCATAGGACTGATAATCCAGAGACCGAGGTAATAGTCTGGGTACTCGGGCTTGAATCCCACCATGCCATGATTGTCAAATTTGGATCCAAAAAATATCTGCAAGGAAGAATCTAATGACGACTATAGATCCATTGACAGTTGTTGAAAGAAAATCTGTTTCACTGATGTCATTTCAGAATGGAATCTGCTATCCTTACTTGGTCTGGGCTGCATGTGACTTCAGACTCATAGCAATATGGTTGAGTCTCAACTGACCTCTGGGCAATTCGGAATGGGTAATAAATTCTGCTTAGCCAGAATCGCCCTCATACTAATCCAGAAATTTTTAAAACAAATGCTCATAAGACTCACACAAGAGTGTCGTTGTGCAGTTTTGCAAGTCACATTATAGCAGGGATGTTATCACACTGAGAAAATTGCAGGAGTTATTTACCGGGATACTGTTTGGGCTGAAGAGTTTCAGTTGTGAAGAAAGACAGGACAGAGTGGAGTGTTTGTCGCAGTGCAAAGGGGATGTAGACAAGACATGATTGAGTTCAGGTGTGGACAGGGTTGACTGAACGAGTTTCCCATTGATGGAGGGATAGATCAACAGGGGCCAGAGACTTAAGGAGAAAGACAGAAAGGTTTGAGAAGATGTGCGAAAAAGCTTTATCAGCCAGTGGGTAGTTGGAATTTGGAATACACTGTCTGCATTGTTCAGAGCGGCAGAAATCATTATAACATGAATAAATATTCAGATGCGAACTTTTGATACCAAGACATATAAGGCTGTGGGGTTAGCATTGTAAAACGGGATTCAGTTCATTAGGCAGTTGTTTTTGACAAGTGTGGCCACATTTAGTTGAAGGGCCTTCTTTGACGTTCTTGTCCTCGGTAGTATAATGATTAATGTCCCCGCCTGTAACAGGGCTCAATTTTCCCCTGGGACAATGTAAATATTTTAAAACTGTCGCTCCATTCCCACATGTGGGTATTGATACCTGTCCATCCATTCTCGATGGGGCATGTGACAGTGCTGCCTGAATCAAGGTGGGGAAGCTGAAAATGTGTTGCTGGAAAAGCGCAGCAGGTCAGGCAGCATCCAAGGAACAGGAGAATCGCCGTTTCGGGTATCAGCCCTTCTTCAGGAATCCTGATTCCTGATGACGGGCATATGCCCGAAACGTCGATTCTCCTGTTCCTTGGATACTGCCTGACCTGCTGCGCTTTTCCAGCAACACATTTTCAGCTCTGATCTCCAGCATCTGCAGTCCTCACTTTCTCCTTAAAGTTGGGGAAGGACTGCAACTCTCAGGGACGCAGAGTGTCAGTGAACGGCCAAACACGTGACTTCTGCAAACTACACCTTGTGCCTGTGTTGGAATGAAAAGCATTTGACAGACTTGTTCCGGATTGAAGTGTTTACTAGAAGCAGGAAGCTAAGGAAGAAACAACATAAACGCATTCAACTATGAATGCAGAAACATTTCCCGCAGCACGAATGAAATTGTAAAGGACAGAGTAGCGTTTCGATACATTGAATTTGGTTCATTTGTTTTGATGAGGCTGTTACCAGGGTAGAAAACCATTACGAAATGATACAGCATATGCTCAGTATGATGGAACATTGTCTCAGTAATTCGCATTGCTGTTCAGAGGGAGGGTTAGGTTGATTGGCAAAGTTAAATTGCCCTCTCTGTGTCCAGGGAGTGAATTAAGTATATTAGGTGAATTAGCCCTGGGTAACGCGGGGATAAGGTCAGAAGTCACAGGACGTCAGGTTATACTCCAACAGGTTTATTTGAAATCATATGGGGGAGGGATTCCCCTTCTTCAGGTGAAATATAAGGAAATAGGGAGGGGAGCTAGGTCTGGGTGAGATGCTCTTCAGAGAGTCAACACCGGTTCGATTGACTGAAATGCTCTTTCTACACTGTAGGATTCCGTGATTCTATGAATTGATAATGATGGTGTTTACTGGGGTGTAAAACCATTAGAGAAGATGCTGATGGGGGTGTACTGAGGATGAGATTTTATTCACTTGTCTTCTTGGAAAATTGAGAACAGTTATCCCTGAACCAAGGAAAACTTAATGGTTTTTTTCAGGTTATGAAATGTTTGAACAGACTAAATAGGTGGAAAATTCCCTCTTTCAAGTAAGTAAACATCGAGATGCCAGGCATTCAATAGCTTTGATAAAACCTTGGAAGGGCAAAGAAATGATGAGAACAGAATCGCTGTCACTCCGAGAATCTGTTTTTCAAAATATTTGGAAAGGCACATTTGGTGACATACAAGGAATACATTTCACAAGGAGAGAGACAGCGTGTGGCTAGGTAAAGGTGCAGAGGTGGGGTGTAGTCGGTCGGAAGTTGCGGGAAACAATGTCTCAGTTGCTTAACTTTAAATGTAAAGAAATTTCTTTAATGTGTGCAACTGAATAAATTCGCTTCCAAAACTCTGCATTTTGAAAGATTTGGCATAATATTCCACCTAAAGCATTGTAAATGGAACTGAGTGGATTTTTATTTATTGTGAACAGAAGATATTACATAATGAATAGGAAGTGACCAGTTGCTTGGAGATCGACTTCCTGCTTTCATCATATGCTTTAAGGATGTGAGAACAAACACCATGATGTTTGGTCCATTTAATACTCAACATTTAATAAAGCAACAAGCAACAAAACTGGTGGGTTTTCTTTAGCACTTTACCCTCTGAAATTCTAAGCAGTATTTTCCTTAAGCTGAAATAAAGTCAGAGCAAATTTTAATACAACATTAATCGTTCCAATGAGATATATCTAATTCACTTCTGATCATTATAATGAAAATTGTGAGGTTTCAGCAAAATTAAAATGAAAGGAACAAATCAGCATTTCTTGCGATTGAATCCAATTCAGGTTCAGCCACATGAGAAAGGCCATTGAGCGACAACATCACCTTTATTTCACCCACCATGGCTGCTTCTTCACGTGGTAGAAAAAGTGACTGAAGAAATTATGAGTCAAATGTAGGTGTAAATATGACGGAAAATTCTTGTCCTGTTTCATTCTGACTCAGTTCTGACTCAGAATGTATTACTGACAGCTATTCATTCTGACCAGCATGGCTATTTATTGGAATTTGCTGTTATTATAATTCAAGTGAAAGCAGTAACACAATGGTGTGGATTCGATTCCGCTCTGGAACTTTCTCATCCATGACTTTCACTGCATATAACCTGATGAGGTCACATGTCACCCCACTACAAAATGTGCAGAGGAGATTGTGAGATTACGGTGCTGGGTTATTATACCGCTGTGCTCCACATTCACGGGTTCGAGTCACACTCTGGTTGCTAACTTTACACACCGCTCTAGTAGTTTTCCTTTGCACCTCACACTCTGGTATACACTGGATCGAGAATCTTGCCCTTCACTGCACGGAAGATTCACAAATAATCTTCACCACATTAAAGTCGAAATGAAGAGTGAGAGCAGCCATTCTATTCAATTGGAGATGAAATTGGTGTAATGAGAAGGAACGCATTTTTCTTTCTGCCCTAAATTCCATCTTGTCTTTCTATGAATTTACATCGAAAGAAAGAGAAAAAATTAACAAGAGATCGGGAGCACAAGTTTATCCAGTGGGGTTGTTCATGAGTATTTTAACCTAACACTTCACACAAAGATTGATCAGCATTTCAAACAGTCACTCGGAATTGGAAACACAGAAAACTTCTTCAATGAAACAAACATTTCATTCTTTCACAAATTTCTGCTGTGTGCGAATCATACAAGGATCCATTATCCAGAGTGATCACTGACTTGCCAACTGTATAAGATCTGGCAACTTCCTTCAGCAATCACAGCTTCTGGACAGCCACCTGTGCTGGGGCCCAGTGTCATTTGTCGCCCCCAGGTCATAGCACATTTCTTCTTCCTGAGTATTCGAGGCTTGTTCCTGATCTGTTTTATCTGTTTAATGAACCTTTTCTGTCACTTCTTCCCATCCCCTCACATTTCTGAACTTATGAATAAAATAAGGCGTTAGACGAAATGTTAAACCAAGTGGAAGTATGCTATTCAGCCCAAGGAGTCTGCTCAACCATTCAACGAACTCATGGTTGATCTGATTTGGAGATGCCGGTGTTGGACTGGGGTGTACAAAGTTAAAAATCACACAACACCAGTTTATAGTCCAACAGGTTTAATTTGAAGCACACTGGATTTCGTAGCGATGCTCCTTCATCAGGTGATAGTCACTCCGAAAGCTAGTGTGCTTCCAATTAAACCTGTTCGACTATAACCTGGTGTTGTGTGATTTTTAACATCGTTCATCTGATAATCTTGAATTTCTTTCTGCTCACTTAGATCAACAAAGTTCATCATCTTTCTTATTAACTATCTGGCACAGTTTGAAAATACCCAACCACACTGTCTCAACAGCGGTTACTGGAAAATGCCACAGATTCTTTGACTCCTAAGCAAAGAAATTACTCCTCATTTCTGAATTAAATGGGCAATATCTAATTCTGAGATTATGTCCTCTAGTGCTCTCCTCAGAGCATAGGCCAAGCCACCTGCCCGTATCTACCCTGTCAAGATCCCACGAATATTGGAAGTTTATAATTGTTATTATGTGAATATAGATTTCCCCTCCTCCTCCTTTGTTTCAAGGAGAATAATCCCAGTCTAACCAATCATTTCACGAAGTTCTACTGTATACAGAGTTAGCAACATGTTTGTAAGTCTGCGCTGTCCCTTACAGCATCCTTACATATTATTAAGACAGGTGGAGAAATGTCGGCAAGGAAACGGGTTGAAATATCAGGCGCAGATGGGAATTGAAACTTGAAATCAGAAAGCGATTAGAATCGGATTGACCCACAGAAGGACCAAATACAGCGAAGATAACTCTGACAAATGAGAATCTACTCATATTCGATTGACATTCAATGGCTTCAATGTAACTGAATTCCTCCGTGTAATCGTCCTGGGAGCTAGTATTTAGGAAAAATGCAACCTGACCGCCCATATAAAGAAGTTGACGACAAAAACCTGTCCTTGGGTGGACTTTGTTTGATTATTAACTCAACTCTTGTCTCCTTGAAGCCTACATCATCCGCAATGCACAAATTAGATGTTAAACAGAACTCTCTCCATTTGCCTCGGTGGGTGCAGCTTCAATGCCACTGAAGGAACTTGGCACCCTCCACTACAATGCAGTCACTAAACTGTATATTGTTCAACACCTGAATATTTATTCCCTTAACTGCTAAGGCGCAATTACAGCAGAGTGCACCACATAGAAGATTCACTGGAGTAAGTCATCCAGGCTTTGTTTGCAGAATCTTTAAAGCTCAAAAATTGTAATGACTATAAGGACAAGTTTGAAGATGCACTGAATCTTCACCATTTGCAAATTACCCTCTAAGGCACATACCAGCATGACCTGGAGAGGAATCAGTGGTAAATTCATTGAGCGGTGAAGTAGTTTGATGGGCAAAGTGTTACACTTCAGCCCTCTATCTTTCATCTTTCAATTTTTAAAAATGTAGATTATTGCATGGACCAGACTTGTGCTCGTTCCTTTAGTTGTTTCCTAAACTGGCGGTTGCTAAAGATCGAATATCATCCACTTTCTGTTGTCAACAATAGAAAATATCCAAAATCCTCTGGAACGACTGATCTCCCTGCCTAACAATCTTCAGGGATCTGTGAATGTCCACTCCAAGATCTCTTTGTTCCTGTGCACCACTCAGAATCCTCACTGTTATTGTTACAACTTCCCAAATTCACTACCACTCATTGGTCTGGATTCAATTCCATTCGCCATTTTTCCTTTCCACCCGCTGGATACATCCCTGTGGTCCCTGACATTATTCATCATAGTCAACGACACGACTATGTATCGTCAGTAAATTTCTACATCTTGACTCCGAATAAAAAAGTGTGAATTATTGATCTACATCAGGAGACAGTGGTACCTCACTGGGAACAAGCGTCCAAACATGGTTCCTTGCTGCATGGGATGAACAACTGCCATGTTCCAATCTCCAAGGGTTGCTAGCCCAGTAACTCGCCACTACATTTGCAGATGACACAAAGATTGGCAGAGTAGCCAGAAAACAGAGGGGACTGTCAAAGAATGAAGGGGAATATAGATAGACAGAAGAGTTGAGCGGAGAAGTGGCAAATGGTGTTCCATCCAAGCAAATGTGAGGTGATGATTTGGGAAAGTCTAATTCCAGAGCCAAGTATACAGTAAACGGAAGAGCCTTTGGTAAACTTGAGAAGAGAGATTTAGGTGTTCAGGTCCTTTGTACCCTGAAGGTGACTGCACAGGTGGATAGAGTGGTCAAGAAGGCATATGGCATGCTTGCCTTCACAGGATAGAGCATTGAGTATAAGAGCAGGCAAGTCCTGCTAAAATTGTACAAGAGTTTGTTTCGGCCGCGTTTAGAATACTCTGTACAATTCTGTTCGCCAAATTACCAAAATTATGTGGACGTTTAGGAGAGAATGCGGAGAAGGTTTACGCAGATGTTGCCTGGTATGGAAGATGCAAGCTCTGAAGAGAGGTTAAATAGGTTACTTCTGCTTTCATTAGAAAAAACGAGATAGAGAGGACCTGATTGAGGTCTACAATATCATGAACGGTGCAGACAAGGTGGATAGAGATAAGCTTTTCCCCAAGATGAGGGATTCAATAATGAGAGGTCACGCATTCAATGAGAGAGGTGAAACGTTTAAGGGAGACAGACATGGAAAGTATTTTACACGGAGGGTGGTAGGTGCTGGAATGCGTTGCCAGCAAAGGTAGAAGAGGCAGGCATGGTAGTTTCATTTCAGGTGCGCCTGGACAGATGCATGTGTAAGTGAGAAGCAGAGGGATACGGATGCTTAGAAATTGGGCGACATGTTTAGATAGTTGATTTGGACAGGCTCAGGCTTGGCCGTCCAAAGGGCCTGTTCCTGGGCTGCACATTTTCTGTATTCTTTGTTCTTCTTTGTTCACTACACTACCAACTGTGCGTTACAGGTGAAGTAGTGCTACTTCTGCAATCATAATTACTTATGCAAGGTAATTGAACTCACACCAGTGTACAATTGTTTCAACTAAGAGCTGAGTCAACAAGAATGAAACCTACATGAAGGAAATATATAATTGCTTTCATATTAGCTAAAATGTGCATACAAGAATGAAAGGTGTCTGCAAATAAAGGTATATGGTACAGACAAATAGATAAGGTGCTGTGAGGATGTAGGTTAAGCCAGATATGCTTGTACAAGCAGTGGTTATAAACATTTGTTTACCCTTTCTGCAAAAACAAAAAAAAAACAAACCCCAATTAATAGGGAGTAAGGTTCAATATGGTTGGGGAAAGGGAGGAAATGTCACAAGTGGGGGAAATAAATCGCAGTGAAGGAGGATATACCTAACAGTTGACCACAGCTAGGATGTGGTGAAAATGCCAAGCAAAACCTGCACTTTGTTATGCACAAGGCTGGATAAGGCAAGAGAGAAACAATAGTAATGGGCACTGGGTTTGGAGTAGCGAATCCTATGTACTTGCTAAACTCTCCGAGTCTATTTCAGGCACCATGCTTGCAAGCGCATAGGAAACATACTGATTGCTTCAGATCTTGTATTGCACTGAAATTATTGATGTGAGTGGGCTTAGTTTCTCACAATTGGGGAATCAACTGGGATATTCTTCCATCGCCGGGGGGAATGGCTGGCCCTGGACACTGGGAAGATGCCTCCCATTCACAATTGAGGAGCGGTTTCTTGACCCGGTTTTGCCCACTCCCTTGGGAGACTGGTATGAATCCCACAAGAGAGACATCTGAGTCAGACAGTGAAAGGAGGTCGATAAAAAAAATGGTAAAAAAAGCAGCCAGGCAACTCTGTGCACAGACGAACGTCAGAAAATTGACTTTTAAGTATTAACTTGGTGGCCGGGTAAAGGGGTTTTTAATCGCTGAGGGACTGGTGAGGGCCCCAAGAAATGGCGGGTAGGCAGAGTAAGTCGAACTGTCATGGAGTAAAGGAAGAAAAAGTCCCTGGTAACATTCCTCCTAAAAGTCCTTTGGGGAGGATGTTGAGGGAATGGACAAGTAACACTTGTACAAGGGAAAAAGATAAAAAGAAAATGATTAAATATTGTTGTTTATTATGGACCAAAGACCCAATCCTTCGTCCATCTGTCTTCTGGCCAAAGTATGGTTCGGCCGAGGATTGGGTCTGTCAGTATTGAAATTTGTATGTGAATAAAAAACAACCTTTTAGTCAAGAAGAGGCGGAGTATGCGTCCTGTTGGAAAGGCAGTTTGGGAATGATGGTAGTAAAGACAAAGGATTCCCCCTCTACCCCACCCAGTCCCTGGGATCCTTTTGCCTGTTTGCACTCCCACCCCCGTACCATAAAATCAGATTAGGTGAAAATGGGGTAGGAGGAGAGACAGACATACAGGGACAGAGAACGGATGACCCACAAGAGGAGGACGAAGGGGCGGTGGACGGGGATGGTGTTGTTCCCGACCATCAATCCGCAACAAAAGAAAGGAAAGATAAAGTAGATGTAGAGGAGGCCTCTAGAGTATCTGAACGAAAGCCTAAGGGGGAAAACAAAAAAAAAAGGGGAAGAATATAAAGACTTATCCCCTTCGGGAAGTACCAATAGGGGACAAAGAGATTGGGTTTGTAAGTGCCCCCCTCACCAGTGGAGAGGGCAGAACATTTAAAAATGAGATGAACGTCCTGGTAGAGGATCCGGTAGGACTGTCTGAACAAATTGATGAATTTTTGGGGCCCAGTCTGGATACGTGGACTGAGTTAATGTCTATTTTGAATATACTATTTACTGGGGAAGAAAGGGGACTTATACCAGGAGCAGCCATTAAAATATGGGACAGGTAACACCCCATTGGCGATGGGGATACTGGACAGGGAGAGACGGAGTTTCCCCTCAGAGACACCCAGTAGGAAAATCAAAACCCGGAGCATAGAGAAGAAATAATGGAATTGAAAGACCTGATTCTAAAAGGAATAAGAGAGGCAGTTCCCAAGTCGCAAAATTTTAATAAAGCCTTTGAAGTTAGACAGGAGAAAGATGAGACTCCCCCAGCTTTCTTGCAAAGATTAAGAGACTCAATGCGGAAATACTCTGGAATGAACCCTGAGGACCCAGTGGCACAGGGTCTTTTGAAAGTACATTTTGTGACAAAGGCAAGGCTAGACACAGAGAAGGATACTGAAGATAGAAGGGAGGAATGAAACACCATTAGATGAATTATTAAGAGAGGCACAGAAAGTGTTTGCAAAGAGAGAGGATAAGATACAAACAGAAGGCAAAAATGATGGTAGCTACGATTGATGATGTAGTTAAGAAAAGAATGGAACCAATAGTGAGCAACCAGAGCGGTGGGTGGCAGCATTTAGGACATAGAGGAAGAGGGAGAGGGAGAGGAAAAGGGGGAGCATTTGATAGAAGGTTCGGGCTACAGGAGCAGAGATGGAAGTCTCCATTGTTATTGCACAAACTCGGGCATTTTAAGCGGGAGTGTCCTCATCTACAAAGGGAAGAAAGGACAATTCCGCTTATGAATCTTGATGAAGAATAGGGATGTCAGTGGTTCCTGCCCCCGGGGAGCCACTAGGAACTCTTGATAAACTTGAAGGTGGGACCCTGTGGGGAAGAGGTAGTCTTCCTCGTAAATACGGGGGCAGCACGGTCATCACTGAATTTTATACCAAAGAAGTAGGAATGTCAACACGGCCAATTACAGTTTCCAGGATAAAAGGGGAAGGATTTACTGTTCCAGTATTTGAACCTATGATGACAGAAGGTCCTAAGTATACAGTCACAGGGGAACTGTTGCATATCCCTGATATAGGAAGTAACTAACTAGGGAGAGATTTAATTATCCTTTTAGGACTGAAGATTTGAATTCAGGAAAAAGAATTAGTTGTACAAATGGCAATGTTGACAGAAGATGTGGAGAGAGAGAGAGATAGACCCTATTAAATGGGCTAGAGAAGGGAATCGTGGAAAAAAAACAGATTCGTCCCCTCGAAATAAGTTTAAAAAGGAAAGGGGACGTTGTTTATGAGCGACAATATCACATTTCCACAGAAGGTAAACGAAGACTACAGCCAGTAATTGAGGAGCTAGAGATGGACTGTTGGAGCCATGTATGTCTCCTTATAATATCCTAATTCTACCAGTGCGAAAATCCGATGGGGTAGATATAGGGGTATGGGTGGGTTGCGCTTCGGCGGGGGGGTGTGGACTTGTTGGGCCGAAGGGCCTGTTTCCACACTATAAGTGGGCGGCACGGTGGCACAGTGGTTAGCACTGCTGCCTCACAGCGCCTGAGACCCGGGTTCAATTCCCGCCTCAGGCGACTGACTGTGTGGAGTTTGCAAGTTCTCCCCGTGTCTGCGTGGGTTTCCTCCGGGTGCTCCGGTTTCCTCCCACAGTCCAAAGATGTGCAGGTCAGGTGAATTGGCCATGCTAAATTGCCCGTAGTGTTAGGTAAGGGGTAGATATAGGGGTATGGGTGGGTTGCGCTTCGGCGGGGCGGTGTGGACTTGTTGGGCCGAAGGGCCTGTTTCCACACTGTAAGTAATCTAATCTAATCTTATCGATTGGTGCAGGATTTGAGAATATTGAATCGAATAGAACAAATGAGGCACCCAGTGCTGCCAAACCCCTATACGTTATTAAGTAAGATCCCTCATGACCACAAATGGTTTAGTGTGATAGATTTAAAGGATGCCTTTTGGGCTAGTCCCTTGGCGGAGGAAAGTAGGATTTTGTTAGCCTTTAATTGGGACGATCCCAAGACAGGACGGAAACAGCAATACCAGTGTGCCGCGCTCCCCCAGGGGTTTACAGAATCCCCAAATTTATTTGGACAAGTGTTCGAACAAATATTGGAGCAATTTAGCAGCCCCAAGGGAACTACACTTTTGCAGTATGTCGACGACATCTTAGTAACAGGAAAGAAAAGGGAAAGAGCAGTAGGAGCCACTAAAAAAAAATGAATTTCCTGGGTCAGTAAGGACTGTGAGTATCTAAAAGCAAAATACAATATGTGGAGCGAGAATTGAAATACTTGGGACATTTAGTTGGTGAGGGAAATTGAAAGATCAGACCGGAATGGTAAGAGGGTATAGTGGGTATTCCGCTGCCCAGGACTAAACGGGAATTATGTAATTTTTTGGGTTTAAGGGGATATTGCAGATTGTGGATTGATTCTTATGCTGAAAAGACGAATAACTTATATCTCAAACTATTGAAGGAGGAACCAAAGTGTCTGAGTTGGGAAGAAGAGGAAACATAACTATTTAAGAATTCAAAAGAGATTTGATCCATGCCCGCATGTTAGCTTTACCTTCTCTAGATAAACCTTACCACCTCTTTGCTACTGGCGATAACGGAGCGGCTTTAGGAGTATTAACCCAGAGATGGGGAGGAATGAGACAGCCAGTAGCATATCTTTCGAAGCTATTGGATCCAGTCTCCCGGGGGTGGCCTGAATGTGTGCAGGCCGTGGCTGCCACTGCACTGTTGGTGGGGGGAAGCAGGAAGCTTACACTTGGGGGAGCCCTAATAGTAAGCACCCCACACCAAGTGAGAACGATCATAAACCAAAAAGCTGGGCGATTGTTGACAGACTCGCGGGTTCTGAACTTTGAGGAAATACTAATAGAAAATGATGATCGAGTGTTGGTCACGGACAATTTTTAAATCCAGCTGACTTTCTTTGGAAAGATAAAGGAGAATCTCCTCAGAATCCAGAGCACAACTGCCTTGACATTATAGAATACCAAACTAAGGTCTGCATGGACCTGAGAGATGTTCCACTTCATGCAGGAGCCTAACTTTTTATAGACGGATCATCCCGGGTGACTGAAGGGAAAAGAAATAATGAGTATGCAGTTGTAGACAGGACGAAAGGTAGTGTGGTAGAGGCAGGAAGGTTGCCAAATGGGTGGTCACCTCAGACCTTCGAACTCTACGCATTGGAAAGAGCTCTTAGAGCGTTAGAAACTAAAGAGGGAGCAGCATACAGTGACTCTAAATATGTATTTGGTGTTGTGCAAACTGTTGGAAAGATATGGCAGGAAAGAGCACTGATCAATAGCCGGGGGAAGGAATTAGGACATGAGGAGTTGGTTAAACGTCTCTTGGAGTCCCTATTACTCCCCTGAGAAATAGTGGTGGTGCATGTAAATGGTCATCAGAAAGGAAATGAACCAGAAGTTAGGGGGAATAGATTAGACGATGAAGTCGCTGAGGAAGCAGGCCTGGACCCACAGGGCGTGCTGATTCATTCCCTAATACCTACTGTCCCTGATCCCCAGAAGCTCCTATATTTACTGAAAGAGAAAAAAAAGAATTTAAAGATTTAGGGGGTTCAAACACAGCAGATTGGATGTTACCCGATGGAAGAGAAATGTTAAACAAAATGATGATGAGAGAAATTATGGCCATGCAACACCAAAGCAGCCGTTGGGGAGTACAAGCAATGTGTGATTTAGTTCTTAGGGAATATGGATGTAAAGGAATATATACAATTGCTAAACACATATGTGAGGGATGTATAATATGCACAAAGGTAAATAATAAAGTCTTGAGAAAACAGACCCCGGGAGAAAGAGACCCGGGATTGAGAACCTCCCAGAGTATACAAGTAGATTATACTGAACTACCCAGAGTAGGAAGACTAAAGTATATGCTGGTCATAGTAGATCATCTATCTGGTTGGGTTGAGGCATACCCCCGAGCCACCGCCACTGCGAGTGCGGTGTCTAAAACAATATTCGAGCATATAATTCCCCGATATGGGCTAGTGAACCGTATAGATTCCGACCAAAAACTCATTTTACCTCTGAAGTGTGACAGGAGATAATGAAAGGGTTGGAAATTTCCTGGGAGTTCCATGCTCCATGGCACCCGCCAATATCAGGAAAGGTTGAGAGAATGAACCAAACACTCAAACGACAGCTCTCTAAATTGATAATAGAAACCAGACTCCCTTGGACCAAATGATTACCTATCGCTCTCTTACGAGTAAGAACAGCCCCAAGGAAAGATTTGGGACTATCCCCTATGAAATTATACTTGGATTACCTTATCTGGGAACGAACGGAGAATTGACAATTCCCGAAACTAAAGACTTGTTCTAAAGAAATATATACTGGGCTTGTCCGCCTCTTTGTCTCTCCTCAGGAAACAGGGTGTATTGGCACAGACTCCACCCCTTGAATTCACCGTTCATCCCATCCGGCCAGGAGATTGGGCCTCAGTAAAATCATGGACAGAAACTAAATTGCAGCCGGACCGGGAAGGGCCGTACCAGGATTCTTTGATTACCGAAACGACAATAAGGACAGCGGAGAAAGGCTGGACTCACTACACTCGGATCAAAGGGCCAGTGAAATCTCCAGTTGAGGAAGAAGTCTGGACAGCCGAATCAACGGAAGACCCGCTGAAACTCAGGCTGAAGAGACTTAGAGTAACTGATTATACAGTGGCGACTCGAGTGCGGGATTATTTCTGTAGGATTGTGTATTAAGTTTTATTGTGCTTCAGCAGAATTTTTAGAATGCTGGGGATGCTTAGAGGTATGATGCTAGCTCTGTAAGTATTGGAATTTTGTCAAATATAATTTCATATGCATTATTAACGGTCCCTGAGTCTGATAATCCATACGTAATAGACCTGATGCATGCAGTTTAGTAAATTGTGGTGATGTAGATAATCAGAGACAGTACCACAGCTCAGAGATACATCTTAAGTCCTTTGGGGATGGTACTTGGTATAATGGTCTTGTCACAATACACTGGGCCACCTTCCAATCACCTCTCAATTGTCCCGATAAAGAGTGTAACCCAATATACCTAATGATAAAGAAAACCACATGGCACAAAGCAATTCTCGGGGTGGGGGGGGGGGGGGGCACCTATGAGATACAATTAGATGAAACATTTGGGATAGAAATGTAAGCAAACGGGAAGGATTTCTCGGGCTGTTGTTTTCAAATTAGTGTAGGACAGGGAAAACGGGCAGAACTATTGGATAATAAGGTACAACCTTTCACCCCTCCCGATGATCCTACAGTAGTAAAAATTATAGTGATAAAGGACTTGAAACAGATCATCAAAATAGAAACTGGATATTGGGATGCAAATGCCTGGGTTGAATGGGTAAAGTGTACTGTAAAAAGTCTGAACAAGAGCAATTGCTATGCATGTGTCTCCAGGAGACCAGTGACCAAGGTTCCCTTTCCACTCGGGTGTAAGCGAGACAGGAAGGGCATGAAATGTATAATAGCCCTGTCACAGGATAAGACTGCATGGAATGATAGGAATTGTACCTCCCTATGTCTGACGTTCGCTCCCTTGGAGAAGAAAGATTCAAAAGCCCACACACCGCCCACGTTTTCAGCTGCAGTCGGAAATCACACGACGTGTGTGCGTAGATAAGGTGCAAATCGCTCTAGAGATTTGGGGGAGATGAAAGTATGTACAGAGATTAACAATATCACCGAAATGGACAAGGCAGGGAACTACTCAGCACCAAAGCCTCCCCGAGCGGATCTGTGGTGGAACTGTGGAGGCAAAATATTGAGACCCACCCTACCATCGGTTTGGAGAGGGATATGTGCAATTGTACAATTGGTAATTCCATTTACCCTGGCATTTGAGAAGGGAAAGATAGTGGGGGAAGAGGGAAGTAGTAAGAGATCACTGTTAGATACTTCTTTCAATGGCAGGATTTATCTCGATTCTGAATGAGTCCCTAGGAGGGTACATGATGAGTTCAAGCCTCGTAATCAGATTACAGAAGGCTTTGAGTCAGCTTTCTATTGATGGGTAACAATTAATAAAAATATAGATTGGATAAATTACATTTTCTATAATCAACAGCGATTTATAAATTATACAAGAGATGCGGTTAAAAGAATATCAGAACAGCTTGATGTGACAAGTAGGATGGCATGGGAAAACAGAATGGCCCTTGATATGGTTTTAACGGAAAAAGTGTGTGTGTGTGTGTGTGTGATGTTAGGAGGAAGCTGTTGCACCTTTATTCCTAATAACACTGCACCTGATGGTTCTATTACTCGGGCATTAAGCGGATTGACGACCTTAGCAGAGGAACTAGCTGAGAATTCAGGAGTAGACACATCTCTCACGGGATGGCGTGAATCATGGTTTGGAAAATGGAAGGGGGTGGTGGTTTTGATCCTTACTTCCCTGATAGTAGTAGCCGGAGTATTGGTAGCCATTGGCTGTTGTATCATGCCCTGTATACGAGGACTCAATCAAAGGCTGATTCAATCAGCCTTAATAAAACAGATACCCCTAAAATGGAATCAGGCAGAGGAACTTTGTCGATTAAATAATGAGGGGATGAGTGAGACCCAGATGGATGAAATATCCAGAATGATGCTTGCGAATCTTGGGAGCAATACTTAAAAGAAAAATGCAGAAGATAACAAATGGTAATTGAAAAAAAAGGGGGAAATTTGGGATATAGGTAAAGTAGTGTCACTTCTGCAATCGTCATTATTTATGTAAGGTTAATGCACTCACACCAGTGCATAATTGTTTCAACCAAGAGCTGAGTCAACGAGAATGAAAACTATGCGAAGGAAATATATAATTGTTTTTGTATTAACTAAAATGTGCATACAAGAACGAAACGTGCCTGCAAACAATGGTAGATGTTACAGACAACAAGAGAAGGTGCTGTGAGGATGTAGGTTAAGCGAGATTTATTGTACAAACAGTAGTTATAAGCATCTGTTTCCCACTTTTGCAAAAACACAAAAACAAACCACTATTAAAAAGTCATAAGGATCAATATGGTTGGGGCAAGGGAGGAAATGTCACAAGTCGGGGATTTAGATAGAAGTTATGGAGGATATACCTCACAATGGACCACAGCAGGATGTGGTGAAATGGCCAAGTAAAGCTTGTCATTTGTTAAGCACAAGGCCGGATAAGGCAAGCGAGAAACAATACTAATGGGCACCGGGTTTGGAGTAGTGAGTCCAATATAAGATATGTATTTGCTAAACTCTGTGTGCCTTATTCCAGGCACCACGCTTGCAAGCGTCTAATAAACAAACTGATTGCTTCAGATCTTGTCTTGGGCTGAAATTATTGAAGTGAGTGAGCTTTGATTCTCACAGTCTGTAATTTGAATTTACTGTACTTTCTATTCTCTCAAGTTCTCATATTAATTGCTCTTCATTTTCTTCTTAACTTTGAGACAAGTCTCAAAATTCCGGGCACAATAAAAGCGATATGAATTATAAATTAGTATCTGGACAAGAGAACCAATGAACAGCTACATAGACCTCTTGAAGATGGGGGCTGGGTATTGAGAACAGAGGATCAGTGGTTAGCACTCGTGTCTTACAGTGTTATGCACTTGGGTTTGAGTCCATCCTCAGTCACATGTTTGTGTGAAGTTTGCATGGTCTTGTTTTCTCCCACAATGCAAAGATATGCAGGTGAGGTAAATTGGCCATGCTTAGCTGCTTGTTCTGTTCAGGGATGTGTAGGTTGTATGCATTAGTCAGGAGTAAATGTCCAGTAATCTGAGAGCAGAATGGTGCTGAGTGGATTATTCTTTGGAACGTCAGTGTAGACTTGTTGGGCCAAATGGCCTGTTTCCACATAGTAGGGATTCCATAAATTTAGAATTATGTTTCGCTAAACAAAACTGACATTTTTTTAAATGTTGCATTTAAAACTTATCTTTAACTGTCAATTGTCAATCTTATAAAATATCTCAATGTTTCTGAAATCAATGTTCAAACAAAACACTGCACATAATGCCGCACAAAGATCTTCATGACCATCTAATTACTGTTCAGTGGAATAATCACAGTAAAAGTTTACTGTTTCTGAGATCAATCCCCACTATTACAGTCAGGATCTGGTTGTCATTCCCTTCAATAAATGCAATCGTTGTCATCTGGTATTTCAGCTCAGTCGTTATAACCATACTGGTTGTTCAAAGCATGGTTATTCTGTATTATGAATGGCCAAGGGTTCTAACGGCAAGAGATGTTGTTCCATTTGATTTGTTGCATGTTCTCAAACAAGTTTTCAATATAAATATTACAAAAAATGTGTTTATTTGGTCTTGTTCAACTGCTGATGCTAACATTTTCAGTTCATGTTCATTAAGCATATTTGGAGAAAGTGAGGAAAGCTGTGGTGTTGCAAAAGTGCAGGCACATTCAAAGAGCAGGAGTATCGAAAAAATTCCTGAGGAAGGGCTTTTGCCCAAAACGTCGATTCTGCTTCTCCTTGAATGCTGACTGACCTGCTATGCTTTACTGGCACAACGCTCTTGCCATTAGAAATATTTGACTAAGTATTCAGAGACAATACTAAAAGTTACCTCTGTCTATTTAATTTACTGTGCTTTCATGTTATTTGCTCCTCTTTTTCTTCTTAAATCTGATACAAATTTCAAAATACAGAACACATTAAAATTCACATGAATTATAAATTTGCATTCTCGACAAGAAAACCAATGGAAGGCGATATAGAATTCTTGAACAGCCTACACATTTGAATGAAAAAGCAATTCCTTCGAAAAAATGTTTCCACGTCTGTATCTTTTGCTCAATTCAATAATCCTGCAAGTAGTTTATAATTGCCAGTTGATCTCACTGAATAAGTACCGAATCAATGTCAATGTAACAGCTGAAACATTAACAACAGATTGATAACTGGGTGTTAAAGACCTTATTTGAAGTGAACAAATGTTTGGAATTTACTTGAATTCCACCAGGAAATATTCTTGAATCTTACTATAAGAAGTGAGATATGTGAGAGATGTGCAAACCTTATTTTTAAATGAACAAACTCCAATATTTTCAAAGCATTTCAATCTTACTGTTGAAATGAACAGGTGAATGGAAAAATAAAAACAAGTTTCTGACAATTCATAAACTGAACAACAATTGCAAATTCACTTTGACCAAAGGACAGAGTAATATTTAGATGAATCACAACATTTAGTTACAAAGTAGGCAATCAGCTGACTGACAAGTAATAGGTGGTAGCATTTGTTAGTTTACTGAAGAAGATATCAACTTTATTTCAAAGTTATAGCACGAGAGAATAATGTTTAATGTGTTTCAATTTTTTGGACTTGCCCCTTTACAACAAAAAAAGATCATTCTCATTACTTAGACATCGTAATCTTTAATTCTGCAACATTTTCAAATATTCTCCAGGAACCTATAAGCAACAGAATTAGATACTGGTATCCCCACTAGCCGAAAGTAGAGCGTTATTACGAAATCTTACATAAACTGAAAAGGCGTAGATCGAAGAAGTATTAATTTATATGGGAAACACCTCCCCTTTTTTTGTAAAAGTGAAAATTCCCTTTAGATTTCTTTCAGTTCGAGGAAAAAGGGACAGATGTAAGTCTTTTGTAAAAGCAAAGTGGCTAAAGCGAATTTTCCAACACATATTTATTGGTAACCTGACACAAGTAAGTATCAGATTTTGTGATTATTGATATAATAGATAAAAGCAGGTCTAATGTTGGATTGAAAAGCAGTTCAGTCTGTGCTTTGGTGCTCTCTAATCAACATTCAGATAGCTCTTGATATATTTCTGGTGAAGGCGTGATTTGAAGCCTTCCCTCTGGTCTTGTAATAGAGACACTGCCACAGCTCCACAGGCTCCTTTCATAATGTTCCCAATCAGGACGGTAGGACTGCAATATTATGTTTAAAGTGGCTACACAAATGAAAACTAATCAGCTGTTTATTGTAGTAATTCAAATGGGAATTAATTAGGTCGTTTCTGTGTGTATTGGACTGGAAATTAAACAATATTTTACAACAACAATAGAATGATGGAATGGTGGATTTAAATAAAGAGGAATCTCATGATAATTCTTTGAAAGACAAATTGACAAAACTGCGTGATCATTGTACTTTAATTTTAAAAATGCATCATTCATTCCATGTGAATATTCAGCCGAAGACAAGTTCCCTTCCTTTCAACAATGTACAACTTCCACAATTTCAAAATGAACAGTCATTGATAAAGAAAGGAACAAGCAGATGTTAATTCTACTTCCTTCACATAAACGTGTGATTAATTAAAGTAAGTTTCTTATATGTAAAAAGGAAACTCTTATTGTGGTTCGAAATACAATAAACATTAACATGAAGTGAAATATAATCAAATCAATTCAACTGTCTTTTCTCAGTTAAAATAGCGTTCAATATTCAAAGTAGTCGAGTGATTGTACACTGCAATCTCTTTACATTAATTCAGTGCTGAGACATAATTCCACATTTATACCCCTTATAGTGAAGCAAACATGTGCCAGGAGTCTGAGCGGTTGGGGAGGTTTTTACTGAGTACTTTGCTTCAGTGTTCACGAGTGAGTGAGACCTTGTTCCTTGTGAGGACAACGTGAAAAAGGCTGATATGGTCGAACAGGTCGATGTTAAGACAGAGAATGTGCTGAAAATATTGAAAATTCATGGGGATAGATAAGTCCCCTGGGCCAGAAATGATGTAACTTAGGTTGTTATGAGAAGGGAGGCAAGATATTACTGTGTTTTGGCAATGATCTTTGCATCCTCACTGTCCACTGGAGTCATACCTGATGATTGGAGGGTGGCAAAAGGTATTCCCTTATTGAAGAAAGGCAATTGAGATGATCCTGGGAATCATCGATGAGTCAGTCTTACATCAGTTGTGGGCAAATTATTGGAGAGGATTCTGAGAGACAGGATTTATTTGGAAAAGCATAGATTGATTAGAGATGGACAGTATGGCTTTGTGAGCGGCAGGTTATGCCTCACAAGCCTCATTGAATTATTTGAGGTTGTGGCAAATACATTGGTGAGGACAGAATAGTGGGTGTGGTGTATAAGGATTTCAGCAAGGTGTTTGATAAGGTTCTCCATGGTAGGCTCATTTAGAAAGTAATGAGGCATGGGACATTTATTATCTAACCTGCCTGGTTCGATAATAAATTGGCTGACCCATAGAAGATCGGGTGACATTACATGGATTGTTTTCAGCTTGGAGCCAGTAACCAATGGTGTTCTGAAGGGATTAGTTCTGGGACCTCTGCTCTTTGTGATTTTTGCAAATGACTCGGATGAGGAAGTGGAAGGGTGGGTTAGGAAGTTTGCCAATGACACGAGGGTTGGTGGAGTTGTGGATAGTGTGGAGGGCTTTTGTAGGTTGCTAGAGGACATTGACAGGATGCAGAGCTGGGCTGAGAAGTGGCAGATGGAGTTCAACCTGAGAAAATGTGAAGTTATTCATTTTGCAATTTCAAATTTGAATGCATATTTTCAGGTTAAATGCAGGATTCTTGACAATGTGAGGAACAGAGGAATCGTGGGGTGCACATCCATACCTCCCTCATAGCTGACATCTAAGGTGATAGGGTTATTAAGACGGTGCATAGTGTGTTGGCTTTCATTAGCGGGGAGGTTGAGTTTAAGAGCCACGACGTTATGCTGAAGCTGTATGGATCCCTGATGAGACTACACTTGGAATATTTGTTCTGTTCTGATCACCTGATTAGACATAGGATGCGGAAGCTTTAGAAAGGTGCAGCTGAGATTTATCAAGGTGTTTCCTGGCCTGGAAGGCATGTCTTATGAATAAAGGTTGAAAGAGCTGGGGCTTTGGTCATTGCAGTGAAAGAGTTTACTTGATAGCTTTGTGTAGATGATGAGAGGCATAGATAGAGTGGATAATGAAAGACTTTTCCCTACAAAGTGGCATAATTTTAAGATGAATGGGGAAGTTGCGGGAGATGTCAGAGATAGTTTGTTTATAGATAGTGGTGAGTGTTTGGAATGCACTGCCAGTGGTGGTCGTCGATTCAGATCCATCAGGGACATCTAAGCGACTCTTGGATTGGCACATGGATGATAGTAAATGAAGGGCATGTTGGTTAGTTTGATCTTTGAGTAGGATAAAAGGTCGGAACAACATCGTGGCCAAAGGGCCTGTACTGTCCTGTACTGTTCTGTATTCTATGGATTGAAATGAACAATTATTATATATTAGCAACATATAGATTTTCAAAATTCTATTAGCTTACTTACAAATATTGATAAATTTCATCTTGCCATTTGACTGTGCTATCTGCAAAAATGAACAGGAATTGTTGCAGGGAAAAGTAGTTCAGATTTTCTAAATTTATATGGCTGGGATTACATAGATCATTCAAATGAGAAAAAGTCATATTTTATCAGTGCGCGTTGCATCAGAAATAATGGATTCTTTTGTAGGTGTGTTGATTGGAAATAAAACGGATATTTATATTACTGTATAGGTACTAGGGAAGATTGGATTAAATTCAAATGTACACTTCACTGTAGTTGTTAGCAAGACTAATCTAAGGCATACTATAATTATTGTCATTCAAATGCCTTAACAATTACTGCTAGAATCTTGAATAAATGATATATTGTACCATTTTTCAAACAGTCAATAAATTATATTGTGAACCTCAGTATACTTGTTACCCAGACCAATTATTATGCAATTATTGTAATGGTAATGACTTGATAAATAATGCTAAAACCTTAACAGATAAATTGGTTCAATACTTTGTCAGCATGTTGCTCTGAAATTGATTGGATATTTATTAAGATCGGTAAACTGAGGGACAAAATATAATAGATCGCTTGATAGAATTGAAGGAAAAAAATGAGACAGTGTTAATTGCACAGAATTGTTTTTCTTTAAAAATGCAGTTGATGGAAGAATAATATATTTTCCTCCATTGGCTTTCTTGTAGAGACATGTTTTTTTTTAACTGTCATGATTCGAGGTTGAGACACTTGTGCCAGAGTCTGAAAAAGGGGAGAGTGAGAGAGAATGAAATTCTAAAAAAGCAGAAAGGAAATGAACTGGTGAGCAGAGGAGCTCCAACTGTAGTGCCTCACCCTGCCAGCATCTTATTGGGTGAGCTGGAACGCAGACTAGTCAAGCAATAAGCTGACACAGTCATACGCACAGAATCATAGCTTACAATGTCCGAGACACCATCGTCACCACCCCTGTATGTCCTGCCCCACCGGCAGGACATGGATGTCACTGAAATGCTAGAACATGCAGGGTAAAGGACTAAGATCTGCAGAATGTGATCAATGTGATGTATTTGACATTTCTCCAGAATATTAAACTCCAGTCGAATTTGAAAAGTTACTAGCGTCATCAGACTTGAACTACAAATGTCAGAAAAAAATTATCAGAAAGTTGCAGCACACTTGGCTAATCCTGGAGATGTGTTGGCTCTAATAGTTCTCGAGGTAAAAGCAATGACTGCAGATGCTGGAAACCAGCAGATGCTGGAAACCTTATTCTTGATGAAGGGCTTTTGCCCAAAACGTCGATTTCGAAGCTCCTTGGATGGTGCCTGAACTGCTGTGCTCTTCCAGCACCACTAATCGAGAATATCATAGAACTCCCCAGTCTTTACAGCTTTTTATACTCACCATTGAGAGCAAAAAAATCAGACTGATCTCTGCCCTCTATGCTTTTATAATCTGTTTTTTGACATATTTCTTTGGCAGCTGCACACCTTGTTTATTTATTTCTTTCCCAGCTCTAACTCCATTCCCCGTGGCCTTGAGGGATGACCATTTCTGCTGTTTAATCTCTCCTGCCTTCCCCCATGTGACAGAGTGTCTTTATGTCCTTGTCTCACCCCCACCTTGCTCACAACCTGTTAAATTTGTGATGGTTCCCAGACATCTGTAACTTTCACTGCACCCCCTGGGTCAATGGCACGAGTTTTGAATTCACTTCCTCCTGAGATAATCAGAATTTTTTCCGGTTGCAGTGTCCCCCAGATATTATTTTGAAAAGCAGAGCATTTGTGTCAGAGTCAAGTATTTGTGAGCCTTCATCCACAATTCCCAGAATTTGGATATAATTTGTGACCCTCCCACAGATGTGTAATGTTACTGGTTTGGCCATGCTAACATGGTCACAGTGTGCAATTTCGGTGGGTTGGGCTAGCCATGGTTAATGTGGGGTTATTGTGGTAGCGTGGGTAAGCAGATCATTGCAGACTCGAAAGGCTGAATAGACTCTTTCTGCATCCACGGGATTCTGTGATTCTAACGAGTTGAGCTTGTTGTCATGTTTTCCTCAAGCCAGGTTCATTCAACTCAGATACATATGCTTCCTTTATAGTTCTGTGGGTGCTCACCCACTCATTTCCTTCAGTTTTACATCAATTTCACACTGTGTGAGAGGGTGGGAATGGATTTGTAAATGTGAATACTCCAAACGAAACCCCTCACAGTTCAGCAACTGTTTCTGCGACTTTCATCACTCACAAGCAACTGGGAAATAAAGGTTCAGTTACAAACCTTACAGGAACATAGCGATTAAAATCACCAGGAAAGGCTGAACAGCTCAAAACGCTTTTCTCAAGAACAGAGGAGGCTCAGAGACAACCTATTATAAGTAGAAAGCTTTGTGTCTGTGTTTTCAGAGATTTGACTTTGAAATCATTGGGTTGGAAATATGTTTCATTTCCCCAGATCATCAAAGGTGCTATCTCAATGTACATCTTTCTTTCTATCTGTCTGAGTTAACAATCAGATGGACAGCACAATGTCTGAGTGTCTTACCAAATCCCTGATTGAATCTGTCTCCGCTCACAAACGTAGGTGCCTCATTATTCACTCGGTCATGGAGAAACTCTGCCGTTACAATGAGAGCTTTATTTGCTGTCACCGCTCCTCGTACTTCCGCCTAATCCCCACATCCCTTCATTAAATCCCAGCTGCCTCTAGTCCACCCACATGGACATTTTGAAGAGCATGACAGGAGATTGGATTGAAACCGAGAGTTCAATAGCCAGAATGAAATAGGAAGAAGGAAATAAACGGTGATTGTGGATCCCAGGGGATACAGACTCCAGGATTAGTCCTTGTGGGCATTTCTGCAGTAATACGAGACAGCATTCCATGATGAGAGTTAAACCCGGGTGGCAGGAGAGGGAGTCACTGAACATTAACAGGTTTAGTTCAAACACAGGAGGTTTGTTCAGTGAATAACAGTGTGTTAGACATGGAGGTGAAGTGAGCAGTGAGGGGAAATGTTTCCACAAGCTGACGATGGATAACTTTCATTGGAAACGCAGGAGGCCATTCAGCCCCTCAACTCTGCTCTGCCATTCATGATGATCATAGCTGATGTGTTCCCTAACGTACAATTTTCAAAACTCTCTAATTTTATCAAAAAAACTCCTCTGCAACAGACAAGATGAGTATTGGAAAACTAAACATCTGCAAATGCTGAGAAATCAGAAGAAAAAACCAGAAATTGCTGGAAAAATTCAGCAGATCTGGCAGCATCTGTGGAGAGTGCACCTTTAAGCACCAGTGACCGGTCAGGTGACCAGCTGCAGCTGACCATTCTGCCTGTTTTGGAACACTCTCTGGAACAGGTTCTGGTGCGAGGGGAATGAGGTTGTCAATAATAACTGAGAGAAACAGGAGGACGGGCTCAATCAGAATAAGGAATTCACTTAACCCTCCCAGTGGGACACTCACTGACACAGTGACACTGCGGAGAGGCCATTCACCTGCCCGACGTATGAGAAGGGATTTACTCGATCTACAATCTGCTGAGACAACAGAGATAGCACAGTGGATTTAGACTTTTCACCTGCTCCATGTGTGAGAAAGGATTCATTCAAATCTCTCACCTGCGGAGACATTAGTTCATTTCCACCAGGGAGATGCCATTCACCTGCTCAGTGTGTGGGAAAGCAGTCACTCAGTCCTCTGACCTGCTTAAACACCAGCGAGCTCACTCTGGGGAAAGATCATGCACTTGTTCCCAGTGTGGGGGGAGATTCACTCAAATGCAGCACCTGCGGAGTCCCCAGTGAGCCCACACAGGGGGAGAGGCCATTCAGATGGTCAGTGTGAGAGAGGATTCAGTGATTCATCCCATCCCCTGAGACCCCAGCGGGTTCACACTGGGAAGGAGCTGTTCACCCGTCTGTGTGACAAGGGATTTGCTGCATCTTCATCACGATTGAGAGACCAGTGAGTGCTCACAGGGAAGTGGTCATCCCCCTGCAGGACTCTGATTCTGATGTTACTGTCCATCAGAGTCAGGAGTGGACCTTGTACATGATGACACTGCTGGAGTATTGATGTTGTTGTTGTCCATCACATTAACTGGGCTGGAGGTGACTGAACTTACATTGCCACTTTCTGAACCTCAGGATGTCTCTCTGGGCAGTATGTCTCCACAAAAACCAATCTGACAAGGAGCAGGGATCATCTGTTTTGATTTAAATTGTGATTGTAGCACGACTGCTTCACAGCACCAGGTGCAAGGTTGGAGTCCAGCCTTGGCCAACAGCCTGTGTGGAGTTCCCACATTCTCCCCAAGATAGTGTGTGTCACCTCCGGGTGCTCTGGTTTCCTCCCATAGTCCAAGGATGTGCAGGTCAGGTGGATTGGTCGTGCTAAATTGACCACAGTATCCACGATTGTGCAGACTAGGTGGATCAGCCATGGGAAATGCAGTGTTACAGTGATAGAGTGCTCGGGGCGTGATGTTCTTCGGATGGTCAGTGGGGTCTGATGGGCCAATGCTCTCCTTCCACACTGTAAGGGTTTTATTCTATGATTGAGGATGAAGGCTACACAGCAGTGTGTCCCTGGAGAAGGAGCATGTGGTGTGCATCAGTGCTCTGGATGCCTTTTGATAGAGGTGGGCACCATAGGGGATACAGTACTTTATCTCCACCGCTGTCCCCTCCCCACAACTCTACTTTGATTTAGTCCCTTCTCACTCTGTCACTTGTAAAAGTTTGCTTGTCCCATAATGGGCTTTATTTGAAATATTCAATTGGTGTCACAAATGGTTTACTGCTGGCGATTATATGTCTAGATTAGAGTGGTGCTGGAAAAGCATTGCAGGTCAGGCAGGATCCGAGGAGCTGGAAAGTCAACGTTTTAGCAAAAGCCCTTTTCCAGCACCACTCTAATCTAGGCTCTGTTTTCTAGCATCTGCGGTCCACACTATTGCACTACTGGTAATTATATGCTAACCGAAAGTAAAATGGTGTAATGATGATTTTGATGGTGGGAATGTTGCTGTGATCACATTTCTGGGTCGGGGAAAAAGAACGCTTCACAGCTCACAGAACAAGAACTGAAAAGCAGTTAAATCAAACCAAAGGTTCAGACAGGGAGGGAATATTTCCCTGGAGTTTGAGTAGCTGGAAAGTGATGGTGTCTGGGAATAGACAGGATTTTGTTTTACAAAGGTTGAAAACTTTAAAACTGTTATATTCAGACAGTTTAATTTATTTTCTTTAATTTTATTTGCTGTGCAAAATACTTTTACAACACTTTACAACCAAAATTTACAAAGCTTGTGTTAAAGATAAATGTTAAATAAAATCCATCAAACCATCCCTCACTGAAAACTGTTGTGGAAGTGCAATCTCCTGGAGAATCCCTGCCCACTCCTTCCTACCCGGGCTCCATGACTATATACATACCTGGAAGATAGCAGCAGCAGGAGACCATTCAGCCTTTCAATCCTGCTCCACCATTCAATGGGAAACAGCTGACCATCCAGCTCAGTCTCCTGTTCCTGCTGTGTTCCAATCCCCTTTCATGACTTTACCTTGAAGAACTATATCTAAGTCCTCCTTTAGCTTCACTGCCTTTTGTTCCAGTGGCGTTGCGGTGTTACTGTGTGGGTGTAGGCGGGGGCAATGTGATGGTGCTGCTTCCTGGAGGATGCACTCAGTATCCCTCATCATCCTGCAGTAACCAACTGGGTTCCAGCAACGAGAGATAGAACCCATTTCCAGGATATGGGCATCACTGGCTCAGCCAGCATTGATTCCCCATCTCTAGTTACCCTTGAGAAGATGGTAGTGAACTGCTGTCTTGAACCATTCACAGTCCATTTGGCACAGATAGACCAACAATGCTGGGAGGGAGAGTATTGCAGGATTTTGGCAGAGTGATTGTCTATCTAGAGTTCTTCAAATGCTGGGTAACTTAATCACAATCTGCACATGATTTTGAGATTTCAGTCTGCAAATCTTCACCATCTAGCACCCTGTATAAATGAATATGTAAAGATTAGAAATTCAGAACAGACAATTCTCGTTTCTCTGGAATATCTTTTTTCCCCTTCTTCCCCTGAAGCTGTAACCCTCCAGCCCACTTACTCTCTCCCACCATTCTGACTCTGCTACTCCCTAATGTGCACCCCCCAGATTCTCATGGAGTTGCTCATAAACATATCCATGGCACCACTTCCCGTCCCTCGTTCGACTCTGCATACTTTCTGGGTTCACTTCCTTTCCCTTCAGTTCCTGCAAGTCAATAATGTAACAGCAGAATGAAACAAAAGGAAACAGAAAGGGAGGTGGCAGATCTTGGACAGAAGAGGAACCTTCAGTCTGGGAGAATTGGTCAGATCTTTCTTTGTTTTCCATTAGTTGATTCCCAGCATTACAATGAATTGTGTATGGAGAGTGGTTCTACTTGGATGTGGTGACACTTTGACGCCCCAACTGATGAATACTATAAGCAGATGTATTCCTCCTCCAGCCAACCACAGTGCGAAATACTTTCTGCAAAGTATACTTACCCAAAGCACATGCTCCAAAACTCGCCCACATTCTGTACATGTACAGGGCCGGATTTCTCCACACACGTGTGGGCCCTGCCTCAGGGATTGTGGGAGTTGTAGCCCATATGAAACCACTGGAGCCCTGTCTCTCGAAAGTGATTGAAAAGTGTAGGCTGGAGGGTGTTGTGTATAGGATCCCCATTCAGACACAGAACATATGGACTGTCACTGGGTTTTACTGAGACACCTGCTTCCACAACCTGATTTTCTGATGTAAGGAATATAGATTCAGCCAACTGGGGCGTGGGGTGGATAATAGGAAAAGGAGATTTTAAACAGAGGTGGTTCAATTGTTAGCACTGTTGACTCACAGTGTCAGGAACCTTGATTTGGTTCTAGCCTTAGGCGACTGTGTGGAGCTTACACGGTCTCCCTGTGTCTGTGCAGGTTTCCTCTGGGTGCTCCAGTTTCATCCTACAGTCCAAAGATGTGCAGGTTAGGTGGATTGGCGATGCTAAATTCCCACAGTGTCCATGCGTGTGCAGGTTAAGCCATTAACCATGGGAAATACAGGGAATGAGTGAGTCTGAATCGGATGCTCATTATAGGATTGGTGTAGACTCCATGGATGATTACCCTGTTTCTGCACTGTAGGCAGTCTATTCTATTATCATGAAGAAGAATGTACCTATCTCGATGTGCTGTGAATCTATGGAATTGCCTATTCAAAATGCAGTGGATGCCAGGACCATGAGCAAATTTAATGAAGAGGTACAGATGCTGAATTTGCAATGAGATGAAGGGTGAGAGGGAGCAGGTGGGAAAATCCAGCTGAGACCGAGGTGAACTCAATCATCACAGTATTAAATGGGGGAGCTGGTTCGAAGGGCTGCATTGCCTCTCCTGTGCCCAGGGCTTATCTTCTTACGGTAATAACTGGAAAGCTGAATCCAAAAATCACCAGCTTCACCAAAGGAGATTTTTGGAAAATCCAGGATGCTAAGGTGGATTAGCATTCCAAACTTAGATAGTGAGGAAGCATGCGGGAGATAATTATTTTGCAATTTTAAACTGAGGTGACTTAAAAATCACACAACAACAGGTTATAGTCCAACAGGTTTAATTTGATCATGATGAAGGAGCAATGCTCCGAAAGCCAGTGCTTCCAATTAAACCTGAAGGACTGTAACCTGGTGTTGTGAGATTTTTAACTTTGTACACCCCAGTCCAACACCGGCATCTGCAAATCATGTAAGTTGAAGGGAGACAGTGATTTATGGTTTTAGACTGTGTAGTATATTCGCAGCGTCCAGAATAATCTGTTGTGAATATCTACCCTGTACTATATTACAAAGCCAAGGTCTCTGGCAATGAAAACCAAAACACCCAGGTAACATCACCTCACCTCGTAATCTGATAAAAGACTTGTGATAAGTATGGTTGAATTTAGAATGCAGCTGAAAGCGGGAAGATTAAATTCAATCCCAGGATCCTGTGCTGACACAAAGGAGATTACAATAGGATGAGGCAGGAGTTAGCTAATGTAAACTGGAAGCAAAGACTTTAGGGTGGGACAGTTGACAGACAGTGGAGAAACATCAAAGAATTTTTCAAAGTGCTCAGCTAAAGTTTATATCAGTGAAAAGGAAGAACTGTAGGAAATGGAATAATCTGTATGGGTGCCTAAGGAAATACGGGAGTCTATCAAACTGAAATAGAAAGCATACAAGGAGAAAGACCAAGGAGAAACTAGGAGATTAGAAATCTTTACAGATCAATAGAAAGCTCGATGGGATTGGGGGAGAAAAGTGATGAGTAGCTATCCTCAGGGCCGGAATATCAGTTTACACTGCTAGAGGGGAACCTATTGTGTGGGGAACATATGACCTCTGTAATTGTTGAAGCAATAACTGTTACCATAGAGATAATCTTGATCAAGTTAAAAATCACAGCACACTCTAAAAACTTGTACTTCCCAATAAACCTGTTGCACTACAACTGATGTGTGGTTTTTAACTTTGTCCACCCCGCGCCAACACTAGTTCTTCCACATCAGAATTCTGACAGACAGCCCCACTGAAACTGAAGTGCCTGTCAGATACCTGACTGAGCCACAGGGCCGTGCGGGAGGGGTATGTGGTTTAACCACAAGGTGCTGAGCTGAACTCTACTTTTTAACTGCCATTGCCATGGAGATAATATTGAGAGACAGCATCCATTGAAAACCACAAACCACAAAGGTATAAGAGTGGGAGCGGCACATCGGACAGGCGGGGAGTTACCTGATGCTGCCTGGAGGTGTTTTGCATGTACACTATCCAGATAACTGCCATGTCTTATCAATAAAGCCTCAAAGAAGACATTTCAGAGTTCTGTGCCCAGTTATTGCTATCCAACAGGGTTCAGGAATATGAGTACACAGCAGTCAGTCTTCACAGTGGAGGATATGAAGAACATGCCAGTAATTGATAAGGAGACTGAGGAAGGTGAGGACCTAGAAATAACCATTATCATGAAAGCGTTAGAGCTGGGCAAGCTAATGAAGTGAAAGGTAGACAAGTCTCCTTGCCCTGATGGAATACATCTCAGGGTGCTACCAGAGATAGAAGGAGAAATAGTAAATATACTTGGAGTCAGAATCCTACAGCAGAGACAAGCCCTTCGGCCAAAACTGGTCCATGTCGGCCAAAATGTCCATCCACGCGAACCCCATTTCCCTGCACTTGGCCCATCTGCTTCTGACCCTTTGCTGTCCATGTATTTGTCCAAATGTCTTTTACATGTTGTTAATGTACCCACCTCAACCACTTCCACTGGCAGCTCAATCCATATATATACCACCCTCTGGGTAAAACAGGTGCCCCTCAGATTCCTTTTCACTCTTTCTCCTCTAACCTTAAACTGATGCCCTCCACTCTTTGATTCCCTGGGCCAAAGACTGAGTGCATTCAACTTACCAAAGCCTCTCATGGTCTTATACACTTCTAGAAAAGATCCTCCCTTTGTTTCATCTGCTCTAAACAAAAAAAAAATCCTCGCTTGTCCAACCTCTCCCTATAACTCAGACCCCTGAGCCCTGGCAATAATTCTTGTAAATTTCTTCTACACTTTTTCCAGGAAAATAAGTGAAACCTACATTACATTCATCACATTTCCAGTATTTCCCCATGGCGCTGGAACCGACATGACAATGCCAATTGATTACAAACCATGATTGATAATTAACTCCTTTACAACAATCCCGTTTTCACAGTGTTTCCCATGGTGCAGGTATCCTTGTCTCTTTCAGGTTGCATGATTAATTAAAACTTGTTCTCATACAGAACAAATCAGTAGCTTAATTGTTCCTGGGAAATGAGCCAGGTTCTTTCAAATTATTAAAAACAAATGAGATCTCTCTCCACAGTCACCATGCTAACATGGACTTGGCTTTGTCTCAGTACTTTTGCCAGTCACACTGAGATTTGAAATATTCACCGATGGACAAAATACAAACATTTGCACATTCTTTCATTGCCTGTGTGGGTTTCCTCTGGGTGGTCCGGTTTCCTCCCACAATCCAAAGACTGACAGTGCAGATCTCGTGAATTGGCCATGCTAAATTACCCATAGTGTAAGGTACTTTAGTCAGAGGGAAATGGTTCTAGGGAGGTTGCTCTTCGGAGGGTCGTGTGGACTGGTTGGGCCAAAGGGACTGTTTCCACACTGTAGGAAATCTAATCTAATCAAATCAATGAGTCTGACTCAGAGCCTCCTGGGTGTTGATGAATCCTCCCCCCATGTCCTACGGCTTCCTTCCGCGTCAGACCCACATTATTTTTTTTCCCCAATCTGGAACCTCTTATTTATTTACCCCACAGACCTCTGATGAGAACCATCCTGTACACACTGGCCAAATCATATCTGGTTGAACTAAGATGAACCAAATTAGAACTCTAATTACAGGCAGACCCCTGTCCCGCTCCATAACATTCCTGAATCTTCACAAGAGTTCTGATAGCTTTCTGCAAAATGCTTCCCCACTGATACTTTGACCACTTGTCAGGATACCAGGGGAGGGGCCATTTCCCCTGGGTCCTGCTTTCAGAGGGAGGAAGCTGCCAATGACAGATTAATCCCACACATCTAAAGCCTCCCTGGAACTGACCCATGCTGCACATACGCCAACAATTGGCCAGCACTGTGCCCATGCACTGGCCTCCCCTCCTACATCACATGCTCCAGATCACACAAGAGCCTGTGTGATTGACAGCAACTGCTGCCCAATAGAGTGGGGGGGGCGGGGCTGGAAGACTGGGGTAATGGGATTGTAAACAATGAATGAATGTGGAGGATACTGGGGGATGGATAGATCAGTGAGGGACAGGAGCAGTGCAGCAGCAGGACGGGATCCTGGACAAACTGATCAATGGGAGAGTCTGACAGGACAGAAACTACAGGATGGTTCTGTTTCGAGGCTCAGGCAGGAACAGCTGGGAGACAGTATGGCCTGGTGGCTTGGGCACGTTTTCCAATCAGCCTCTTCAAAGATGCTGTTACTCAACTCTGAACCCGATCCTCCTGGTCCAGAGGTAAGGACATTACCACCATTTCTTGGTGGGCTAGTGGAAAGAAGGGAAGAATTTCTCAATCTCACTCACATGGAAACTCCATGAGGTCCCCCGACTTAATGTCTACGGTGGGGATGGAGGAGACAGAGCGGATGGAAGGTGGATTAGGAATATTGGGACTGCGTTTCAAAAGGAACTCACCTGTGTTGGTGATATCAACAAGACTCAATACACAGTCATTAATACAAATCTGGTGTACGTTAACTTTATTCAGAATATTAACACCCATAACTGGGTGACACAGACCCCAATGTACAGAGTTTAGTCCTGGATATTAATAACGGCTTTGTATGTGAGAAAACACGTCTCATGAACTTGTGTAAATTTTTTCGAAGTAACAACAAAGAGAATTGATGAGGGCAAAGCGGTGGAAATGATCTGCATGGACTTCAACAAGGCATTCAACAAGGTTCCCCATGGGAGACTGGTTAGCAAGGTTAGATCTCATGGAATACAGAGAGAACTAGCCATTTGGATACAAAACTTGTTCAAAGGTAGAAGACAGAGGGTGATGGTGGAAGGTTGCTTTTCAGACTGGAGACCTGTGACCAGTGGGGTGTCACAAAGGATAGGTGCTGGATCCACTAATTTTCATAATTTATATAAATGATTTGGATGTGAATATAGGAAGTAATGTTAGTAAGATGACACCAAAATTGGAGGTGTAGTGGACAGTGAAGAGGATTACCTCAGATTATAACGGGATCTTGATCAGATGGTTGAATGTGCTGAGGACTGGCAGATGGAGTTTAATTTAGTTAAATGTGAGGTGCTGAATTTTGGAAAAGCAAATATTAGCAGGGTATATACACTTAATTGTAAGATCCTCGGGAGTGCTGCTGAACAAAGAGACCTTGGAGTACAGGTTCATAGCTCCTTGAAACAGAATCGCAGTTCGATAGGATAGTGAAGAAGATGTTTAGTATGCTTTCCTTTATTGGTCAGAGCACTGAGTATAGGAGTTGGGAAGTCATATTGCGGCTGTACAGGACATTCGTTAGGTCTCGCTTGGAATATTGCATGCAATTCTGGTCTCCTTCCTATTAAAACAATATTGTGAAACTTGAAAGGGGTCAGCAAAGTATTAGAAGCATGTTGCCAGGGTTGGAGGATTTGAGCTACAGGGAGAGGATTTCCCTGTTCTCCCTGGAGCATCAGATGCTGTTGGGTGACCTTATAGAGGTTTATAAAATCAGGAGGGGCATGGATAGGGGAAATACACAAGGTAATTTCCCTGTGGTGGGGAGGAGGCACGATGGGGGATGGGAGACAGAGGGGGGAGACCAAGGGGGGAGGGTAACCGTTATTTTGTAGATTATAACACAACCCTGTTCCTGTTTTCTCCCTATCCCCTTCAATCCCTCTGAAGGGCTCAGAACAAGTGTACAGTCCCTGGAAAGTCGAGCTTCAGGGTGGTTAAGTGCTGAAGGTTGCATTTGGGACGCTGACCTTCATTGGTCTGTGCACTTATTAGTAAATGGACCTGGGTTCAATTCCACTGTTCTGGATTCATGTCTGTGGCCACAAACACGCCTGTCTCTGACACTGACTACTAGATGCCCTGTCACGATGGCTCTGCTATTCTCCTTCCTCCCGTTCTGTTCAGCAGAGCTATCCGTGGTGTCATGAACCAGGCCGTTGCTGATTTCCCGAGAGTCCACCCCACCTATTCCCCCCTTATAGAATCCCAAGCGGTGCATAATATCTGATTGAGAAGTGGAACGATCAGTGGAGAGTCCTGCACCTCCTTCCTGAGCCTCTTACTTGATCTGATGATCACTCATTCCCTATCTGCCTGTGTAACTCTCACCTGCAGTGTGACTAACTCACTAAACGTGCTGTCCATAACATTCTCAGTATTGCTCCACAGTGAGTTCACTCTCAGCTCCAGGTCTGAAAAGCAGTTTCCCAGTAGTTGCAGATAGGCAGTCTTCCTGCACACATAGCCGTCACGGACACTGGAAATGTCCCTTTTTTCCCACATTGTGCAAGAGGAGCACACCACTGGTCTGAGGTCTCTGATCACAATGTCTCTCTAGTTTCAGTTAGTTACTCCCATTAGGATAATTTGAATGATTTAGCAACCTTCCTTGTGCTATAGAATCACAGCAGCAGCAGAACAGTATTCAATCACAGTCTGTAATTTTTTCCCCAGGGCAACCCTCAGTCTACCATTACCATCAAGCCAATCTATGGTTCAGTGACGAGTGTGGGTGAACATGACAGGGCCAGAATCATTTGTACCGAATCCTGATGACCACCCCTTAAAGATACCACACTTGTCTGGCTACATTCCAAACAGCAGAACTAACATCTGATACAGAGGGCGAAATGATCCCGAGACTAGCCTATCATATCGAAGCTCTGCAGTCCTGCCACATCCAGGCATAAATGTCGATGGACTATTAAACAACTCACTGGAGGAGAGAACTCCACAAATATCCTCATCCTACTTAACAGAATAGCCCTTACATCAGTGTAAAAGACAAGGATGTTGTATCTTCACCGTCCTCAGCCAGAAGCGTTCAGTTGATGATCCACCTGACCCTCGCCATGATGCCCACAGAATCACAGATGCCAGTCTTTACTCAATCTGATTCGCTGCACGTGACATGAAGAAACAGCTGAACAAAGTCGATACGATAAAGGCAATGGACCCTGACCCCATTTCTGCAATAGGATTGAAGGCTTGTGCTGCACAACAAGCCTGGGAAGGCTGTTTCATTCCAGCTCCTACTCTGACATCTCCCTGGCAGTTTGGAAAATTACTCAACTATGTCCAGTTCCCTATGAGAGGAATAATTACCATCTGACCAATTACTACCCCTTCAGTCCCATCACAAAAGCGAAATTGTTGGGAGATCCTTTTTGACATCGCTGGCAACTAGCACAGAAATAACCCGCTCAGTGTAGTTTCCGGTAGGTCCCCATGTGGAGATAGTGCTGTTGTGGAAATGTCACTGGATTACTAATCCAGACCAGGGTAATGCTCTGGCAGTTGGTGGAAATTAAAAAACAATTAATAAAATATCGAGATCTAAAGGCTTGTGTCAGTAATAGTGACCTTGAATCCAGAGTCGATTGTAAACATCAATTTCCTTCCACAATGTACTTTCAGGAAGTGAATCTCCAGTGCTTTCCTGGTCGGGCCTAAAAGTGACTCTAAACGCACAGACACGTGATAAATTATTCAATGGTCTCTGAAATGGTCAAGCAAGACACTCAATTATATCAAACTGCTCCAAGGTCTTAAATGGTAAAACCGGACAGAACCCCCGGCCCCAGCCTCAGTATCAGAACGGGATTTACAGTCGGTTAACCCTACTGAGGCCTCCTTCCTAACATCTGAGAGCTGTTGGCAACATTTACAGAGCTTTCCCACAGACTGCACAGAAACATCGGGAAAGGAGCAAGTCATTCAACACACTGAGCATTCTTCATTGCCCACCTTTCTTCATCAAGTGAGCTCCCGCTCACTGTGACGTGATTCCATTTCAAGCACCCGCTGAACAACAAAACCCAGTTTCAGGATCCTCTGTCTGCAAAATGTACCCTCAGCGAGTTCAGCTAAAACAGGTATGTAATCTACTCTGCAAGCCTTGAACTTGAGCCTGAAAGTGGGATTTGTAGTCTACATTTAGAATGTACATTATTTCAAACTGGGGGACAATCTTGGAGAGAACTGGAATTCTGCGTCAGAATCACGTGGTCAGTCAGATCGCGCGCTTTCTGGTGAAAAGCTTGGTGAAAGGGACACTGCTATAGTCAGTGACTGTAGTGTTACTTTGTTACATTTACTGTACTAATTCATTACAGCATATGTTTTAAAGATTTGTGTAGACTGCGCTATCGTTTGTGTTAGACTGACTATTATTTTTGTTTTGATTTTTACAGATATTATTGGAAGTTCACCGCTTACCCTTTATTTCCAATTGGTCTCCTTATTTATATTGCACCGTTTTCTATCATACAGTGTTCCAAAGGAAAGCAGCTGCCGCATAATCGGAGAACTACCTGTAATAATCACTGATCCTCCATCTTCACACCATACTCCTGCTCTCTTCCTATTCCTTTAGTGTCTAGAAATCCTTATTTATATTCAGCGCCTCGGCTTCCACAGTCTAATGTGGTCGAGGATTCCCCAGGTTCACTGGTTTCTGAGTTCAGACATTTATTCTCATCTCAATGCACTTTGGCCTGTCTGTACCTAATGATGTGGGCCCTTGTTTAAGCCATCCCAGCCAGGGGAATTATCATCCTTGCTTTCATATTGTCTCGTCCTGTCGGAGGTGTACATAGTTCACCCATTTTCCGAAACCCTATGGAACACAGGTCCAGCCAACTCAACTCTGTTCCCACAACAAGCCTGTCATCCCAGAGATCAGTCTGGTCACTCTTTGCTGCACTTCCTCAATGTCAGTTTTGCCCATTATGAGGTAAGGAGACCAAACCTGCACACACTATTGCATATTGTTCGAGATTGAGTCTCACCAAGGCCATGTAGGCTGTAGTAAGACACACTTACTCCAGGACTCAAACCCCTTTGAAATGAAGGTCAACACACCATATATTTTCAACAATGCTGTGTATTCCCCCAGACAGTTGAGCCTGCTCTAACTTTAGTGGGAACATTACAGCAGGCTGGTAATGTGTTGCTGCTGCTGTACAGGAAGTTAGTGAGATCACATCTGGAGTAATGTGCTTAGATTTAATCTCCTCATTGAGGAAACGACATTGGAATTAACTCAGAGATTACTACCTCAAATGATTTCTGGAACAAAGGTGTTATTCATAGAATCACTATAGTGTAGAAACAGGCCATTTAACCCATCGACTCCACACTGATATGCTGAAAACCATCCCATACAAACCCTAATCCCCCCAGCACAATCTCTGCACGCCTGACATTTTCCACGACTAATCCAGTTAACCTGCACAATTTGGGACTGCGGGAGCAAGCTGAAGTACCCGATGGGAACACTTGCAGGGACAGGGAGAATGTGCAAACTCCACACAGATAGTGACCGAGACTGAAATTGAACCCATATATGTAGTGCTGGGAGGCAGCAGTGCTAACCACTTAGCTACCTCTGTGGGCAATACAGCCTGCCTGCACAATTCAACCCTCGAAACGTGGCATAACAGAAGGGAGCTTCCATAGATCTCCAAACCTGTCATTGAGCAACAAGAGGAGGACATTGAGATCTTGAGCCGTTTGGTCAGGAATAGGCGCAGGGCATGCAATCCATCGAGTTTATAAGGTAGCAACACCAGGAGGACATTCAGCCCATCGAGTGAGTAAAGCAGGAAGAGAATGAGTCTAACCAGCCACTCATGCCTCTTAAACAGCAATTGGAGCCGATCTTTTACAGCCTCGTTCCTGCCACACACGAATTGTGAAAGGGACTGTCGAGGTTATGGAAATGGAACAACTTCAAATAACCAACTTCACTCGGGAATGGAAAGGTATGAGTAAACGATTGGGACTGAAGGCAAGTTGTTTATTTCAGTTATTAAGAAATTAACAAGAGACTTTCAAAGTCAAAGCACAATCCATCACAGTCGACATGGTTTTATTAAGGGTAAATCATGTTTGAATGGTTTGTTTAACTTTTTTAAAAAATGCGACAAACAAGGTGAACAAAGGGGATCCGAATGATGTACTTTATCTGGACTTTCAGAAGGCAATGCATAAAGTGCCTGACAAAAGATTAATATAAAATACAAGAGCACATGGGGTTAGGAAATTTATTTGCTTGGAGAAAATATTGGCTAACCAATAAAAAAACCATGACATGGAAGTGCTGGCTTTGGACTGAGTTGGACAAGGTCAAACATCACACGGCACCAGGTTATAGTCCAACGGGTTTAGTTAAAAACACAAGCTTCCATATCGCTGCTCATTCATCAGGTGTTAGAGAGAGAAGATCTTAGAAACAGAATTTATGAGGAAAGATCAAAAGGTTGTACAAGTCATGTGCATGAATTGAACACATCGAAGATGGTTCCTAAATATTTAATCAGTTAGAATCGAGATTAAGGTTTTGATTGTTTAATATGCAAAGCCGAGAATTTATTTCAAGTCACTGCCTGGAGACACCTTCAGGTATTATCGATGTAAAGGAGGTGACCCCTCCAGTCAGGCAATGTATTTCACGGTGAGGTCTTGTTTGGAGTGTGTCTGTGTCTTCACGTGGAGTCAGTCTGGGTTTATGACCAAAGTAGGAGTTTATAAAATACCGCATTGACTGACTGTATACAAATTGTATATTTTTTGACAAAATATAATGTATCTGCAAATACAAATCGGCAAATGCAAATTCAGCTCAGATGTGTGTGTGTGTGCGTGTGTTTGTGTTCAAGCAGATGTGTGTGTTTGAGAGCGAGGTGGAGTGTCTACGTGAGGGGGTGAGAGACAGGGTGTGCCTGCGTGTGAGAGAGGGGTGGTGTGTTTGTGTGGTGGGAGGAGAGGGAGAGAGTGCATGGGTGTATTTAAGGGGTAGAGCGAGAGGATGCCTGTGTCCTTGTTAACACACAGACAAATTTGATAGATCCACTTCCCCACACACACTCGCACCATGGTTTCACAGCTTCCCCTATCTGCAGCCTCTGCTCCATTTGTTGTTCATGTTACAGACCCAGATGCTGTCAATACACTCCCGTTCCTCCATCCAGAGTTGGGTCACCAAATCCTCAGGTCTCCCTGAATGTCTGAGGCAGCTCACAGCACAACCTCCAGCGAACCATCCGCAGCACCTCCACTAACCTTTCAGTAAGAGGAGTCAGTCAGAAGCCCCACAGCTACAAGTTAGACGCCTGGTCCTTTACAATAATACCCAAGGAGCTTCGTCATGTTACTGACCACACGATCATCTGAGAGTGACCAACAGGCTTTCAGTGGACAGGCACAGACCAACTTTCAAAGGCATGTCTCAAAGCTGCTGGATCCCACTACACAACATGGAACAACAGCTCCCCACATACCATTTCATTGTTTCTGAGCTTCACAATACCAACACTCGATACATTCGGGAGCCACAAAACAACACCAGGGAAAGGCACAGAAAAACAAACAATGAATTAACTGGTAACATATTGTGAAAATATGGATAAGGAGACAGGGAAGTGAGACAATTGTGGGTCCAATTACAAGAATCGAAACATTCATTATAGCCAGATGATTGCAGAATTATTGCCAGATTAGTTGAAATGGTTAGTTACATCAAATTCTGAATCTGCCTCACAGAACTATCCCAGACACCATAAACTGGAACAAGGTACCAGCCAGAATGGAGAGCTGTGCCTAGCATGCAAGTGGACTACTCTATAAACTCGAATACATGCCCGGCATGGGGAGCCTTGCAAATCTTTGCCAGTATATTACTACTATACGTGCAATGCATATAAGACTTGCACAGGAAGATTTGCAACCCATGCAGTTAATGACAAATATATGGTTCTGTATCTCCACTGCAACAGTATAAGGCGAGAGATTTTGTGTGTGTGCTCGTGTGTGCGCGTGTGTGTGTGCGCGCGTGTGTATATGTGTGTGTGTGTATTGGCGACAGTAGATATGGCATTTGTTGTTTGAGAGAGAACAGACATGGAGGAAATCAGATTAAATGTGAACAACTGACAGGAGTTTGTGTAATTAATAGAGGGAGACTGAGAACAGTGTCATAGACAGAGGTGACGTCGTGCTTGTGAATATTAAAGGAAAGGCATTGCCAGAACCAACAACAATATAAATCAATCCGTACAGGAATGATGGGATTTTGGTCTGCGTTTAAATGCAAGCCATGGAGTATCAGACTCAAATTTGCTTTGGCAAGTTTGAAGCTGGGAGAGTCAGCAGCAGATTATTGGCTTCATTAAGACTGCATTTCATAGCTCAAAGTTAAAATAGCAGATGGGATGAACCAGTGAAGTATGTTCTGCAGATGTTGATAGTTAAAATTAGAAATGGTTAGGATATGGTGTCTGTAATCAGCTCGTGGCTAAAAGCATCACCATAGATGTGACTCATCTGTTTCAGCCTCAGTTATTGACCAGGGGTAAGATGGAGTCAGAGGAAGGAAATGGAATTTGTATCCAGAACAGAAGATAGTGACCTCCAAGCTTTCAATATTTAAATAGCAAGGGCAGTGATGCAATGAATCCTGGTTCATAGCTGAAACTGAGTAGGTCACCCCACAAGGCGCAGTCAGAACTAAAGACGGAGAGAAAGACTGAAACAAGTTCACTGTTGTTGTTCCTGGGGGTTTGGAGAGTGAATGTTTACAGAGTAGAGTAATTGAAAAGAAGAGTAATACAGTCGCACATGGTTAATGCAAATAATAAATGGACAGCGAAACTTACCAGGGACCCCAACAATAGCCAGGATAGGATAATAAAAATATTGAATATTGTAAAGTGCATATTTGATCCGCGGTGATAATAGCTACAAATAATATTTAGAAAGAATTGAAACATAACCAGATAAACTCCTGTCCATTGTTGGAACATTCCAGTTTAATGTTCTCAGATTCTGATCTCTCTTCCCCTTCTCTCTGGAGCTGGTGATCCCTGTTAGTGCTGTCCGTGTTGCTCCCACTCATACCATGGGATAACATATTGAACAGAGCCCATTTATCATTCAAAGATAGAAACCCTCCACTGAGATAGTTATAATCAACGGAGACTGACATTAATCACAATCAATAAACAATCACATTCAGTTAACCAATTCCATACATCATGTTACATATCACAATGAAAGGCAAAATCTACTCAGTTTGAATGGAATGGATAAAGTTTGCTGAGGGATCGATTATAAATCTTTCAATTTTTAAAATCTTTCTTCCCTGAATGTGGGAGTATTGCCGGAACACAGCTGGATTGTATATGTTTTGCCCTGTTTCTTTATGGGACTGGGATACAATGACATACCGGCTGCAAAAGATGTCTGGTGGGGAAGATTCTAGATACCTTTCTGTAATGCTGCTCCTAGTTTGAAATGCCCTGTTATCAAGTCCTTGCATAACCTTGAGAAATCATTCAGAGCTTTAAAACTGCTGCTCAGAAACAGGGAAAAACAGGAGGCAGTCACTCAACTGCTCGAGCCTGGAACACAGGAACAGGAGGGAGTCACTCAACTGCTCGAGACTGGGATACAGGGACAGGAGGGAGTCATTCAACTGCTCGAGACTGGGACACAAGAACAGGAGGCAGTCATTCACCCGCTCAAACCTGGGACACAGGAACAGGAGGCAGTCACTCAACTGCTCAAAACTGGGACACAGGAACAGGAGGGAGTCACTCAACTGCTCGAGACTGGGACACAGGAATAGGAGGCAGTCCCTCAACTGCTCGAGACTGGGACACAGGGACAGGAGGCAGTCACTTAACTGCTCGGTACTGGAACAGGAGAAATCAGGGGGCGAGTGAGGCCCCAGGATCCTGTTACGCAGGAACACAAGGAGATGACTCACTCCCCATCAGTATGGGTCACTGGGAGAGAAGGGGAATTGTCTTGTTTCAGACAAAAATATCAGAGCTTTGAAACTGCTGCTCAGAAACAGGGAAAAACAGGAGGCATTCACTCAACTGCTCGAGCCTGGGACACAGGACCAGGAGGCATTCACTCAACTGCTAGAGGGTGGGACACAGGACCAGGAGGCATCCACTCAACTGCTAGACGCTGGGACACAGGACCAGGAGGCATTCACTCAACTGCTCGATAGTGGGACACAGGAACAGGAGGGAGTCACTCAACTGCTCGAGCCTGGGACACAGGAACAGGATGGAATTACTCAACTGCTCGAGATTGGGACACAGGAACAGGAGGCAGTCACTCAACTGCTTAATACTGGGACACAGGAACAAGAGGCAGTCACTCAACTGCTCAGGACTGGAACGGGAGAAATCAGAGGGCGAGTGAGGCCCCAGGGTCCTGTTACGCAGGAACACAAGGAGTTGACTCACTCCCCATCAGTATGGGTCACTGGGAGAGAAGGGGAATTGTCTTGTTTCAGACAGAAATATCTGAAAAAGTTGCATGAGCGAGCCATTCAATCCTGCTCCAACATTCTCTAAGACCACGGCTGATGTGATTGTGATTTCCTCATTCCGTTCTCTGCAGCCTCTGCTCCATTCGTTGTTCATGTTGCAGACCCAGATGCCCTAACTGCAGCCCCCATGACCCATCCAGAGTAGGTCACCAAAGTCTCTGGTCTTCCTGAATGTCCCACAGCAGTTTAAAGCACAGTCTCCAGGAAACGGTGCTCAACATTTCCACGAATATACCAAAACTAGAATTAAGTCAAATGACACTCAACTGCAAGTAGGAAACCTGGTCTGAATCAGTAACAGTTGAGGGGATTCCTCATGTTACTGAGCACACGATCAGCAGCGAGTGATTAACACAGGCATTCAATGGATAGGCACAGAGCAAGTTACAAAGATGTGCCTGAAAACTGCTCGAAACCTATTGTTCAAAATGGAGCACAGGACAGGATACTTGGAAGTCAAAGAAAATGCAAGCTATGCATTTTGCACATTGTTTTTAAGCATCTTAATGTTGGAAACTGATGCTCTCGGGTGAGCAACATTCAAGGTAAGAGGAAGATATGGAACAGTTATTCACATTAAAACTGGACAATTAAAATTGGATGTCAGGTTTTAAATACCAACAGTTTTAAATAGCAACAAATGGGAGGAATTTGGGAAATAGACAGAGAGAGAGACTTAGATACAGTGCTATGGGAGGATGTGTTCACAGCTTTCAGAATGCTGAAGTGAAGGCATTTGGATGGCATCTCACAACATAAACTGGTATTTCCGGGAATGAATAATTAATGGGATATTTGAGTGAGGTCAGACAGGGACATGGAGTCTTGGAGATATGCAGCACGGAAACAGATCCTTCAGTCTAACTCGTCCATGTCGATCAGATATCCCAAATTAAACGAGCCCCATTTGCCAACATTTGGCCCATATCAATGTAAACCCTCACTCTTCATGTACCCATTCAAATGTCTTTTAAATGTTGTAAGTGTAACAGCCTCCTCCATCTCCACTGGCAGCTCATTCCAAACATGCACCAACCTCTGTTGGAAAAAGTTGCTCCTTCGGTCATTTTTAAATCTTACCCCTCTCACCAGAAATCCATGTCCTCTAGGTTTGGGGAAAAGACCTTGGCGATTCACCCTATACATGCCCCTCACGCTCCAGGAAAAATCACCCCAACGTACTCACCCTCTCCCTATTGCTCAAATCCTGGCAACTACCTTGTAAATCTTTTCTGACTCCCTTCAATATTCATAATATCTTTCCGATAGGAGGGAAACGCGAATTGAATGCAATACTGCAAAAGTGGCCAAACTTGGTGCTGTACAGCAGTAACGTGACCTCCCAATTCAAAGCACTAGCCAGTAAAAGCAAGCATACCAAATGCCTTCTTCACTATCCTACCTACCTGCGATTCTACTTTCAATGAACTATGAACCTGGATTGCAAGGTCTCATGGATCAGGAACACCCCGCAGAACCTTACCATTAAGTGTATACGTCCTTTGCTGATTTGCATTTGCAAAATGCAGCACCTTACATTTATCTAAATTAAACTCCATTTGCCACGCCTCAGCCCATCAGCCCATCTGACCAGGATCCCATTTTATTCTGAGGTAAACCTTCTTGCTGTCCACTCAACCATCAATTTTGGTGTCATCTGCAAATTTATCAATTATCGCTGCTATGTTCGCATCCAAATGATTTACATAAATCGTGAAAATATTGGACCCAGCAAGGATATTTGTAGAACACCAGTGGTCACAGACCTCCTGTTGGAAAAGCAACCCTTCATCACCACCCTCTGTCTCTTACCTTCGAGCCAATTTTATATCAACGTGGCTAGTTCTCCATGTATTCCATGTAAACTAAACTTGTTAACCCGTCTGCCATGTGGAAAGGGTCAAATGTTTGACTGAAGTCCATATCGACAAGGTGCATCTCTCGGCCTCAATGAATCCTCTAAGTCACTTCTTCAAAATAAATCTCCGTCAATTTAGTGAGACACGATTCCCCATGCTTCAAGCCATGTTACCTATCCCTTATCAGTCCTTGCCATTCAAAATACATGCACAACTTGTGCCACATAATCCTCACCAACAATTTGCCCTCCACTGACGTCAGCCTCACCGGCTTTCCCTTACCATCCTTCTTAAATGGTTTTAGTAATTCCAACAAGTTATCAAATCTCCTATCTCCCGGTACCTCACCTGTGGCAATTGACAATACAAATATCCCAGCAAGGGGCCCAACAATCACTTCCCTCGCTCCCACAGAGTTCTCGGGTACACCTGATCAGGTCCTGGGGATTTTCCCACCTTTACAGGCTTTACGAAGTCCAGCATCTCCTCCTCTGTAATGCAGACACTTTTCACGATACCACTGTTAAGTTCTCTGGCTTCCATATCCTTCTGCACAGTCAAAATGCTTGTTCAGTGTCGCCTCCATCTCGTGTGGTTTCGCACGTCGGCAGCATTGCTAATCTTTAGATGGCCCAAAACTCTCTGGAGTTACTCTTTTCTCCTAAATGTATGGGTAGAGTACATTTGGATTTTCCTTAACCCTATTTGCCAAAACTATCTCATGTCCCCATTATGGCCTCCTTATATCCCGCTTAAGTATACTCCTACTGGCTTTAGACTCACTGGACATTGACTTTAAATCTGGAATTAAGAGGCTAATGATGATGACAAAGACATTTTCGATTTTTGGAAAAAACCCAACTGGTTCGCTGATGTTCTTGAAGTCAGTAAACTGCCACCCTCCCCTGTCATTGGTTACACGTGACTCCAGATCGACAATAATGTGTATGACTCTTAACTGCCCTCTAGGCAATTAGTAATCGGCAATAAATGCAGGCCCAACCAGCGATACTCTCATCCCATGAATGAATACTGAAAACCCTCGATTCCTCCTCTCTCTACCTGGCATATGTTTCCCTCTTATCCGTGACCAGACCCTCAATTTCTCCAGTCCTCCAGCATTCCTTACACTTACCAGCCTTACCCTTCACCCTAACAGGGACATACTGTGTCTGGGCTCTTGACATCTCATTTTTGGAGGCTTCAATCTTCACAGTTGGCCCGTTATTTGCGAATATCTGTCCAAATCCAGTTTGGAAGTTCTTGCTAATATCATCAAAATTGGCCTTACTCCAATCTCCTTTTCCATCTCTATTTTAAAACTAACGGAATTATGATTATTTGTCCAAAGGTGTGTCCTAACTGATATCTCAGTCACCTGACCTGCCTTATTTCCCAAGCGTAGTTCATGTTTAGCTCGTTCTCTGTGATGGAGAGTATTGGATAAGCAAATGCAGCTTTGTTACTGTTCGTGGGGTCAGCAGTTTATTCGACTCATTGGATTGAATCTAACAATAATTCGTCCCCTAGCCATTTTCACTGAGTGTGACAGAGGGATCGACTGCACAAAGCCGAGCTAGTTTCCTGGTGCTATCTTATAAAACTTTTCTCATTAATCCCCACCCCATGGTGTCCTTCTCATTCAATGCCAGCCCTATTCTCCCACCCATCATGTCTGGAGGTATTCACCATCGCCCAGATACCCCTGGATATTCTGTGATCCCTGGCACTGGTGCCATCTTTAAAAGGCCAATAGGCACAAGGTTGAGCTTTCTCAGTTTGGAGCTGCCCTGCACAGTTTACCCCGAGTATTGCAGATAATGGGAAATTACAAGACGGTTTGGCGACAGGGGAACGGAGGTCCTACTGGATGGTCTAGTACAGAGGGGGGCCTTGCTCTTCCCAGAGGCAGGCCACACCACCAGACCCACCGAGCATGGTCTGAGCTCTCCACCTAGCTCAGTGCAGTATCTGCGGTCTGAAGAAATAACCAGCAATACAGGACAAGCATCCAAAACCTTCCCCGCTCTGTCAGGGTCAGTGTCACTCTATTCTCTCTGCTCCCTCACACTCACTGTATATCTGTTATAGCACCGACCCCGAACAAGGCTCATGGTCCACCACTCTCACTGCTGCATGCAGCACCTTCCCCCGTCTCTCTCTCTCTCTCTCTCACACACACGCACACCCTCTCTCTCCCCCCACTATCCACCCCCCCCCGACACTAATAACACTACATGGATACAACACTATGGACTGACTCCCTCCGGGCACCTCACCATATCTCCCGCTACCTACACCAGCACTAACAACAGTGCCACCCACTCCTACCTTCGCTCCCTCCCCTTCTCCCATTCTAGGAGAAACAGCCTGGAATTGGACAGAAAGGGCCAAGCCGTGTGGTGGAGTGCCCGATGTCCATTCCCTCACCTCCCTCCCCCCGCCATGTGGGGAGGACCCTGGTAGGAGCCGGAGAGGACCAGGATGCCTCGTGTGGAGATTCTGAAACATCTACGTCCCACCGATCGAGTAAGGAGCAATGTTCAGTGAAGGGAAATTCTCTCCTTAAACCCACTGGCAGCTCCTTTTCCCACCGGCACATCTCGGAAGCCATGGCCCTGATGCCATCTTCCTTTTGTGTTGAGCTGGTACAAAGAGAATCCCCACAGTTTCGGTGGGCAGGAGGGTGGGCTCACAACACATCGCCACCACCACCTCCCAGGAAGCGGGCACGGTGACTCCTTCCACCTGTAAACAGCTCAGATACTGACACTAATTTGTGAGATTTCCCGCTACCTCCACTTGTCCTGACTTCTTCGATAATCTGTGCTCATACATCCAGCACCCTCTGCTTTTGCACCTCCTTTATAACAGTATAGCCTGTTTAATGTTACCTTTCAATGTCCTTCCTACCAAAGAGGATCACCTCACACTGTTCTGCTTGGATCAGCATTTGCCATACGCCTGAACAGAACACCAAAATATAACTTTCCTGTTGGACTTCCATGCTGTCCTCAACAAACTTTACAATTCTTCCAAGTTTGATATCTGCAAAGATTGAAAATGTCCTACAGTCACACTCCACACAGAAATACTGACACACACCAGACAAAACGACTGAAATATTGACAAGGTTACCATGGAGCGAGAGAAATACTGACACTCTCCATGTCTGTAGTGTCAATGAACAGCAAGTGCCTCTATGTGTGTATATTCGTGTGTGTATCTGTGTGTGGCGAATCTGGCAGTCTCTGTGGTGTTTCAAGTGATGCAATGTCCCCCGACACGAGTTCTGAGTAAGGGTCACTCGATCCAAAACGTCAAATTTCATTTCTGTCCAAAGATACTTCCAGAGCTGCTGAGCTTTCTGTTGTTGTCAATCTCTGTTGCACTCCAAACCCCATCCCCCACTTCCCACCTCCCACCTCCGACGTCACTGTAATCGTGGTGGTAAAGTGTATAAACCATCAGGGATTCAGTTTGGGAGGGAGAGAGAGAGCAGTAGTTCACAGCACAATCCAATCTAAACTTTGATTGCACACACACACACACACACACACACACACACACACACAGTTGGTGTGGACAGGATTGTCATTGGACTGAAGCCCTCAGAGTGGAACAGTTTAATGTGCACAAATGTCTGCTCTCCTTCTCTAATGCGGAAACGTTTTGTCACTGGGTAGTATTTTCAATACACAGTATACTCATTATAGCATATTTCCATTGCAATTATATCCAAGCAAATCCGAGTAGCCATATTGCAAGGCGATGAGATTAATTTTAATGCACTTCCTGTAACTTGCAATTTTTAATGTCTTACTCTTACAAGTAACCTTACATGTGAGAAAGGATTGAAAAGACCTAAACCAGACCAGCAGAGTGTGGGATTGATCACTTTAAAGCAAAGAGGGAAAGGGAGAGGAAGGGAGAACGGTTTTGACCCCGTTTCAGTGATTCACACCAAAAGCAACAAGAGTTCAAATTCCACAGAGATGCAGAGACAGAGATCCACACACTAATGCAGGAACACATCTAACAAGCACAGAGAGATAGACATGCACACAATGGTACACAGCAACATATGTAGACACACGGGAATAGACAAACACAACAGAAACATGCAGATACATAATTGAATATGTAAATACACATAGACTCATCGAGTTATACAGGTTATTTGCAAACAGACCTATCGGCCCATACAGTCCATGCTGACAATAATTCCAAACTAAACCAGTCCCATCTGCCTGCGCTTGGTCCAGATTTATCCAAACATTCGCTTATTCTTGTACTTAATCAAGTGCATTTTAAATGCTGTAACTTTACCCATAATCCATCACATCCTCAGGAAGTTCACTCTCTACATGAACCACATGCTGTGTAAAAAAACAACCTCACGGGTCCTGATAATGTGAACCCAATAACTCTGTAGGAGGATCAGGAATTGATTGCAGGGCCCCTTGCTGAGATGTTTTTATCATGAATAGCCACAGGTGAAATGCTGGAATTCATGAGTTTGACTAAAGTTGTGCTATTAAACAAAATGGAAAGGAAGAGCTAGGGAACTATAGATTGGTGAACCTGATATCAGTGGTAGGCAAGTTTTTGGAGGGAATCATGAGGTACAGGATTTACATGTATTTGGAAAGATACATTAGGGATAGACAAATGTGAGGACTGTAAATGCTGGAGATGAGAGTCTAGATTAGAGTGGAAGGCATAGGTTTAGGGTGAGCGGGGAAAAATTTAAAAGGGACCTCAGGGGCACTTTGTTTTTGCACAGAGGGTGGTGCGCGTATGGAATGAGTTGCCAGATGAAGTTGTGGAGGCCGGTCAAATTAACGTATTTAAAAGACGTCCGGATGAGTCTATGAAAAGGAAGGGTCCAGAGGGATATGGGCAACGTGTTGGCAAATTTAACGAGATTAGGTTAAGCTATCTGGTCGGCATGGACGAGTTGGACCAGAGGGTCTCTTTCCACGCAGTACCTCTCTATGACTCTATGTCTCTATTATGAAGGCCTGCAAGCGAAACACCTTCATAACTACCCTGCCCACGCATGATGCAAACTTCAAAGAATTATGCCTGAAACCATAAGTCGTTCTGTTCTACAACACTACCATTGGCTCGTCTTTTCATTGTATATGTGTTTTCTTTGTTTTACCAAAGTACAATACCTTGCATTTATCAACATTATATTCCATCTGCCATTCTTTAGCTAGTGAGTGATCGTACTGGGGAAGAAAGGCTTGAAAGTAATCAGCTGCCTGTATCATTTAATAGTTTTAGGAAGAGGGCAGTCACACGTTAGAGGTGGGAAACAGTGATCGGTGTTTGAGGCCAGAAAGTATGTGCTTTCTTTGTCTCAGATGTTCAGTATTGATATCTATTCGAGTTCCTTCATAGTGCAGTGTGTGTCTGCATGACTTCATTCCCTCATATTGCAGACTACAGATAATATTCATTTATGCTGGAAATAATAGCCAAGTATTTAAAGATGTTCATATTTTATCTCGAAAGTAGAGCACATAAACTCGACATCCTACAATTGAGGCAAGTACCTTGTATTTTTTAAACAATGTTATTATTCTCACTGTGTAATTCAGTAAAGTGAACCAGATTTCAATGAATCTATACCAAACTGAAAGCTGGCACTTAAAATTAAACATTTAGGCACTGTTTAGGTCTTGTGTAGTCAGTATTGTTCCTACCTCTGATGCAGAGCTCTGGATTCTATTCCAATTCCTGAATTTGTCTGAACGTGTCCCTAGCTCGAGACCAGACAGTCTGGATTCAGGTGCAGAGATGTGTCACAGCATGTCAGAACAGGCTGCTGAACAAACACACAGGAGAATAGTGTTCGAAGTTTAGGGACCATTGTGGAGTGGTGGTAGCGTCCCTACCTCTGGCTGCAAAGCTCTAGGTTCAAATCCTACCAGACGTGTTTTATAATATGTTTGACACGTTGACTAAAATGAGTTTAGAATTGTGATTTGATCGAGATGGAAGAGGTTTCAGTATTCAATTTCAGAATTTAAGCTCCGGATGACTGAAACCACAGGCCCTGGTTTGGAGTCACATTTGCACCTTCTAGAGGTTTATAAATTCATGAAGGGCATGGATAGGGTGAGTAGTCAAGATCTTTTCACCACGTTTGGAAGTCCAGAATTAGAAGGCATATATTTAATGTGAGAGGGGAAAGATTTTAAAGGGAGCTCAGTGGCAACTTTTTCACTCAGAAATTGGAGCGTGTATATGATGAAATGCCGGAGGAAGTGGTGGAGGTTGGTATAATTACAACATTTAAAAGGGACCCTGATGGGTATATTAATAGGAAGGATTTAGAAGGATATGGGCAAATTGATGACACATAGATCAGATTTCCTGCAGAGTAGAAACAGGCCTTTTTGCCCAACAAGTCAACACCAACCCTCTGAAGAGTTACCCACCCAGAACCATTTAACCTTGACTAATGCATTTGAAATTATGTTCAATTTAGCATGGCCAATTCACCCAATCTGCACATTTTTGGACTGTGGGAGGAAGCCAACGCAGACGAAGGGATAAAGTGCAAACTCCACACAGTCAGTCACCCTCGTAATATGAGGCAGCAGTGCTAACCACTGAGCCACCGCACCGACCCAAATAGGGCATGATTAATTTAGGAAATCAGGTTGCATGGACGTGTTCGTCAAAAGTGTTTGCTTCAGCGCTGTACAATTCTAGGATTAGTTAAGACATTTGATCAAGGTACCTGTATAATCTTCACTGTCCACTATATAGCCAATCTTGGTTTCATCTTTCTAACCACACCTTCCATAATTATCACCTGAATCATTTCTATAAATGACAAACAAAAATGGATTGAGCATAAGTCCCTGTGGAACACCACTGTGCAGTGTCACAAAGCTTGTCCCTTTTCTCTGAAAGTTTCCTTTTCTCAAAGATACTGTATTATTGATTTTTTTTTCAGAGGTATCGTAAGTAGCTCTAAGCTCCAAGGTGACTGGTTTGGTCCAGAGATTAAACGGTGTTGTGATCAAAGGTATAATGAAAGGGGGGTGGTCAGCTGTCTCGGTGAGCTGATCAGTCCAGATGGAGTTCAGCTGTGTGGACAATCTCTCTCTCTCTCTCTCCCTCTCTCTCTCTCTTTGTGCCCTTCTAACTTCAACCGGTTAGCAGATGTTCCACCTTTCCAGTTTTAATGGGGGTTTGTTTATTGGGACTGGTGTGTCCGTTCAGAACAGCTAATTAAGTCTAGTTTGAATAGACTGAATTCTGTAGGGTTCTTTATTCTGTTCATTGTGTTTCATTGTTTCATTGTGTAATTTTGTGAATTACATTTTGTCTATATTAAAACATGATAGTCAACCTAGCTCGGTTACTCTGGGTAATTTTCACTGTGCAATTTTTGAAACAAATTGCATTCTTAAGCAGGTCTCTCCTGCCTGCTTAACAACGTTTTGAGTGAGCTGGCCTAGAACATAACATCATGCCTCCATGGGACACACCGGGAAGTGAACAATAACACAGGACACACACACTCCTATCCATGGATCAATACATGGGACCCACCGGGAAGTGAACAATAACACAGGACACACACGCCCCTGCCCATGGATCACCACATGTGGCACACTGGGAAGTGAACAATAACACAGGACACACACACCTCCTTGTCCATGGATCACAACATGCGACACACCAGGAAGTGAACAGCAGCCCAGCACACACACGCCTCCCTGTCCATGGATCACCACATGCGGCAAACCGGGAAGTGAACAATAACACAGGACACACACACCCCTGTCCATGGATCATCACATGGGGCACACCGGGAAGTGAACAATAGCCCAGGACACGCACCCCTGTCTATGGGTCACCACATGGAACACACCGGCAAGTGAACAATAGACAAGGACACACACACCCGTCCATGGATCAATATATGGGGCACATCAGGAAGTGAACACTAGCCCAGCACACACATCCCTGTCCATGGATTACCACATGGGGCACACCGGAAAGTGCACAATAGCCCAGCACACAACTCCCTGTCCATGGAGCGCCACATGGGGCACACCGGGAAGTGAACAATAACCCAGCACACACACCCCTGTCCATGGATCACCTCATGGGACACACCGGGAAGTGAACAATAGCCCAGCATACACACACCCCTGTTCATGGATCACCACATGGGGCACACCGGGAAGTGAACAGTAGCCCAGCATACACACACACCTCACTCTTCATGGATCACCACATGGGACACACCGGGAAGTGAACAAAAACCCAGCACACACACCCCTGTACATAGATCACTACATGGGGCACACTGAGAAGTGAACAATAACCCAACTAAAACACACCCCTGTACATAGATCACCACATGGGACACACCGGGAAGTCAACAATAGCCCAGCACACACACACCTCCCTGTCCATGCATCACCACATGGGGCACACGGGGAAGTGAACAATAGCCCAGCACACACACATCTCTGTCCGTGGATCACCACATGGGACAAACGGGGAAGTGAACAATAGTCCCGCACACACACGCATCTCTGTCCGTGGATCACCACATGGGACACACTGGAAAGTTAACAATAGCCCAGCCCACAACTCCCTGTCCATGGATCACCACATGGGACACACAGGGAAGTGAACAATAACCCAGCACACACACACATCCCTGTCCATGGATCACCATATGGGGCACACCGGGAAGTGAACAATAGTCCCGCACACACACACCCCGTCCATGGAGCACCTTATTGCACACACCGGGAATTGAACAATAGCCCAGCACACACACACCCCTGTCCATGGATCATCACATGTGGCACGCCAAGAAGTGAACAATAGCCCAGGACACGCACCCCTGTCCATGGGTCACCACATGGAACACACCGGCAAGTGAACAATAGACAAGGACACACACACCCGTCCATGGATCAATATATGGGGCACATCAGGAAGTGAACACTAGCCCAGCACACACATCCCTGTCCATGGATTACCACATGGGGCACACCGGAAAGTGAACAATAGCCCAGCACACAACTCCCTGTCCATGGAGCGCCACATGGGCCACACTGGGAAGTGAACAATAGCCCAGCACACACACCCCTGTCCATGGATCACCTCATGGGCCACACTGGGAAGTGAACAATAGCCCAGCACACACACCCCTGTCCATGGATCACCTCATGGGACACACCGGGAAGTGAACAATAGCCCAGCACACACACACCTCCCTGTCCATGGATCACCACATGGGGCACACCGGGAAGTGAACAGTAGCCCAGCACACACATACCCCTGTCCATGGATCACCACATGGGGCAACCAAGAAGTGACCAATAGCCCAGCACACACACCTCCCTCTTCATGGATCACCACATGGGACACACCGGGAGGTGAACAAAAGCCCAGCACAGACTCACCACTGTCCATGGATGACAATATGGGGCACACTGAGAAGTGAACAATAACCCAACTAAAACACACCCCTGTCCATAGATCACCACATGGGACACACCGGGATGTCAACAATAGCCCAGGACACACACACCTCCCTGTCCATGGATCACCACATGGGACACACGGGGAAGTGAACAATAGTCCCGCACACACACACCCCTGTCCATGGAGCACCTTATTGCACACACCGGGAATTGAACAATAGCCCAGCACACACACACCCCTGTCCATGGGTCACCACATGGGACACACCGGGAAGTGAACAATAGCGCAGCACACACACACCTCCCTGTCCATGGATCACGACATGGGGCACACTGGGAAGTGATCAGCAGCCAAACACACCCCCCCCCCCGCCCAAGGAGCAGGACATGAGATATACCGGGAAGTGAACAACAGTCAAACACATACACCCCTGTCCATGGATCACCACATGGGGCACACCATGCAGTGAACAACAGCCAAGCACACGCCTCCCAGTCTATGAAGTATGATATATGACACACCGGGAAGTGAGCAACAGTCAAACACACACCCCTGTCCATGGAGTACCACATGAGACACACCACGAAGTGAACAACAGCCCAGCACTCACCTCCCTGTCTATGGACTACCACATGGAACACACCTGGAAGTGAACAACAGCCCAGCACACACACCCGTCTATGTAGCACCACATGGAACACACCGGGAAGTGAACAACAGCCCAGCACACACACACCCCTGTCTATGGAGCACCACATGGAACACACTGGGAAGTGAACAGAAGTCTGACACATACCATTTCATTGTTTCTGAGCTTTACAATGCCAGCTCTCGATACACTAGGGATCCAAATGGGACCCACAACCGGGACGGACAGGAGACCACGAGCCATACGTTTTGCACATTGTTTCTGAGCTTCATAATGATTTCCCCGGGATTCCAGGAAGTGAGCACCAACGGCCAGGTTAAGGTACAGAAGGACGGATATTCATGTTATAATTGGGTGATTACTTGATCGACAAGTTCAGTAAACGTGGCTCTTCTCAGACAAATGGGATTAACTGGATGAGTAGTACTTTCTCAGGTCCAATAACAAAACTAAGAATATAAAGTAAATGTGGTGACAATTCAGCTGAAATGCACGTCACAGAATCAGACACCATAATCTAGATGATATATCTGTGCAGCATGTAGCAGTGTTCAGGCCAGGCCAGTGTACTGCTCAATACAACCCAGCAATCTGTGCAGACCACACCAGTCCATGAACTGCCTCTCCAGCACTGGGAGCTATGCATTGAACAGCAGTGAATTGTTATGCAAACCAGGAGCATGTACCCTCCCAGCATGTACAGCAGTGTACACCACACCAGGGCATGGATCTGTAAACCAGGAGCATTTACCCTCCCAGCATGTAGAGCAGTGTACGCAACCCCAGGGAATGGATCTGTAAACCAGGAGCAGTTACCCTACCAGCATGTAGAGCTGTGCACACCACCCCAGTGCATTGTTCAGTAACACTGTGTTAGATCACTGCCCAGCGAGGGGAAACCTGCAGCCCATGCTGGAAGTGACGGGATGTGCAGCTCCAATCCATTTGCAGCTCCATATCTCCATTGTATCAATGGATGTAGAATATCTCAAGAGGAAGGAGGGAAATGACTTAGGGTTAAGTAGGCAAGGATCAGACAAGGCTCTAGAGGGTTACAAGGTAGTCAGGAAGGAAGTGAAGAATAATCTCAGGAGAGCGAGAAGCGGGCATGAAAAAGACTTAATCAGTAGGATTAAAGTAAAACTTAAAATGTTCTATACTTTTGTGAGGAACAAGATGATGGCTTCAGTGAGGGTAGGGCTCATGAGGATAGTGGAGGGAACTTGCGCCAGGAGTCAGAGAAGGTAGGGGAACATAGAACATAGAACACTATAGCGCAGTACAGGCCCTTCAGCCCTCGATGTTGTGCCAACCTGTCATACCAATCTGAAGCCTATCTAACTTACACTATTCCATGTACGTCCATATTATTGTCCAATGACGACTTAAATGTGCTTAACGTTGGCGAATCTACAACTGTTGCAGGCAAAGCATTCCAAAGCTCTCTCTTTAGGTCTTTCCTGGCTACCTTGTAACCCTCAAGTGCCCTAAATGAGCCTTCACATCCCATCTTAACATAAGTCACCGTCTTCCTCTTGACCAGAGATTCCACTTCATTCGTAAACCACCGCTAAAGCACTCTACAGCTTCCTCCCTTCCTGACAGGTACATACATATCAAGGACACACAGTCGCTTTTCCTTGAATAAGCTCCACATTTCTAATGTGCCCATCCCCAGCAGTTTCCTTCCCCATCATATGCTTCCTAAATCTTGCCTAATGGCATCGTAATTGCATTTCCCCCAGCTGTAACTCTTGCCCAGTGGTATACACCTATCCCTTTCTATCACTAAAGTAAACGTCGCAGAATTGTGATTGCTGTCACCAAAGTGCTCACCTACTTCCAAGTCTAACACCTGACCAGGCTCATTACCAAGTATCAAAACTAATGTGGCTTCGCCCCTTGTTGGCCAGTCTATATACTGTGTCAGGAAGACCTCCTGCACACACTGGACAAAATCTGACAAAACACTATAGTGTTCCCGTTCAATATTTCAAAACTTGAAGTTCCCCATTACATCTAACTTGTCTCTGTCACTCCTATCGAGAATCATCTTCGCTATCCTTTCCTCTACATATCTGGAACTATTCGGAGGCCTATAGAAAACTCCCAACTGGGTGACCTCTCCTTTCCTGTTTCTCACTTCAACCCATACCACCTCAGTTGACGAGTCCTCAATCATCCTGTCTGCAACTGCAATACTGTCCTTGACCAACAATGTAACATCTCCCCCTCTTTTACCATCTTCTCTGTTCTTACTGAAACATCTAAATCCTGGAACCTGCAACATCTTTTCCTGTCACTGCTCTATCCATGTCTCCAAAATGGCCACAACATTGAAGTCCTAGGTACCAACCCATGCTGCAAGTTCACCCACCTTATTCCGGGTGCTCCTGGCGTTGAAGTGGACACACTTCAAACCAACTTCTTGCTTGCCGGTGCCATCTTGCTTCCCTGAAACTTGATTTTAGACCTCCCTACTCTCAACCCTTTCTATACTTGAACCACAATTTTGGTTCCCATCCGCCTGTTGGATTAATTTAAACCCACCCCAATGGCCTTAGCGAATTCCACTCCCCCCCAGGATATTGGTACCCCTCCAGTTCAGATGAAGCCAATCCTGCTTGTAGAGGTCCCATCTACCCCAGAAAGAGCCCCAATTATCCAAGAATCCAAAACCCTCCCTCCTGCACCATCCCTGCAGCCACGTGTTCACCTTCTCTCTCTCCCTATTCCTTGCCTCACTAGCAGGTGGCACGGGCAAGAAACCAGAGCCAATAACTCTGTTCGTCCTAGCTCTAAGCTTCCATCCTAGCTCCCTGAATTTCTGCCATTAATCGCCATCTCTCTTCCTACCTATGTCGTTGGTGCCTATGTCGACCACGACTTGGGACTGCTCCCTCTCCCCCTTAAGGATCCCCAAAACACGATCAGTGACATCACGCACTCTGGCACCTGGGAGGCCACACACCAACCGTGAGTCTCTCTCGTCCCTCCAGACCCTCCTATCTGTCCCCCAAACTATGAAGTCCCCAATGATTACTGCTCTGCTCCTCTTTCCCTTTCCCTTCTGAGCAGCAGGGACAGACGCTGTGCCAGAACCCTCTACCCCACTGCTTTCCCCTGGTAAGTCCCCGCTATAGTAATCAAAATGGTATATTTATTGTTGAGGTGAATGGCCACAGGGGATCCCTGCACTGCTTGCCGGTTCCATTTCTGTTCCCTGATTGTAACCCATTTACCTTTTGCTAGTACCTGAGGAGTGATTACCTCCCTGTAACTCCTCTGAATAACGCCCACTGCCTCCCGAATGATCCGAAGTTCTCGCAGCTCCAGCTCCAATTCCCTAACGCGATTTTCAAGGAGTCAGGTGCACTTCCAGCAGATGTAGGCAGCAGGGACACTGGTGATGACCCTTACCTCCCACATTCTGCAGGAGGAACATTCAATTGCCCTCACCTCCATTCCCACTAGTCTAAATTCCCAAAGAGACTGTTGAAAAAAAAAAATAAGGAATAAAAAGCTCGTTAACTTGCCAAGCTGTGGCACAGGTACTTTGTTTTTGGTTAGAGGAGGAGGGTGGTTGCTTTAACAGATTATAAGGCCAGGTTAGCTTTTCTGGGTGTTTGGTTTAATTCACAAACGGGTTCATTACTGTGTCGGAACAGCACACTTAGAACATTGTGTTCAGTTCTGGTTGCCTTGTTATAGGAAAGATGTAGAAGCTATAGTGAGGATGCAGAGGAATCCCAAGGGATCAACAGAAATTTTGGCACACACCACATTATCGAGTGATATATTGAGGAAGACACCACGCGAAAAATAAATACTGGCAGATTCTGCATGTCTGTATAAAAGTCAATGTGTCAGTGTTTGTGGTGGGTCTGTACTGATGTCTGCATATCTGTGTGTGCACGTGCATCAGTGTATTGGCATTTCTCTCTGTGTGCTTTAGTATCTGTGTGACTGCACCAATCTCTATGTGTGCCTGTGTATCAATATACATATCTGTGTGTATCTGCGTCTCTCTGTGCGTATCCGTGTGCACAGCGGATCTGCCAGCCTCTGTGGTGTTTAAAGTGATGCAATGTCCGCCTCTGCTGGTCTTCACACTTTACTGCATTGATGGTAGTGGAGGGAGAAAACCATAAGGGATTCAGTCTAGGAAGTGGGGAGAGGGAGGTAGATCATAGCACCATCCAAACTGACAGCACCATCTGCACATGCACTACAACACACACAGTTGGGTATAGGGAGGATCATAATTGTACTGAGGACACTCAGAGTGGCGAATGTTCCTGAGTAATAACTGTACTCTCTCTGCAATGTGAAAGTGATTTGTCTTTGAAGATTATTCGTTACACCGAGTGTACACCTTAAAGAATATTTCCACTGCAACTGCATCCAAGCATCTCTTACCAAGTCATCTGTAAGGCGATGCGATGAATTTATTACGTGTTCTTTAAATTGAGATATTTTATAATTCACCCCTACAAGGTGTAAGTGAGAAATGTTTGAAAAGTCCTGAAACTGACCCAGTGGTGATGGTAATATATCTAGGTATCAGACAAAACTGTTCTGTGCATCCAAAGATATTTGCAAAACCAAACAGAGTTTTCCTCCTCTCCCTACAAGAATCTCAGGGAGTCTCCATGCTGCAGGCTCACTGCCTTTATTCCTGATGAAGGGCTTTTGCCCGAAACGTTGATTTCGCTGCTCGTTGGATGCTGCCTGAGTTGCCCGATACACAGCCCATCTTCACACGTCACATTCGTCAACGTCGCTGTGGGGTGTGGACAAGCAATCGGATCTTCCTTCTTTGGGGCCACTGATAGTTTAACATTTCGTATCCTACTGCATTTATAAGCAAGTGGTGTAGGCAGGTACACAACTAGGGTCTTATTCGAAGCAGTATGAGTAAGACCAGTCCTACAACTAGTAGAACGATAAGGGTCCATTACCCCCATCCTCCTTAAGGGACGTGAGCCATCTGGAGGAGGAGTCATCTGCTCGTGGAGGCGGTAATTTAGCTGCTTTCATAATATTTATTAAACCAGTAATATTTTGGGACTCATCAGGAACATTAATACAGCACGAGGTACCTAACGTTTTGCAGACGCCCCCTCTCTCGGCCGTCAGGATGTCTAGTACGAATCGATTTTGTGTCACTGCTTCCTAACCGCCATTAACTCAGTGTTAATGAGTGCTAGGCCTTCCTCCGTCTCATTTGCGAATACACCATATGCGAGGATGTTCTGCGAGTGTGTACCCATTCCAATGCAGAGGGATGCCCCTTCGAGTTCGGCAATTGCTGCCTTTTAGGGCGAACGCTGTTGTGTTGGTGGACAGTATCGCGGTGTAGCAGCACCCCTTTCTCCCCGGGGGAGTGGTGGTACCCTTTCTCGCCACCTGCCCATATTATACCTGCCATCCTGATTAGATTAGATTACTTACAGTGTGGAAACAGGCTTTTCCGCCCAACAAGTCCACTCACACAAGCGGATGCGCAACCCACCCATACATTTACCTAACACCTAACACTACGGGCAATTTAGCATGGCCCATTCACCTGACCTGCACACCTGGTGACTGGAAAGAAACTCACGCAGTGACAGGGAGAATGTGCAAACCACACACTGTCAGTCGCCTGAGGCGGGAATTAAACCGGGGTCTCTGGCGCTGTGAGGCAGCAATGCTAACCACTGTGCCACCGTGCCGCTCATGGTCTGACCATTGATAAAGGAACAAGCAATGTTTATGGTCGTATCATTTGTGTATGTTGCTGTACAAGAGTCATTGTTCAAGTACAGCATCAAGGTACACTGGGAGATACCCAAAAGGAGTCTCCCCCGATTGGTGCAAATACACGTTTCTCCCCTGCAATCCACTATCCGGAATGCTGTGGACGGTAGCGTGTCAGGTTTGGGGCTGTAGTTAGCCTGGAGTTCGGGTGGTGACACGAGGTTTGCCCAAATTGCCCCCCACTATCACGGTCAGGCTAGTCAACTCCCGTGGAAGCAGACAGCTGGCATTTCTCGCCAGGCTCTCAGTAGTTTGCTGGGCAGTCTCCCTTTGGGCTGTGTGCAAACATATCCAACAAGTGTAGCCTACGTCTAATCTCTCGTTTTGTCTTATGACCAAATCACATGCTCTGTTCCCTTCACATCTAGTAATGGCCTTTCGCAGCTCCCAAAATACTGGCGTCGCATTTACGCCAAATATATCCAGCAGGCAAATTCCCCGCCTGCTTTAAATTCGCTTTCTCGTCACGGCCATCTCCCTTCGGGTTCGCGTGTGTCAATAATGCCCTTTGCCCGGCTTGGGGTTAGGTCCATGATCTGGTTGCCATGCCCCACTGCTCCTATCGTCTGTCGTACATTCTGCACTGCATCTCGGAGGGCGGGGGTGGGGCGACTGCACCACTATATTCACCTGTCTACAGATGTCGGAGAAGGATCGATCTATTCCACACCACGAGACTCCCTCATTGCTCTTCTGAGTCTTACTTTGATCATAGAATATCTATTTCCCATGTTCAGGTGCCCCTTTTGCCGTGGTGGCTACTACTAAATGCCAGTCACCGGCGCGGCATGGATCCCTGCATAAGTCTTAATTATCCAATTTATAGTCGTCCTTGTTACTGCACGGCTATTTAAAGATCCACTTCGTCCTATCAGTTAAGGTTACCGTCAGCTGCTGCATCCAAGACGCCCCTGCCCTTATGAATAGTCCTACCAGGGCGCTTGCCAACAGTGTGAACTGTGGCAGCCCCACATTTGCTTACGTCTTCTCATAAATACTTGCTGTAAATTGGTTTTGGTGTTGTGCGATGTCTCCTCAGTCCCAGCTGCAAGTTTGTAATGGCGGGCGTGTATCCACGTGGCTGTTCCGGCGACCTTAACAGCTATCTGTGTTGTAAGGGGTACTTGAAACGGTCCCAGCCACCTCTTCGCCTTCCTGTGTTCCCTCCTGAAGTCTTTTGCCACTATTCAGGCTCCAGGTTATAGATCGTACATCTTCCCTTCTGCTGATTGGGGTAGTGCTGTCTTCAGTTGATTCTGTATTTGGGACAGAAGTGTAGAGAGTTTCATGCAGTAACACAACACCTCATCCTCACAGTGGCCTGTTATCTGGCTTTCCTTACGTCTCGGGACAATTCCTGTGTTTGGCGGCCTACCAAACAAAATTTCAAACGGGCTAAGGTTAGCTCTCCCTCTCCTCCTAGATCTCATACACATTAGCACAATTGGAAGTGCCTTTGTCCATGTCATCCCTAGTTCCTCACAGCATTTTCTCAATATATTTTTTAAGGTAGAATTTTCTCTTTCCGCTGCCCTACCGCTCGTTTGGTGGTAGGCACAGTGTTATCCCATGTTTATTCCCAAAAACTCACTAATCTGCTCTAGGGCATTATGGACAAATGGTGTCCCACTGTCACTACTAAGCCTAGAGTGTAGGTTTGCTCGCTGAGCTGTAGGTTTGATATCTAGACGTTTCATTACTTGGCATATGGAGGTTAGTGGGCTAGTGTAGGTTAAGTTCGCTTGGATCGGCGCAACATCGAGGGCCAAAGGGCCTGTACTGCCCTGTATTTTTCTATGTTCTATGTTCCCATGTAACATCATCAGTGACGAACGCCAAGTGAAGAGAAGTGTTGTCCCCTGCTTTCTAGTTATATGTTTGTCCAGGATGGGGTTCCTGGGGTTCGTGGTGATGCCATTTCCTGTTCGTTTTCTGAGGGGTTGATAGATGCTATCTAGATATATGTCTTTTTTTATGGCGTTGTGGTTGGAGTGCTAGGCCTCAAGGAATTCTCTGGCATGTCTTTGCTGAGCCTGTCCCAGGATAGATGTGTTGTCCAGTCGAAATGGTGTTTATATTTCATCCGTGTGAATGGCTACTAGGGAGAGAGGTCGTGTCTTTTTGTGGCTAGCTGGTGTTCTGTATCCTGGTGGCTAACTTTCTTCCTGTCTGTCCTACGTATTGTTTGTGGCAGTCCTTGCATGGAATTTTGTAGATTACGTTGGTTTTGTCCATGGGTTGTACTGGGTCTTTTAAATTTGTTAGTTTTGTTTGAGACTGTTGGTGGGATTCCGAGGGGTCTTAATAGTCTGGCTGCCACTTCTGAGACTTCATTGATGTATCAAAAGGTCGATAGGGTTTCTGGCTGTGTTAGGTCTACTTGTCGTGTTTTGTTCCTGAGGAATCTGTGGACTGTATTTTTTAAGTATCCGTTCTTCTTGAATACGTTTTATAGGTGGTTCTCCTCTGTTTTCCGAAGTTCGTCTGTGCTGAAATGTGTGGTGGTTCGTTGGAATAGTGTTCTGATACAGCTTTCTTTTTGCGTGTTGGGATGGTTGCTGGTGTAGTTAAGTATTTGGTCAGTGTTTGTCGGTTTGCTGTATATGCAGACACACCAGAGAATTCCGAGAGGTCTCGTACTCCAATCACAACGCCATAAACAAACACATAGATCGATTTACCATCTGTCAACCCCTCAGAAAACGAATAGGAAATGATATCACCACAAACCCCAGGAACCCCATCCATAGCAAACATATAAATAGAAAGCAGGAGACAACATCTTCACTTCACTTCACTTGGAGGTCTCCACTGATGATGTTACCTAGCCAGGTAATGAAACGTCTGGATAACAAACCTACAGCAAGTGAGCAAACCTGCACCCTAAACGTCAACCTGAGCGATAAACTTTCACAAACCTTGGGACTACTAAGCCTCTCAGGGATGCTCCATCTCGCAATTATTTCAGTTAGGAAAGCTTTGGTTATGGCACTGGGATTCTGTTTTGCCGTGGGGAACGCTTGCACCCATTTGGAAAACATATCACCTATTACCAGACAATACCTTTTTCCTTCGCAGGGTGTTAGTTCAGTAAAATCCAGTTGTAAATGTTCAAATTGTTTTTGGGGTTTCGGAAGTGCTACATGACTCATCTGTATTCCCCTCCCCACATTATTGTGGCAGAGATAACACATCGTTCACAATATTTCTGGAATTAATGAGTAAATCCCTCAGTGTACCAATGTGCTGAATTGCTGTCATATCTCCCCTCTTTTGACACATGTTTCTTACCGTGTGTCAGTTTGGCATAGAATGGAAATAATGATCGTGGTAGAAAAGGTTTAACATTGGAGCCACACCATACCCCTTACCTCAAACTGCACTCTGCTTTTTCCCACTCAAACGTGTCTTCAAACCTGGACTTCGACTGTGACTCCCGTACGTCTGCTGTTGGGGTGAGGATTTTTGTCATTCCCATGTCAAACTGATCATTTATCGGATGCTGGGCTGCCGTCCTTCCCGCTGAGTCTGCCCTTGCATTTCCTTGAGAAACGGAATCGTTATTTTTCGTGTGGGCTTCATATTTACACACAGCGATTGATTTAGGCAATAGGACCACTTCCAAAAGGTCAGAAATCTGATCACGGTGTGTGGTGGGTTTTCCGGTGAAGGTCAAGAATTCCCTGTATTTCCATAGGGTTCCAACATCATGTGCAACTCCGAATGCGAATCTGCTATCGGTTAAATATTCGCTGTCTTTCCCTTAGCGAATTTACATGACTCAGTCAAGGCAACCAGCTCCGCTGCTTGCGCTGACAGTTGAGAAGGGAGTGATCCCGCTTTGAACACCTCAACGGGTAGTTACTACAGCATACCCAATACAATTCTGGCCTAACTCCTTGCTCCTGAATGCTGACCCATCCACAAGAAAAACCCCGCCATATTTGGCTTCTGAAGTGGTGAATTCTGCAAGTCTTGTCTGGGCAGTACATTTCATTAATTACAGCGATACAATCATGTGGGTCTCCGTCTCCTTCTCTAGTGAGAGGACTAGCAGCATTAAGGACATTACATCGTTTTATTGCAATGTTAGGCTTCTCCAAGAAGTGCTGCCGACGTATGTGCTGTCTTTTGCTCGGAAAGCAGGAAGGATAATGCATGTGCGATCAGTTTGGTTAAATCGCAACCACAGCTCGCAGGCATTTATGCAATCCTGCCGCTACGAGGTCTGGCTTAGTCGAAAAATAAGTTGCCAGCCTGAATTTTCCCCCATGATCCTGCAACAACACAGATGTCATGCAGCCATGTTTTTCATCTACCATTTGACAGAAGGCTTGTTTGGATTCGGAATCCCCAGTGTAGGTGTACTTTGAAACGTCTTTTTCAATTCAACTCGGCCGCTGGGATCCATTGCAATGGACCTTGGTTCTGCTACCCTTTTCCATGGGCCATGTCACTTCGGTGCACCTCAAGATTAGTGTAATGTGGGATAAACGTTCTTCAGTAGGAGCGTATGCGCAAAAAGGATAGCAATTTTTTCCTGATGTGAGGCCTTGGAATTTGCTGAATTACTTGCACTCTGTCTTGACCAATGGTCTTCCCTTGTTCAGATATTAAGTGACCGGAGACCTTCACCTGTTGTTGCATAAATCGAAGCTTTGCGAGACTGGCTTTGTGCCCTTCCCTCGTGCAATGCAAGGGAATCCTTCTCACATTGTTCCTCTTTCGGTGCTACTATTAAGCAATCGTCTACAGATTGCAGAATAGCAGACATCGGGGTTAAAACAAGAGTCTCCAGTCTCCTGCGTAGAGTCTCATTATATATGGTGGGTGACTCACAGTAACATTGACAAAGTCGTGTGAACTCATAAGATTTGCCTTTGAATGAAAAAGCGAACCAGAATTGACTATCTGGATGCACCATTGCACTAAAGAATGTATTTGCTAAATCCACAGCAGGGAACCATTTACTGTCCTGTGGAAATTGAACTAATACAGTATAGGATTTGGGAACATTTGATGCGCGCGGGACAACACTGTTATCGACTGCCTGCAGGTCTTGAACAAACCTGCATTCCTCTGGTTCACTTGGAATTTTTGCCTTTTTGATCAGAAAAATGGGAGTTCTCACCGTTGGGTTTACACAGGGGATTATCTTTCTAGCCTTTGGAAAGGACTGAAAGACTGGAGTAACTACGTCCATGGCCTCGGGTTTTCACGGGTATTGTGCCCTGCCAGGACGATATTCCGACTTCGGGGTTACTCGTATTGGTTCACAACCTCGTATATGACCCACATCATGTTTGCCTTTTACCCATAATTCAGTAGGGACTGTTATTAATCTTGGGTCTGAGAAGTTTATCTTAGGGAAACGCCAGGCCAGCCTTCCAGACTCTTCAGGGCTAGAGGGGGTTACCTCGACTGTTCTATTGCCTGAGTTAGACAAAATAATTTCTTCCTATATGTCGACACATCTGCATTGAACCACATACCCACATCGTCCCAGAACACCCAACATTTCGTTCTTTATGCCTTTAATCCCCATGGCCCCAAATCCTGCCACCAGTCACTGGACACCTCCGCCAGTGACTCGCGAGGAGCATAACCTTCCACATCAAAAACATAGAGCTTACTTGCCATCGCAGGTACTTTACATAAGTTCACACTGACTGCACATCTGCCATCTCTTCAATAAAATTCGCACAATAACAACTGATCTGGTTTAACCAATCTCCTGAACCAATGCTTCTCTTATGGTTCCTCAGGGCTATCGTGGTGTATGTGTGCTGTGCAGTGCAGCATAATCCCGCAAAAAAATCGGTGTTAATAGGATTATCATGGTTACCTGCTTCCAGGGCGAGTGAATTGCTCACTGAACTCATTGCTCTCTGGCTTAATAGCCACTCATAGACATACACCAGGGGTGGTGGGTTGTATTTTACAGTTTACACTTGTGAATCTTCCCTTTGAATTACCTGCAAGCCCGTCGGTATACTGAGCAAATACAACCCCAGTCTCATAATGAGATCCTGAGCCATCAAATGTAAAGGACAGAATTCCGCTAACAAAATTGAGAATTAGAATGGATACACATTACTGATTTCACACAATATGGGTGCGGTAAAACTCTCTCATATCACGATGCCTGATGCCTCCATTGAGTTCAAGAACATTCCACTCATCTTTATTGGCGTCAACTCTCTGAACTGTCTTGATTTGAGGAGTGAATATGCTGGCCATGTATCTACCAACAAGGTAACTGATATACCTTCCACATATAACATAGAGGTAGGCATCGACATATACGCATCATTGTTATTTTGAACATATTGTCCACACTTCGCAATCTCAATGTTCAATATAGAGTTGGGATACATCTCAGTGCCCGTTAGGTTAGTAGAAGTGATTAGCATTAGGGATTCTTCGTTGCCAAGAATAAAGGAAAGAGGTTAACCTGTACCTGTGGCCTGCCCACCTCAACCTCAGTCGTCCCCTGTCAGTCACCATGCTGTCCAACCTCCAGGACCGATTGAGGCTGTCTGTGCGGGCACTGTCCTGACCAGTGGTCCATTGCTCCGCAAACAAAGCACCAGCCAGATCTATCTCTGCAAGCGCACTTTCGCGATCCCTTCCTCTTTTGCGAACTCCACCTGTGCCTCTCTCTTTTCCTGCAGTTCCTCCCTCCAATGGCTGAACGACCATTTGCATCATAATAAGCTGAGGTTCATGTGATTGCTGTTCCATCTTTAATTTCCGGTTATGGTTCTCTTGAGCCAGTAGTTTTTCAGCATGTATCACATATTGTTCTAGCTAATTCAACTTTCCCGTGTCCCAGGTAATACATGTATATTATTGCCTATTTTGTTGTTTCGTACTTCATTCCATTGATGAAGCTGCACTTCAGGTGTGCCTCATACAGTGTGATCTCTGCCGTCGTTATGTCCTTGGGTGGTATCAGTCCACAATAGACGTTATCGACTTTCGTGAGGCGCTTAAGGTACTGGGACATTGTCTCGATTTCTTTTGGGATTCTTGCTTCAATTGATTGTGGGTACAACATGGTATTGGTGATTCAGCAGACCCTGAGGCGGCGACCGTTGACTTGGAGTCTTCCTGAAGTGGATCTCGTAGGGGGGCTGTAGCTCTTCGAGGGCACCCATTAATGTCAGGATCTGATCCTGTCTTAAGACACTGTCCAGCTTCATTAGGTTGTGTTCCGTGTGTGTGTGCATGTGCACTGGTGTTTGTACGTGTACTTGATCTATCTTTATTTCGAGATTTTCTTTCCCTGAAATCAGGCTCAGCCTTCAACATGTGATAAGCACTCCAATTCACAGGTTCTATTTTACCCTTCCGTTTCTCCTTCTCTCTCTCCTCCAACGGTGACCTCAGCATTTGAAACTGAATATTACTAAAACTTCCTTCCTCCAGAAAAACACATTCCTTGATTTACATTTTTAACTGCTTTACAGAAACTGGGCCATAATTATTTAGCATATATTGTATTTTTTCTTGACCATTCCGAGTTGTCTGTCGACCCTCTTTTTGATTGCTCTTGCTGGAGCCGATTTTCATGGATATTGGAAAAGTGTTCATCTCTGTCTGTCTGTCTGTCTGTCTGTCTGTCTGTCTGTCTATCTCTCTCTCTCTCACGATACCATAATCTGCTCTTTGCCAATATAACTTGCTTTTACCTCCAGAGGTCCCCTCTCATGGGCACGACCACCTCATTGCCTTGGTTTTCACAAACCAAGAACCCACGTAACCGGTACAGCTTTGGCGACTCCAACGCTGCCCATGGTGGCTCCAAGTCTCAAACCACCATTAATTTGCTGTCTCTTAAACTCTCTAGAGACGGCAATCCTTTCCCTTGAGTTTTACTCGAATACCGCACGAGAGTTCACTGATCCCTCTTCCTGGTTCGTCTATTCTCTTCGAGCGAGTCTCTATGTCGGATTACTTTAGCCACAACTCTTACCCTGACCCTATTCGATCCACTAATACCCAGTCCTCTCACTCAAAGGGGCCAATTCAGCACTCGAGATGAAGTGAAAGACCTTCAAGGTAGTGGCGCATACACCTCTTAGCAATCTTCAAAATCTTACCCAGTCGCAGGGTCGCAGACGAGCCCCCGAGTTTACTGACGTGGAATTTCAATCGACTCGACACAAATGCTACCAAGAACAAAGAAAAAGTTTATTTTTGAAATTTGCAAAATGGACCCGACACATTTGCAAGACGCCTCATAAAATGGACGCCTGACTGTTTTCACATATTCCCTTTATACTATATATCGCCTTGCCTTATCACACCTCAAGGCAGGAACCTGGATCAGTCAAGTTCCTTTCCACACATGGAGTTGCTTCTTCTAATTCATTGACTGCTGATATAATAGAGTATTGGCCTTGAGAGTCAGCTGAAAATTAGGATGAACTTTACATTTTTTCTGTCTTTTTGCAAGGTTAGGTCCATACTTCTTTGTTTCAACCATGCTTTCACAGATATCACAAAAAATGATAATTTTCCATTACAGGGGATGAGGCTGACAGTGACTCAATAAGTGTGATGGAGTGAGGATGATAGTGACAAACTGAGGGTGAGGTGGCAGCGTGGTAGTGACGCACACTGTGTGAGTGGATCAGGCCGATAGTTACGCAGTGAGGGGGGTCAGAGTGATAGTGATGCAGTAAGTCTGAGGGATCAGACCAATAGTGACGCAGGAAGTGTGAGGTGGTCAGGGTGATAGTGAAGCACTTCGTGTGAGGGGTCAGTGTGACAGTGACGCAGTAAGAGTGAGTGGTCAGGCTGATAGTGACGCAGTAATTGGAAGGAGATCAGGCTGATAGTGATGCAGTAAGTGTTACTGTGTCAGGCTGATCCTGACGCATAAAGTGGGAGGGGACAGGGTGATAGTGACGTAGTAAGTGTGATGGGGTCAGGCAGAGACTGTCGCAGTGAGTGTGAGAGAGTCAGGGTGATAGTGAGGGAGTAAGTGTGTGCATTCAGGCTGGTAGTGACACAGTAAGTTGAGAGCGTCATGCTGATAGTGGCTAATAAAAGTTAGGTGTTAGGGGAATAGTGACGCAGTAAGTGTGAGGTGTTAGGCTGTTAGTGATGCGGTACATGTGAGGGGTCAGTCTGATAGTGAAGCAGTAAGTATGAGGGGGTCAGGCTGATAGAGACGCAGCAAGTGTGGTGGGGTCAGGCTGATAGTGTCACAGTATGTGTGAGGGGACAGGCTCATAGTGATGCAGTAAGCGTCGGTGAGTCAGAGTGTTCCTAATGCAGGAAGTGAGAGGGGCCAGGGTGAGAGTGACGCAGTGAGTGTGAGGGGGTCAGCGTGATGGTGACAGAGTAAGTGTGAGTGTTCAGGCTGATATTGATGCAGTATGTTGAGGGCGTCAGGCTAATACTGGCCAGTAAGTGTGAAGTGACAGGGTGATAGTGATGCAGAAAATGTGTGGAGTCAGACTGATAGACACAGTAAAATTGTGAGGGGTCAGGCTGATAGTGATGCGGGAAGTGTGCGAGTGTCAGGCTGATAGTGATGCAGTACGTGTGCTGGGAGCAGAGTGATAGGAACGCAATAAGTGTGAGTGGCTCTGGATGATAGTGACAGGTCAGTATGAGGGGAAGGATGGTAGTGATCCAGTGAGTGTGAGGTGTCAGGATGACAGTGAAGCAGACAGTGTGAATGTGTCATTGTGATGGTGCCATGGCAAGTGTGATGGGGTCAGGGTGACAGTGACGCAGATGATTTCAGGGGGTCAGGTTGTAGTGATGCAGTAATTGTGAGGGGTCAGGGTGATAGTGACGCAGTGAGTGTGAGATGTCAGTGTGATAGTGATGCAGAACATTTGGGGGGGCAGGCTCAGTGATGCAGTATGGGCAAGGGGTCAGGGTGACAGTGATGTAGATGCACTCACAGGGCCAGGTTGTAGTAAGGCTGTAAATGTGAGTGTCTCAAGCTGATAGTGATGAAGTAAATGCGAGGGGGTAAGGCGGTTAGGGATGTAGTAAGTGTGCAAGGGTAGTTCTAGAAGTTACGCAGTAAATGTGAGTGTTGAAGCTGATAGTGATGCATTAAGTTTGAGGGGATCAGGCTGATCTTCACGCAGTATGTGTAACGTTGTCAGGATGATAGTTACGCTGTAAGTATATGGGGGCACAATGATCTTGACGCAGTAAGAGTGGGGAGTCACGGAGATAGTGACGCAGTAAGCATGAGTGGGTAAGCCTGATAGTGACGCAGTATGTGTGAAATGGTCAGGCTGATATTGATGCAGTTAGTGTGTTGGGGTCAAAGTGATAGTGACACAATAGGTGTAAGCGGCTAAGGATGATAGTGACACAGTGGGTGTGAGATACCAGTGTGATAGTGATGCAGTAAGTGTAAGGGGTCAGGATGACAGTGACACTAAGTGTACGGCCTCAGTGTGATAGTGTCACAGCAAGTGTGGGGTGTCAGGGTGTAAATGACATCGTAAGTGAGAGAAGGGCATTGCGATAGTGAAGCAATAAGTGTGAGGGGGTCAGGCTGATAGTGACACAGTCAATGTGACGGGGCAGTGTTTTAGTGACAAGATAAGAGTGAGGCGTCAGTCTGATACTGACACAATAAATGAGATGGAGTCAGGCTGATAGTGACACAGTAAGTGTGAGGGGTCAGCTGATAGTGACACAATAAGTGTAAGGATTCAGGGTGATAGTAACATGGGAAATGTGAGGGCGTGACTGAAAGTGATGCAATAAATGTGTGGCGGTTAGGCTGATGGGGACTCAATAAAAATAAGGCCGGCAAGGTGAAAGTGGCAAAGACTGTGTGAGTGGGTCAGAGTGATAGTGATGCAGTGAATGTGAGGAGGTCAGGGTGAGAGTGACGCAGTAAATGAGAGAGGATCAGAGTGCGAGTGACGCAGTAAGTCTGAGTGGTCAGACTGATATTGACGCAGTAAGTATGAAGGGGTCAGGCTGAGAGTGACAGTCAGTGTGAGGGGGGAGAGGTTTAGTTACACAGTAAGTGCAAGCCATCAGACTGAAACTGATACAAAAAGTGTGAGTGGGTCAGGGTGATATTGACGCAGTATGTCTGAGGGGTCAAGCTGATAGTGACGCAATCAGTATGATGGGCCAGAGTTTTAGTAACATGTTAAGCGTGAGGCGTCAGTCTGATACTGACACAAAAAGTGTGATGGAGTCACGCTGAGAGTGACGCAGTAGGTTTTAGGAGTGAGGGTGATATTAACGTAGGAAGTGCGAGGGCGTCACTGATAGTGACACAATATGTGTGTGGCTGTCAGGCTGATAGTGATGCAGTAAAAATGAGGATGTCAAGGTGAAACTGGTAAAGTAAGGTGAGGATAGCAGATGGACAGTGATGCAGTAAGTGTGAGGGGTTCACGCTGATATTGAGGCATGCAAGTTTGAGGCGCCAGGTTGATAGTGACGCTGTGTGCTGGCGGGTCAGGCTGACAATGACGCAGAAAATGTGAGTGTCTCAGTGTGACAGTGACGCACTTTGTGTGAGAGGGTCACGCTGATAATGACAGAGAAAGTGTGAGGGGGTCAGGTTGATAGTGAGTAATTGTGAGCTTGATCAGCGTGATAGTGAGGGGCTCAGGCTAATAGCGACACAGCAATTGTGAGGGGGTCAGGGTAGTAGTGATGCAAAACGTGTGAGTGGGTCAGGCTAATAGTGGTGCAGTACGTGTGAGGCGTCAGGCCGATAGTGACGCAGTAAAGGTGAGAGTGTTGGTGTGCTCGTGATGCAGTAAGTGTGAGCCGCTCAGGATGATAGTGACGCAATATGCGTGAGGTTTCAGGTAGACACCCATGCAGTAAGTGTGACATGTTCAGGGTGACAGTGACGCAGACACTTTGAGGGTGTCAGATTGAGAGTGACACAGGAAATGTGAGGGGACAGGTTGAGAGTGACACAGTAAGTGTAAGAGGTCAGGCTGATAATGATATACTAATTGTGATGGAGTCAGGATAATAGTGGTGCAGTGAGTATGAATTGTCAGGGTGATAGTGACACACGGTGTGAGTGGGATAGAGTTATAGTGATGCAGCAAGTATGAGGAGGTCAGAGTGATAGTGTGCAGGGTCTGGCTGAAGGTGACGCAAGAAGAGTGAAAGTTTCAGTGTGATCTGGACGCACTAAGTTTGGGGGGTCAAGGTGATAGTGATGCTGTAAGTATGAGTGGATCAGTCTGATAGTGACACAGTACATTTGAAGGGATCAGGCTGGTAGTGATGCAGTAAGCGTGAGGGGGTCAGGCTGATATTGATGCAATAAGTGAGAGAGTGTCAAGGTGATGGTGACGCATTAAGTGTGAGTAGGTTAGAGAGAGAGTGACGCCATTAGTGAGTGGGGTTTGGCTGATAGGGATGCAGTGGGTGCACACGTGTCAGGGTGTGAGTGATGCAGGAAGTATGAGGATGCCAGACGAATATTGACGCATTGAGTATAAGGGGGTCAGAGTGATTGTGATGTAGTAATTCTGAGGGGATCAGAGAGATACCAATGCAGTAAGCATGAGGGGGTCAGGCTGTTAGTGACGCTGTCAGTGTGAGTGCCTCAGCCTAATAATGATGAAATAAATTTGAGAGAGTAATGCTGATTGTCAGGCGATAAGAGTGAGTGAATCAGGCTGGTAGTGACGCTGTAAGTGTGAGTGTTGAAGCTCATAGTGAAGCAGTAGTTGTGAGGTGGTCAGTGTGATTGTGGCACAGTAAATGTGAGAGGGTCAAGGTGATAGTGACATAGTAAGTTTGAGGAAGCAGTGATGTAGAGACACGGTAAGTGTGAGGCGTCAGTCTGGTACTTATATAATAAGTTTGATGGAGTCAGGCTGATAGTGTCACAGTAAGTGCAAGAAGTCAGGATAATAGTAACATAGGAAGTGTAAGGGCGTGACTGATAGTGACAAAGTAAGTGTTTGGCAGTCAGGCTGATAGTGACGCAGTCAAAAAGAGGGTCTCGAAGTGAAAGTGGCGCAGTAAATGTGAGGGCGCCAGATGGATAGTGATGCAGTAAGTTTGAGGGGTTCACGCTGAAATTAAGGTGGTAAGTGTGAGGGGTCAGGTCTATAGTGATGCAGTAAGTGTCGGCGGTCAGGCTGATAGTGAGGCATTCAAAGACCAAATATCCAAGGCTCACTGTAGTGCTGAATAGCGAGACTTCTCAAGGCTAAGACAAAAATCAATAGTTCTCATCCTGGTCATAAATCACAATGCTTCATTTTAAAATTGTCGTCTCCTGCTTCTAGATTAACCAATGAGGGAACAAAATTTAATTGCACCACCCTGTTTATCTCTTCAAATATTTTGCAACTATCAATGAGATAACCTCTCTTGTGTTGAAACTGTTAAAAACAGACCGGATTTGCCCAATTTCAATTCACAGGACTAACGTTCATCCATGATATCAAGGCTAATCAACATTCGTGGTATTCCTCATATGGCATTAGTATCTTTCCTAAATTGAGGATTATAATTTCTCATACTGTAGTCCAAGTGCGGTTGAACTGAGCCACAATACATTGGAAATAATGCTTCGTTCTCGTGCCCTGAAATTCTTCTGCAGCTTTCACAACAGACTTCTACAGCTGCTGCTAGACTTCAATGACTTATTAAAAACTTCTCCAAGATGCAATTCTAAAAATCTGTACATCAGATTTTCTACTTCAAACTTTTGACAAATAATCTCCACACATTTCCCTCCTGACAAGTATGATAAAGTCAAATCGTTGCTATTTATTAAATCATGAGGGACATGGATAGGTTGACTCGTCAAGGTGTTTTCCTGCTGGTGAGGAAGTCAAAATTTAGAAAACATTGGTTTAAAATTAGTCGGTAAGAATTTAAAAGGGATGTCAGGGGCAACTTTTTCAGTCGTGTCCAGAATGAGCTGCCAGAGAAATTGTTGGAGACTGGTACAACTGTAACATTTAATGGCATCTGGAAGGATATAGGAGTAACAAGGTTTAAAGGGATGTGGGCCAAATGTTGGTAAATGGGACCTATTAATTTAGGATAACTGTCCACCATGGTCAAGTTGGAAAGAAGGGCCACTTTCCGTGTTGTATTGTTCAAGGACTTGATGACTCTAGAACAACCACAAAAACTTTGCAAATAATTGCGTCAAGATGATTTCAAGTTCCAAATCTTCGGTCAATCGTCCTCTCTTGTACTCACAAGTTCATTACCTGATATCAGAACTTACGGATTAGTTGCTGGATCCATTCCTGTAATTGGTTCTGCATTCTTTCTAATTCTGATTTTATTTTTACGAATGTAGCTAGTGTTTATGGACTTAGCATCAATATTTCTAATACCATATTTTGATGAATATTAAAACATAACTTTGGCACCAGATGATGAGCAATTGAGTCAAAATCGATCGGACACAGTGAGACAATGATCCTCTCTTCATGTGGTGTACATCCGTGACTCTAAAATTCGACAAAGAATCATTCTCACAACTTCAGCTGTGTCAGGATCTAGTTTGCGGTGAAAGCCTGTCAATCTGCTAAGGTAACGTTCGTCTGGGTCTCTGCAAAGGATTTGGCGAAATCTTTGGGTCTTGACAATTTGTACTTCAAACAAATTACGTATTTCATGAATTCAGTTCTTTTACTATGAAAATTGGCAACTATGCTGCACCTGTGATGTCCGAGAGGTTAAGGCGTTGGATTTGAAATCCCATGGGGTCTTCCTGTGCAGGTTCGCACCCTGTTCACAGCGCTGAATCTTTTAAAAGTCATTAATTCCTTTGCAGAATTTGGGTTTCGTGGAGCTTGAGCTTTGCATTCAATCGAAAGTAAAATTTCAATTGTGAAGAATCCGAAGTAATTTCAAGACGTCGAATTGAATAAATTATATGTCGAGACACAAAAAGCCACCAACTTCCAACACGAATCAGTTTCAAAACATTTGTTGAACTATCGTGAAATTTGAATGTTCGGGGGGGGGGGGGGGGGGGGGGGGCGGAGTTAAGCAAAACAAGAAGCAATGCAATACATTTACCTGCAGGTGATGAGTTTTTTTTAGGATCAGTTGAAAGTCAAGCTGAGAAAGTTCAACCTAATTTACAACTGACTCTCAAGGCCAATAATCTATTATTTCAGCAGTCAATGAATTGGAAAAAACAACTCCATGTGTGGAAAGAAACTCGACTGATCCAGGTTCCTGGCTTGAGGTCTGATAAGGCAAGGCGATATCAGCGGAGTAGAATTTTCTGGAAATATTAGAAATGGAATGTTAACGGTCTTCTGCTGTCCACATTCGTAAGAAACTGTAAGAAAATTAAGAACTGCATTTGAAAATTTACGATGAAAATCAGACTTAGCCCTCTGCTTGTGGTGTAGCATTGTTCAGAACAATAGGTTGTTGTTGAGGCTAAAATTGACTAAAATAATCGATGGGGATCTTATCCACGGCCTTCGTTGGAGCAGTTGGTGTGGAAAGCTCAGCTTGAAGAACCAAATGCCAATTATTCATCTTGGCTGTCTGAATTGCTTAGTTAAACATACTCTCAGTTTAATGTAAAAACCTTTGCTATCAGAGCTAGATGTTTTCATGTCAGCATGTTCCGATATGAGAAGACACTCCATGGAGTAGATGTGACTTAAATTTTGACTCTAACGTCAGAGATGTTGACACATTTCTGCACCAAAACAGCACTACCATTGGTATCAAATCAAACTGAACAAAGAACTAGTTCACTTAGACATTTCCTTTCTGCAGACTCTGCCTATAGACCGTTCATGCCCGATGTAGGAATAGGTGGTGACATCTGTTCGCAAGTGGATCACTTCATTCTTGCTCGCGATCCATAAACCGTAATTCATTTTGAACTTCTAAGCCATCAGCATGATAAATGTTACATAATGCATAGGTTTGCTTCTCGAAAGAAAGAGCGAAATCTTATTGAATGCAGACGCAAATTCAAGTTGTCCTTGGTCGACCAGAAGACAGATATCGCGAAACAAAGTGAATACAGAAAACAATCAATGTTTTCTGGGAGTCAAAAAGATGTACTGGAAGAACGGAAACATATATTTGGAACTAAAGTCACATACCACTTCCAGACTAAATGTTCTTGAACCATTATCTTAATTTGACCTTCATGTCCACCTTTGCTGCAAAAATTATCTTAACAACTCAGTACTTTGTGTTCTTTGATATTGTCTCCTTCATGTTTCTCTTGATTTTGAAACTAAAACCGAACAATAGTAATGCACCCTATTTCACTTGCAAAGATCAGAAGAAGATCAATTTATAAGAGAACAGAAATAAAGCTACGTCTGTCTTCCGAGAGAAAACACAGTTACCATTTCGACTCCATAAAGTCTTCTTCAGAAGTCTGCGCAATGAACTCGAAATAGTAGACCGAAAACTAAAAGAAAAGCCATAATGCCGCGAATACACCACCCGCAAGCGCATCAATTACTACTCTCAACATCAGCGGAGAACGGAACAAAGCGCATTCTGCAGTTGTCAACCTGTTATGACGTAGTTTGTAAAGTCAGAAATATGATTAGGTAAAAAGCGGGATGAAAGCGGGATATCAGAAGTCTGAAAAAAGCAAGTGCGTGCTCTGCTTTGAAGAAGGTTGGCAGTGATGAAAATGGAATTTAACTACAGTGAGAGTTGCTTAATTAATACTCAGAATCGTTGCAACACACAGGGACGCAATTCTTTTTGCTAGGTTTCTGTTCTGCCATTTTATAATCACGACTGCTGTCGGGTTTGGTTTCCATTCCAGGCTTAGGTGTCTACCTGATGGAAGTTTGCACATTCGCCCAATTTCTGTGTGGTAGCTCTGGTTTGCTGCCACATTCTAAACAGTTGCAGGTTATTTGGATTCGCCATTGAACGCACACGGTTACAGAGACAGGGATGTGGAGAGTGTCTGGATAGGACGTACTTCAGAGGATTTTTGTGAACTTCAATAGACAGAGTGAGGTTAGTCTGCTGTTTCCTGGGTGAGCTACATGGACAGAGAGGGGTCAGGGTATTCTTCCCTGAGGGAGAGACATTGTCAGAGTTGGATTAGTTGCTCTTAACTGTGTCAGTCACGCAGATACAGTCGGGTCAGTCTGCCCTTCTCTGGGGGAATTTCTTTCACAGAGTGGTGACCGTCTGCTCTTCCCTGCCTGAGTGAAACAGAAACAGCGGCGTCAGTATTCTCTTCCCTCGATAATTTATGTTGACAGTCTGACTTCCGTCTGCTCTTCTCTGGTAAGTTAAATTGGTAGAGTGGGGTTAGTGTTCATTCATTGGGTGAGTGCCAGAGAGAGAATTGCATCAGTCTGCTCTTCCCTGAGTGATTTACATTTATAGAGTGGGGTCAGACTGCTCTTCAGTGAATGACTTATATTGACCGTGTGGGATCAGTCTGCTGAGTTACACTGAGAGTGTGGGGTCAGTCTGCCCTTCCTTCAGTGAGTAACACTGACTGAGTGGCGTCAGTTTGCTCTTCTCTCAGTGAGTTACATTGACAGAGTGGCATCAGTCTACTCTTTCCTGTGCGAGGTACATTGACAGAGTGGCATCAGTCTGCTTTTCACGGAGTGAGTTATTTGGACAGTGTGGGATCAATTTGCTCTTTCCTGATTGAGTTGCATTGACAGAATGCGGTCAGTCAGCAATTTCCTAGTTGTGTTAAAGTGATTGCATGAGGTCAGAGTGCTCTTCTCTGGTTCAGTCTCATTGACAGATTGTGCTTCATCTGCTCTTCCCTGGGAGAGTCATATTAACAAAATGGTGTCAGTCTGCTCCTTTATTAGTGAGTAATATCACAGAGTGCACTCAGTCTGTTCTTCACTGGGTGAGCTACGTTAAGAGAGTGGTGTCAGTCTGCTCCTTCGCGGGCGTGTTACTTTCTCAGAATCGTGAGAGTCTGCTCTTCTCTGTCTGAGTTTCATAGCAGGGATGGTTTCATTACTGTCTTCGCTGGATGATTCACATAGACAGAATGGAATAAGTCTTCTCTTCTCTGAGTGAGTTACTTTGACAGAGTGGGGTCAGGCTCGTCTCCCTGCTTGTGTTTCATTGACAGAATCAGATCAGCCTGCTCTTTCCTGGATGAGTGACAAAGACAGAATGGGTACAGCCTGCTCTTCTCTGAGTGAGTTGCGTTGACAGAGTGGCATCAGTCTGCTCTTTCTTGGGTACATTTTACTGACTGAGTGGTATTAGTCTGTCATGTGCTGGGTGAGTTACATATAAAGTGTTGGATCAGTCTGCTCTTCCCTGGATGACTAACATTGACAGAATAGCGTCAGTCTACTCTTCCCTGAGTGAGTTACATTAACAGAGTGCGGTCAGGCCATAATTTCCTCGTTGAGTTACATTGATCGTGTGAGTCAGACTTCTGTCCCCAGGTTGAGTTACATTGACAGAGTGGGATCCATCTGCTCTTCTCTGGGTGGGTTACGTTAGCAGTTTGGGGTCGGTCTGCTTTCCACAAGCCAGGAACTCCATCTCTCGCGGTTTCTTGTCAGTACCTCCATACTAAGGATTTGAGGAGTTAACAAAAGTAACTCGTCCCCTAGATCTTTCGGATAATTAAGGATGGGCAGTGAATCTTACCCCATTGAAAGACAACTGTGTCCCAGAAATGCATTTCTAATAATTGCATGTTGTAATTCGACACTGCAAGCGGTCGGGAATAACTTGAGGAGAGGTGCAGGGTAGAAAAATTAAAGTCAAATGCACTGATGCCTAGGAGACATGACACAAGATGTGAGTGTGGAGCTGATGGTGCAAGGCTCAGTGTCAGTGCTATTGGTTCAGCATTTATTGCTCACTGTTCGCAATGACTCTCACACCACTGCTGTCAATTCACAACAATGAGCCTGTTCATCTTGGTTTGAAAATCCCTGCGTGTGTATTAACGTGGTTAATGGGACGCGAGAGGAGATGTGCACATCCTCTTTATTCTGTCAGTTTAAACAGACGAAAATATCTGTTGGATGCCAATGCAAGAGGATACTGTCTTTTTCTGTGACTTTTTAGTGGGGCATGCTCAGCATTGAAATGTCTGTTTTTGCACAAGCAGAGTTTGATTGCAATTCATACTGAGCAACATTAATAGAGAAAACGCGTTTTCGAATTCCTGAAATCAAGTGGTTCAGGCATTCCACATATGGACGAGAAATCTGGCTCTTAACGTGGCGTCATGGCTTAGCTGGTGAAAGCAGCTCCCATCACACTGGTGCCTGCTCATTGTATTGAAAGCTCGTTATTTCTCGCAAGTATTGTGTTGCTGATCGAGAAACTCAGTGTCCTGTTTGAATTGCTGTACATTCTGATTTCGCGTTCCGGCTTCATTTTCCTGTTTTAAGTCCAGTACTGTAGGTTGCTCTTTTTAACTACTATTTTAACCAGGAGATTCTTCCTGCAATTCCACAAGCACTTCTGCTTCTCATCCTCTTATTCTCTTTCCTTCATTCCCAGTTTTGTGGAAATTAAATGGTGAGGCAGGAGACACTGCAGCATTCCCGGGAAATGTTGTGGTAATGGCACTGACACCACAACATGATCACCCTCATTCTCTGCTGTCTCCATTCATTCGTTGTACACCAACAGTAAATGCATCGTTGTTCTTCTTCAGCTATCATGTAATTACTTTCTTTTTCTGTTGGATAAGGAAATCAACTTTGACTTCGAAAGGGTCTTTAAATTTTGAGGAAGAAATGTCTCCTTGCCTCAGGTCGAAGTGACAGACGCATTATCCAGAGAATGTAAGACTACTTCGACCGACTCCAGCCAGGCGTCAGAAAGCCTCTCAGCAGTTCAAATCTCAAACTGTCTCTGAATGTCAGGCTTTTCAAGAGCAGAAATGGGAAATGAGGGATATGGACAGCCAGAGAGTCGGAGAATGTGAAAAAGACCCAGGAGGATACAGAGACAAATATAGAAAAAACAAAGACACATATTGAGGCAGACACTGAAAGAAACAATTCTCCATTCGGCGTGACTGCTAAATAACGGAAACTAAAAGGAAATGTAGCCATTAAAACATAGCCTTCCACCAGCTCAGGAAAATGAAAGCAGCATGACAGCTGATTAGGTCCTTTTAAGATTGTAAATTCGATGTTTGTAAGGTCAAGAGTGATTTTGATAAATATCCTGGTTCGACAGGTAAGATTATCATTTTCCCAACAGTATAATCTAGAAATCTATTACTAACCTGTTTCCTGTCCATCTTAAAAAAACACTGTTTCTCTCCACAGATGTTGCCAGGTCTAGCAGGTTTCTCTATCAATTCTCGTTTTTAGTTCATATTTCTTTTTGATTTTTGATAACCCGGCACAAAACCAAGCATTACCAGGTTCGGACCAGTGGTAAGAAATACTGGTACCACGATATATTTGCACAATAAAACATGCATTCCCTGTCCGAGAATAGAACCAACACTATTGCGGTTAGAGTTCCAAATCCTAACTACGAGATTACATGGAATGAAGACAGACGCTCTTGGACTTATTCTCAATGAAATGGATTTGCCATTTCATTTCTGATCAGTTTCACTGCAGATTGTTTTCTACTCGTCTTCAGGTTTTGCAGAATGGAAAATCCCATTTGGCTCATGGTGCAGTCTGGTTTAAAGACATTAATCGATTCTATTCCCAGTTTCCAGCTTTGGTCCATAACCTTATGTGTTCTGATGTTTCCAGTGCAAATGGCAGTGAGGTTCTCGCTTTGATCTTAGATGACACAACAATGGGATTGAAGTTTGACATAGTCACACTGTGTTATTACCCACGTCGTGTCTCCCACAGAAAGAGACACACAGACACATTCCCAGAAAGTGGCAGAGTTCTCAGGATTTCACCAGCTCCTTGTGCTTCACTTCAGATGTCCGCTCCAACATGCAAGTTCAACCGCCAAAAGGCAGTTTTTGGTTAAACCAAAGCCAGTTCTACAGACAATGAGAGACGTTGATCTGAGCTAGAATTTGAATTGGACGAAAATTCGAAAACCCAAACCCTTCCGTTCCTGACAGACAACAGGAATGGACTAGCTCGCTGCATCCACGTGATTTTAAATGCGAACCGACAATCCCCGAATTCGACATCAGGCGTGTTATCAATTCCGTCACTGACCCAAAGACCATGTCTGGCTGTGACAATTTGTATATAGGTAATGTAAACGTGCACATCAGGGAAACAGCTTTCACAAGGTGAAAAATCAGCAAACATAATCACCGTCACTGTTTCACTTGGAATGCCCCACTCTGTGAAACATTTCCTTTCACTGTACTTTCATACTTGAACTGTTTTACATTCCAGAGCCTGAACTAATTCAGCGAGAAATCACGGGTCATTTCGGGCCCGTCATCCGTAATGAGGCGAGTTGAACGTTGCCTTTCTTGCTGCCAACACATCAGCGCAGCTCAAAACGAGCTCGGGTTAGCATCAGTCTTTACTTAACTTGCTGCAATATATCCGCTGAACAACATCAGATTATCACAGCATTACCTTCTTCACATTGAAACCAAGGGTGATAATATAAACCGACTTGGAAACTTGGAGAGAGAAACACTGCTGACGAAGATGATTATGACGTGAAGAGCAGGCACGAGAGTTTGTACAGGTCCCAAAGGCTACTGCAGTATCAATGGACATCCCTGCATACGAGTCTGAGTTTGCATTGCCCAGAACAGGCTTTCATTCCCAGTCAGGAAATGGAGATTTCATTCTCTTCTTGTGAATTATCCGAATGTAAACTAAATCCTGGTTGCACCCAGAACACACACACGGGTCCTGCCAGAACAATTCAGTGATCGATCAGCATCTGTCTGGAAGGACAATGGCAGTAAATACAAGCGAAAGCTATTACCGCAAAGTTCTCGCGTTTCCCAGTTGAACATATCTCGAAATTCCTTCAATGTCACTACTTCTAAATCCTTGCCTCATGGCATCATGCCTGTATCCCGCTACTGAGGACATCCAGGGTTCTGCGGAGTAACTCAAAATCTCAATCTCTCGAGTAATTAGGGATTGACGGTGCATCCCATCCCATTGAGCAATGACTTTGTCCCAGTAATACGTTTCCAAAAAGCTGCAGTTTCTAAGGGAACACTTGCAAGCTGTCGAAAATAAGTTGTGATTCGGAGATGCCGGTGTTGGACTGGGGTGTACCAATTCAAAAATCACACAACACTAGGTTATAGTCCAACAGGTTTAATTGGAAGCAGACTAGCTTTCGGATCGATGCTCCTTCATCAGGTGTTTGTGGAGGGCTCGATCGTAACACAGAATTTATAGCAAAAATTTGCAGTGTGATGTAACTGAAATTATACATTGAAGAATTGATTGTCTGTTAAGCCTTTCATCTGTTGAAAGAAGTCAAACTATCACTGTATTCTATGTGTAAATCACAAAACCCTTTTTTTTAAAAGTTGCATTCTCGGGTTAGCTGTTAACAATGGCAATAGCTGGACAATATGTTGAAGATGTTAGCCCCCTGAGTTCTCTGTCTATGACCTGATGTTTAGATTGATTCCAATCCAAAAAGTGAAATAACAGAGTTTTACATAATTTCATGCAGTTTTTGAGCTCAGAGTTCTACATGAATGTATATGGTTTCTGAGCAAAGTGCAATGTAACTCTGAAAGTACCAAAAAAATTCACCACGCAAAATATATGTGTGCATGTGGATCTTTGTCTGTGTGTGTGTCTCCAGCGAAACCAAAACCTGACAACTCATGAACAGAAGCAGAACTGACAAAAAGAACATATTTTCATACACACGGACTCATGAATGCTGTCTGTGAGGCAGAGCGAGTCGTCTGGTTCATGAGCTGCTCACACAAATTGCAGCGAGTCATTCCAAATGGTGATTTCAACGTACTGGCGCCTTCGAGCACCAATACTTCCAGGAAGTGCCCAAGTAACATGAATCAGAACTGACTAACAATGAACCATGAAAAGTGAAGATTACCAATTACAGTCTCAATGAAATGAGGTTAACAATTGGGCTGATGTCTCCACCGGATCGAGAGGACCAATCACCAGCCTCTCTCATCAGGACAGAAATTAAGGAAATTAGGGAAAAGTAACCAAGTTCCCTCCGTTTCGCAAGAACAACAGAATACTGCGAGCAGATTCAATGTAGAACCTAATTTCACATCAACAGAGAAATAAATATCTCCATTCACTTTCAGAGAAACTGTGAAAAATGTAAATTGTCTGGAATATGAAAGTTTGGCGCAGCCTGTTTTTGAGTCGCATATTATGCTGGTGGCCTTTCGAGCTGGAGGGGAACGTGACAACTAGAGCAGAAGGAGAAAACATGGGCATTGCCATATTGGTTGTTTTCTGCTGTGCCACATCACAGCCGGGTTAGAAGAAATTACTACTTTCGCTGTTCAACTTTAACAAAACTCATCCCTGCAAAACGTTGCCAGCTTCATCCATTAGCACACGTGGCCACGCAGGGATGCAAACACAAGCCTTCTTAAGATTTGAAATCTGAAATCAGAGTCTCAGGTCGCTCAGCCACGCGAGCACACAGGCCAAAACCGGAAACCCAAGAGCATGTACCTGATGATACCCTGCAGCAGACTCACAGCAACTGTACCAGTTCTGCAGAAAAAGCGGTGGGGAGAAATTGCTCTATCTGAGCGGTCGTGCTTGTTGTTCTCATCAGCAAATATGGCTTTGAATTTGCTAGACCATATCTGCTGCCATGTTGAAACGGAATGCAATTCCGATTAGTCGCTGTGTGAAACTTTGCTCGTTGCTCTCCTCAGATAAAGTGATCACTGGAGATGATGAATTCTGCTCCTGCCAGAAACGCCCACTCTCCTGCTGATCAGATGAACTGAATAACTGGTTTAGCACTGGAATCCGAGAATGGCAGAACACGTAGCAAGAGTATTCGAAACCCAGAGCCAATAAGAGTTCCAACTTTAATTTTATTTCTCCATAATAGGGCATTATCCAGCAGAGCCATGAGCAACTGCCACCTGGCTGCAAGCTGAGTTGGAAACCTATGTGGGAATCAAGGACATGTGACTCACTTATTGTCGGTAAATCAAACAGTTCTCACTTCGAGGTGTGCAAAAATTAGTTCCTATACATATTCAGGGAAGGTCAAAGGCGATCTGAGATGTCAAAGAGGTGGTCACTGTTCGTGATTGCTCTTTGTTCGATTGTGAAAAGGTTTCCCGCTTTAGTCGCATTCACGTTTCTTGTTGATGACTGAATCAGACAGAAGGTGTTTCACCAGAGCTGCACGTGACTTGCATTCCTCTCCCTCGCTGTCATACTTTCCTGGAACTCTGTGAGAACAAGAAAACAAAATACATACTGTCATTCGGCAGCCTGTCTGTGATTTCCTCATTTTCAGTGACAACATGGCTTAGACTTCAGGCCACACGGTAATATTAGTAACAGTATGAGAACAAGAGTCGATAGTTCATCTGTTCCTGTAAATCTTTCCATTCTGAATGAACTGTATCCGTGTCTGCTGCTTCGAAACTCGAATATGTGAACTGCTCCAAACTATGATTGAGGATTTCTGGTTTTGGGTTGACACACGTTGAAAAACGCCAGACAGCGTTCAAATGAAGCTTTCAGAGCACATTTTCGGATGCATTTGACAGAGACTAACATCATGAATCCAGTGTTCCCTGTGATAGAAGGAAATGAATGCTCTCCTTGTTACTGATCCGGGACACCTTCGCATGTAAAGCAAATGCGGTACTGTTGTTACAGAAAGGATCAGTGCCCGTTAACTGTGTCCTTAAAGTGGACATGATCGAAAAAATAAAGAATACCATGTTGAAATATCCAGGAAATATTGGCTGAAAAGGCCCAGACAATTTTCCCTGCAGCGCCAAGACAGAGGAACATATGTAACTGCACTCTTAAACAGGATGGCCAGCAGTGATATAAACATCGCCACATATGAAGGACCATTGCGAAGAGAAATTTGAGAATGAAATTCACGCAGCAGGTATTCGGAATTTTATTCTTTCCACCGCTAGTGTAGTATTGAGCGAGTAAATTCAAAAGAAGGTTTGCTGATGAATATGCAAAAAAGCCCCATCGATCATGATATGAAAGACTGTCGTCCGTGAAGAGGGAACAACAATGTTTCTTCTAAGCTTTGTATTGGGACACTTTCGCACAAACTGATACTGCTACTCTCCAGAAAATATCAGGGCCCGCGGCATGCACTCTTAGAAATGGTGACCATCAGTGCTGGAAACATCCCTGCATATTCAGAACATGGAAGAATACATATCGAATAAAACCGTAGATGGCAATTAATTGGACTGATATTCCCTTTCACCCCAACAGCTAGAATGTGCGGGGATATACAGAGTAAGGAGTACTGACCAGGTCAGAAAGCAATTACATCCACATATCTTGACACACAAGCCTATCTTTCTTTCTGTACGTTTTTTTTTGAAGCGCCGATCCTTTCCGTAGGAGATGAAGATGATTACTGCTCCCCCGCAGGATCACAGTGGGGCCAGAGACCCGATCGAGCTGCTCAGAACAGTTCGTGTTTGCCGAGAATCACTGAAACTGAGATTGATGACACGTAGACACAGTGTAACAGCTGCCAACACATGTGGAGGGTTTTGGGACGGATTCGGACCCACTCTAGGAAAAAGATTGGATCCTAAAACTGGGCAGTAAGTGTTCAGGGAGAGGACTGGAGAATGGGGTTAAGAACGATATTAGCCAAGATCGAATGGCAGAGCAGTCTAGATATTCTGAAAGCGCTAACCGTCCTCCTATGTCTCCCAATCTCTGGCCATCTGGTATCTAAGGAAATAGAAACAGAGTTATTTGTTCAGTTGGAAGTCCTGGGCAAAGTGAGAGATAGAACAAGCATGATACACTTTTAGAGACTGGGAAAATGTTTGGAGAGGAAGCAATAAATGTGAAGCTGAATATAAGGTTTGAAGTCAGGACAAATTCTATAAAAAGGAAGTTTGTAGAATGGCAGAGGGACATGGAGATGGAAAAAGAAGTGTCACCAGTCCCGAAATCTCATTCGGTTTTCATTTTCAGGATAGGACCGGACCTGATGAGCGTTTCCAACAATTTCATTTGTTGATTCTGAAACAGAAGATGGGAGTGATCCTGGACCAATCAGCTCTCCCATGTTCTAGGAATATTTGACTTACCCGTTCGATCAGATCACGTTTGTCCCACACTGAAACCTCAGAATCCTTCCCCACCCCCACCCACGTTACTGGCAATAAACTGTTCATTACATAAACTTATATGAGCACACAACAAGAACAATTGCAAAGCGTTCAGGGAGAGCTCCGTTCCGTTCCATCAGCACATTCTGAATCAGTTAATTGTTGTTCAGGACCCACGAGACATTAAGCCGTCTCTGTGTGATCACTAACAAATGGCCATATCGCGTTCTGTGTCTTTGAACACTTTGGTTGGTGCACGGATGTACTGGAATCTCACGTTTTTAAATGGACATCATTCATAGTATTTTCAGCTGCACTGATAAAGTTGTCTCTGGCGCTTCCAGTAAAGTGCAGACAGTTTTCACTCAGAAACCGACATGTGATCAAAGCAGAAGGACACATGTGTCAACGAAAGCAACAAGAATGCTCCACCAGCGTTGGTTTGCAATTCTGCGTGTGGAATGAAGAGCTGGAACTCTATTAAACAGTGAAAACGACTATTATGGGGCTTGGACGCACGACTCTCTGATTAAACACCTCACATTTCATCGAACTGAGATATCCAGGCTTGGCACACGACGAATTAGTTTGCTATTTCATTCAGAGCACAATTCACCTGGCACAGCAATTTGCAAAGATCCAGCTCATTCCTCCCAATCACGAAGAACATAATTCACATCTTTCACTTTTGTTATTTCTTCAAAACATTACAATCTATTTAACACTTGTCCCAGCATTTAAGATTCAACCCGAATATTTTCATACGAAGTGATTTCCAGTCACTCTGGCAGACAGTAAATCAGTCGGAAAATTACCTGAGGAAACCCAATCATTTCCGTTTACAGTATTGGGAATTTCCCATCTGCTGACGAGACAGAGTCCTCACAATCAACATTTTCTTCGTTCTTCCTGCCTAAAACGTTTACCACTTCTTATTTTCAAGACAGGAGTTTTGTTTATAACACGTTCCAAGAACAGGAACAACCTTCCAATCTCCTGAAGCCGTTTCCAATTTAAAATGGAAGTTTTGTTCCTTTCCCACGGGAAGAGCAGTTAATGAGAAAGGAGTTTCCACGAGCTGAGTCCCAGGGTTTGGCAGGAAGCCTGATTGAAGCTGCAGTGGCTGCTTTCAGTTGGCATCGGGGGAATTGGAGGACATGGTGTCGTATTCTGCTGCGTGTAACCGTCTTGCTCCCTGTGGACTCGGGGTGAATCATGGATGAGTTTTCGGAACAACACTGCCTTCCAGTCTCTGGCCATCTGCTATCTAAGGAAATAGAAACAGAGTTATTTGTTCAGTTCGAAGTCCTGGGCAATGTGAAAGATGGAACATTTCTGATACAAAATTGGAGACTGGGAAAATGGTTGGAGAGGAAGTAATAAAAGAGAAGCTGAATATAAAGTTGGAAGTCAGGAGACATTCAATAAAAATGAAGAGTGTGCAAAAGCAGGTGGAGATGGGCATGGAAAAGAAGTGTCACTAGTCCCGAAGTCTTAAATCGATTTATATTTCTAAGATGCTACAAGACCTGCTGAGAGTTTCCAGTAATTTCATTTAGTGCTTTAGAAACAGAAGATGGCAGTGATCCTGGAACAAACAGCTCTCCCGTGCTCTGGGGATATTTGACTTACTGTGTCTATGTCCCGCACTGAAACCTCACGATCCTGCCGCACCTCCACTCTCGTTACTGACAATATACTGTTCATTACGTTAAACACAAGAAGAACAATTGCAAAACGTTGAGGGAGAGTACCCTTCGGTTTCTATCAGAACAATCTGAATCACTGAAAATTGGTTCAGGACCCATATGACATTGATCCGTCTCTGTCAGACCCTTAGCAAGTGGCCATTCGATTTCCGTGCCTTTGAACACTTTGGGTGGTGCACGGTTGGTTTGGAATCTCACGTTTTCAAACGGACATCATTCATTGTATTTTCGGCTGCACTGATAAAGTTGACTCTGGGGCCTCCAGTAAAATGGAAACAGTGTTCACTCAGAAACCGACGTGCGATCAAAAGCAGGCGGACAGATGTGTCAATGAAAGCAGCAAGAACATTCCCCTGCGAAGGGTTGCAATACTGCACGTGGAACGAAGATCCGGAATTGTATGAAGCAGTGAAAGCGCCCATTGTGAGGCTTGCACCCACCACCCTCAGATTACCCATCTCACACTGCACCAACAGAGCTAACCAAGCATGGTGCACTGTGGATTAGTTTGCTATTACATTGCGAGCATAATTCATCAGCAATTTGTTAGGATCCAGTTCATTCCTCCTAAACACAAAAATATCATTCACACCTTTCACTTCAGTTATTCCTTCAAAGCATTACAATCTATTCTGCACTTGTCCCTGGATTTAAGGTTCAACCTTAATATCTTCATACTTTTACCCTCACCTTTATGTCGCTGATGTGATTTCCAACCTCTGTGGCAAACAGTAAATCAGTCGGGAAACTACCAAAGGAAACTCAATCATTTCCGTTTACAGTTTTGGGCATTTCCCATCTGCTGACGAGACAGAGTCGTCTCAATCAACATTTTCTTTGTTCTTTCTACCTAAAACCTTTACCAATTCTTATTTTCAAGTCAGGAGTTTTATTCATAACACGTTCCAAGAACTGGAGCAACGTTCCAATGTCCTGAAGCCCTTTCCAATTTAAAGTGAAAGTTTTGCTCCTTTCACACGGAAAGAGCTGTTACTAAGGAAGGAGTTTCCACGAGTTGTTTCCCATGGCTTGGCAGAAAGTCGCTGATTGAAGCTGCAGTGGCCGCTTTCTGTTGGCATCGGGAGCTTGGAGAAAGTGATGTCGTAATCTGATGCGTGTAAACGTCTCACTCCCTGTGGACTTGGGGTGAATCATGGATGAGTTTTCCCGGTTATAATGTCAATACATTGTTGCGGTAAATGCTTGTGCTGAAATATTTGAGGTTTATTCCCTGGGTGGGCACGAACCACCAACATTTCAGCCAAATGCGCCTACCATTTGAGATACAGAAACTGACAACGCAGATATCCAAAAGCAAAGTTATCGACGGGATATGAGGATCTGTCGGACAGCAGGAACTTGCGTTGTTTTCAGAGACGGACGCTGATTTTATCACCGAGAGGGTAAGCACACTGAGGAGCTGCAAACACTCAAATTAAAAGGCATCCACACATGCGCAGTGCTCTCACATATATCGCCCACACAGTTGTGCACTGACAATGCTGGTATTTGAAGCCACAATTCGATAGAAACTGAAGCTTAAAATCCAGCACATTAGACCGCTCGACCATGCTACCACACAAAAACCCACACTCAGATTTGTTATGACTAGTGTTTCAGCATGGATTCACGTCAGACACTTAGAACTCGCAAATATTGTAATGAAATTGGCGTAATTTAAGAAGAAAGACCAAAAAAAATGTACTGACAAAGAACAGGCCCTTCATCCATTCAAGCCTGAGCCGATCCAAATCTACTGTTTAAACCTGTCACCCAATTCCTAACCATCTGTATCCCTCTGCTCCCCACCTACGCATGCATCTGTCCAGACGCCTCTTATATGTATCTACCGTGATTACCTCTCCCGTCTCTGCTGGGAACGCGTTCCAGACACCCATCACCCACTGTGTCAAGTAGGTGCTGCGTGTATCCCTCTTAAACTTTTTACCTCTCACCGTGAAAGCGTGACCTCTCGGTATTTAATCCTTCAACCTGGGAAATAAAACTTTTCTCTATCTACCCTGTCTGTACCCTTCTTGATTTTGTAAACCTCAAAAAGGTCTCCCTCAAACTCCTTTTTTCTTATGAAAACAAACCTAACCTACTCAACCTCTCTTCCTACATTGCACCTCCCAGACGAGGCAACATCCGCTTAAACCTTTTACACCCCGTCTCCAAAGCATCCACATCTTTTTGGTAATGTGGCGACCAGAAATTTACACAGTATTCTAAGTGTGGCCAGACCAATGTATTGTTCAATTTTAACATGACTTGCCAGCCATTTTATTCAATACCCCATCCAATGAAGCCAAGCATACTATATGCCTGCTTGACCACTCTATCCACCTGTGCAGCAAAATTCAGTGTATAATGGACCTGCACTCATAGATCTCTCTGTTCATCAACACTTTTTCCCCCAAAGCTCTTCCGTTCTTTGTATAACCCCATCTATAATTAGACTGACAGAAATGCGTCACCTCACATTTGTCTGTTTTGAACTCCAGCTGCCACTTTTCAGCCCAACTTTCCAGTATATCTATATCCTCCTGTATTCTTTAACAGTCACTTATAATTTCTGCTAGTTCAGAAATCTTCGAGTCATCTGCAAACTTTCTGATCATTGCAACAGTGCTCTCTTTCAGATCATTTAAGTATATCACAAACAACAGTGACCACAACACTGACCCCTGTGGAGCACTACTGGTCAGCTTTCTCCATTTCCAGAAACTCCATTCAACTGCCACTCTGTCTCCTATTGCTCAACTAATTCTTTATCCACCTGTCTAGAACACCCTGCACACCATGTTACTTTACGTTCTGTATTTGGTTACCATGGGGAACCTAATCTAACTCCTTAAAGTAGTGCATGTATATGACATCAACAACCTTTCCTTCATCTATCAACTTGGGCACTTCCCCGAAAAACTCTATGCCTCTCACTGATATGCACATTATTTTCTAAATATGAATAGATCCTATCCCTCAGTGCCTTCTCCAGCAACTTACCCAACACTGATGTTAGGCCCATTGTTCAGTAGTTATCCGGAATATTCCTCTTATCCTTCCTGTACAGGGGACAATATGAGCAACGTTGCAGTCGGCTATAACCTCACCTGTGCTGAAGGATGCCACGAAGATATCTGTCAGGGCCCCAGCTATTTCCTCTCTCTAATCACTCAGGAACCAGGAATAGATCCCATCCGTTCCTGGGGATTTGTCCACATTAATTACCCCTAGCCTGCCCAAACAGTATCCCTACTTACGTCAACATGATGCAGACTAATCAAATGTCTTACTCTAGACTCAACATTCATCATGTTCCTCTCCTCAGTGAACACTGATGCAAAATAATCATTCAGAATCATACCCACTCTCTCAGATTCGACATACAGCCTTCCTTAATTTTCCTTTAGTGGACCAATCCTTTCTCTGCTTCCCCGCTTGCTTCTTATATATGAATAATAGGCTTTAGGATTCTCCTTAATTGTGCTATGGTGAAGTTGTTTCATGACACCTTTTAACCCCCTTGATTCCTTGTTTAAGACTTGTCCTACTCTTCTCATGTTCCTCCAGGGACCATTATGTTGTTAGCTGCCGAGGCGTTATGTATGCTTCCCTTTTCCTCTTCGCGAGTCGTACAATTGTTCTGTCATCAACAGTTCATGAATATTGCCTTTCAAATCCTTTGCCTTCAGCGGGACATGCCTATCCTGCACTATATTTAACCTATCTTTGAAAGCCTGTTACATATGAACTGTGGACTTTCCTACAAATAACTGTGTCCATCCACATTTTCGACCTCCTACATAATTTTGATATAATTAGCTTTGGCCCAGTTTGGTACTCTTTCCTGAGGACCACTCTCATCTTTGTCAATGAGTATTCTAAAACTTACAGAATATTGGACACTTCCCAAAGAAATCACCCACGGCAACTACTATCACCAGCCCTGGATTATTCCCCAATATCAGTTCCAATATGGCCTATTCCCTCGTCGGACTATTGATATACCGCTCCAGAAAACTCACCTGGATTCTTCTTACAAATGGCATCCCATCCAGACCTCTGACGCGAAGAGTATCCCGGTCAATGTTGGGAAAATGGAAATCTCCAATCAACACTAAATTATTGCCTCTACGTCTTTCCATGATCTGTTTAAATATTTTTTCTTACACCTCACGGTCTCTGTAATGCAACCCCAAAAATCTAACCTCACCCTACTTATTTCACTTCTCCATCCATAGTGTCTCACGACCCAAGCCCTATATGGTGTCCTCCTTTCGCACAGCCATGATATCATCCCTGACCAGCAATGCAACTCCTTCCCCTTTTACTTCCTCCCTGTCCCGTCTGAAGCGTCTATATCCTAGAACATTTGGTTGCCAACCATGCCCTTCCTTCAACTAAATCTCTGTGATCGCAACAACGTCATATTCCAGGCACCAATCTAAGCCCTAAATTCATCTGTCTATACTCCATGCATTAAAGTAGATGCATTTCAGGTCACCAGTTCTTCTGCATTCATCTGCTCTCTGCCTACTCTTCCCATTATTAATGCTATCTTCCAGATCCTTAGCGTTTCCAGTTTCCACCTCACTGCCGACTTGTTTAATCTTGTGGTTCCCAGCCCCCTATCACATTAGTATAAAACCTCCCCAACAGCAGTAGCAAAAACTCCCGAAAGGACATACGTTCCCGCCTGGTTCAGATGTCGATCATCAATTTTCTTATAGTTCCACGTTCCCCAGAACTGGTCACAAAATCCAACAAATCTGAAACCCGCCCTGCAGCACCATTCCTCAACTCACGTGTTCACCGTGCCGTTTTTTTTAATTCATTTCTACGCTGGCAGTCACATGGCACCGGCAGTAATCCCGAGATTACTCCCTTTGAGGTCTTCCTCTTTAATTTCTCTCCTAGCTCCTTGAATTCTCCCTGCAGGTCCTCATCTCGTTTTTTTTTCGTTGGTGCCTGTATGCACCAAGGCAACTGGCTGTTCACAATCCCCTTTTCGAATGCTTTTCAGCCGATGGGCGACATCCCTGGCCTGAGCACCTGGGAGGCAACATAACTCTCCAGAATTGCTGATACTCCACAGTGAGTCCACCCGCAGCTCCAGAGTGGCCACGCAGTCAAACAGGTGCTGCAGCTGGGCACTTCTTGCAAGTGTAAGTTTAGAAAACCTTTACAAGGACTTGCAAAGTTTGCACTGCTTGGACATGAGAACGAAACTGAATAGGCTTCGTCAGATTCCCAGGAGCTTCAGGGCTTAGAGATGGCCTCACAGAAGCTTATAAAATCATGAGAAACACAGACAGAGGAAATAGTCAGGGAGCACTTCTTCACAAGACACGCGAGTTCAGCTCTACATAGTAAATGTTTCATGTGAGAGAGGAAAGATTTAAAAGGGATGTGAGGGACACATGTTTTTCACACAGAACTTTTGTGTGTGTGGAATGAATTGCCACATTTAGTGGCAGAGTCTGGTGCACTCACAACATTTCAAAGGCATCTGAATGGGTGTATAGACAGGAAGACCTCGGAGAGATAAGGCACAAATATTGGCAAATATGTATGGATTAATTTCGGTTATCTATTCAGCAAGGGCAAGTTGGATCGCGGGATTTGTTTCCATGCTCGACAAGTCTGAGATGCTCCAGCTACCAGCAGCGGTTTGAATACACGATTTGCAAAGAAATGCATGTTGTTTGTTACTCAGTCAGCGAGTTTGGCTATTTTGTTTGGAGGGTGGATGAGCCCAACCGATCCAGAGATGAAGGTTTTCCGGATATTTGCTGCCATGACCATTCTTCTTGACACTTTCCCAAGTTCGCCATCAAAGTTTTGGCTGAAGAAAAATACCTCACGTATCGCATTACCCACTTTGCTCTCCAGCGAATCCAAAAACTGACAGCTCTTATCATGGAACAGAATCATAACTGAAAAGGCAGTTCCATGATCAGACACACCGAAGCTTAAGTGCTGTCTGTGAGGCACTGTGAGTCGTCTCTGACATGAACTGCTTGCACAAGTAACAGCGAGGCAATTCCAAACCTACTGGAGATTTAGTGTATTGCCAAGTCCCAGAAAGTGCTCAAGTATCATAAAACAAAACAGAACAACGAACCATTAAAAGTGAACATTCCCAATAATGTCCGTGATTAAATTAGGCCATCAATGCGCCGGTGCCCCCATCTGATCGAGAGAGCCAATCACCTTTCTCCCTCACCAGGACAGTAATGAAGGAAACGAAAGCACAGCAACGTTTCACATCGCGATTGCCCACCTTTTCACCACAACATCAAAAAACGGCGAACAGATTCAATGCAGGATCTTCTTTCGAAATAACGGTGAAATAACTATGTCTATTCACATTCAGAGTAAACGGGGAACAACGCAAGTTGTCTGGAAACTTAGTAACCAACATAGAATACTTTGTTCCCAGATTCTACTGATGCACAGACTTTCATATGAAAAGGTACCTGGGTGATTGCCCTACACCCAGAGATCTTCTGGCTGCCTTCTGTTTGCCCTGTCACATTAAACTTGTGTTGCTCTAATCGAATTTGTAATTCTTGTCATTTGTCCGTATTGCTACTAGGGATAGCTGGTCGTGGCAACTCGTGACTGCCACACAAATTCTTTGCCAAAATTGGATAGTCCCGCAACGTGATTCGCAGTGCACGAACTTTGCAACGAGTACATGCCACGCGGCAAGTTAAAAAGCACGCTTCCATTTATTCAAGTAAGTTTCTGGGAACTGACAGCCAGATTCCTCCTTACACTCGGAATTATGACAACACATAAACCAACAGCCTCTCTCAGAGACAAGTGACCAATGCCCATCTTGTGCCGGACATACGTAGTTGAAAAGATTGCACGCAGGGACTGCACAGAAAACTATAGAGGAGAAGCAGGGAGACGATCATCGAGCTGCATTCATGCAGTTCAGTTACCCTGTAAACCCCATTCACAGCTGTTCCTTGTAGGTGCACACAGGGCACTGTGTGTCTCTGACTCCGGGACTTGGAACTCGACCGTCTGCAGCACTGGTTACTTCCTTGTGTGAGGTAACTCCCAATGGAACATATGTAAAACACGATAGCTTATTGACAAATGCGTCCAAAATAGTACCCAAGAGATGTATTTCTGTTGTGTTTCAGGTCCTGTTCCTGACATGACATTCAGCATTGTACTTATTGTGTGCTTCCTGACGATTCGTTGCTTGCTTCCGTGATCGCATTGTGTGCAGTAACCTGCGTTTTAGCTGCAATTATGTATGTTTGAAACCCAGGACCACCGGCCTCTATTTTGTTTTCCTCTTCTCGTGCGCAATTGCAACACAGTAAACGATCAATTAATATTGGAAAATGACATACCCAGGCGTGTGAAAAGCCCAGTTTCCGTGGCAATTATGCAATGGTTAGAGATTACTTTGATTCAGGAGATAAGGATGGAAAGTGTGTTTGGGTAGAGATGAGGAACATTGAGGAAAGAGGAAACCAGCCGATGTGGCTGACAAGAATACTAACAGTAACCACAGTGTAAAAAAAACGTACAGGAAAAAATACCGCCTATGAATGACAAAAGAAGGCAAGAATTATGGGAGGCATTCATGTCCCTTCTACCTCTCCTGTTTGAATTGTAAAGAAACTTTGAAGAAAATCAATCGAAAAGTTTTATATGCCCCATCGAACAACGTGCGCTGTACCTTGGTCATTGATTACTGTAGATTAGAATACTTACAATGTGGAAACAGGCCCTTCAGCCCAGCAACACCATACCGACCCGCCCGAGCCCAAATGCATTCCTCTCCTTTAACCCCGTCAATTTAGCACGGCCATTTCAACTAACCGGTACATTTTTGGACTGTGGGAGAAAACCAGAGCAAGCGCACGCAGCCATGGGAAGAATGTGCAAACTCCACACATTCAGTTGCTTGAGGCGGGAATTGACTCTGACTCTGTGGCATTGTGAAACAGCAGCGCTCACGATGGTGTCAGCGTGAGATGGGATTTATTTGCCTTCTTTAATTGGGAAAAATCTCAGTCATTGTGATCATCTGGAAATACCAGTTCCTTCGCCAGAAAAAGAAATGAATATGTCATTAAGCTTTGTTTGTTTCATGTCCAAGAATACTCAGATCAATAGCTCCTTTCAACGAATAATTTTGACTCAATTTTGCTGCAAATATCTTTTCCTAACTTTGTGTTTTTCTTCTTTTACATTGGTGTCTCGCACCTTACAAATGACAGCAATGGTATGAAAGGAGATGGAAGCATTTAACTCATCAAGTCAGCGGCAGCTTTCAATGAGATCACGGCTGATTTGGTCAGTGCTCAGGGGGCGGTGCTGTCTGTAGTCATGGCCGAGTGGTTACGCAAATGCATTGCAGGAAGGTACAAATCAAGCTGATGCTAACAACGGCTCGTTTTGAGCCGCTAACTTGCAGTGAAGTGTCGGCGCCAATAAAAGGTGTCACGCATCTCGTCTAATTCCACATCCTGAGCTCGTAATGTCTCTCGCTGAGTTTCGGCAGGGTCTTGCTTGGATGACACCATGACACGTTTTCACTGGAGTGGATCATGAAATCGAGTCGGGACTGTGAATAAAACGATGGAAACTTTCAGAAGAGAAGGAGGTAACACTGAAGAAAACAGCTGAGGACAAATGTTTCTCCTTTGTTAGTGAAAGGCACTGCTTCACAAACTGGAAACTTCGAAGTGAAGCAGTGTTGGTGATTATCTTCGCTGCTTGTTCACCTTTTTAATTCTGATTCCATGAAAATCCATGGCATTACATATCGACTTTCTGCCAGAGGTCAGTGTGTCAGTTGGGCCAGTGGCGTAATGGATAATGCATCTGACTTCGGATCAGCAGATTGTAGGTTTGAGTCCTACCTAGCTCGAGAGGGATATCTCACTTTAACCGTGCCCCACGTTGACCCTCCCCTGTGAAGTCACTGCCGGTTTGGGGGGTATCTTTCTGTGTGTCTCCCTTTGTGGGTGAAAATGAGCATGAGTTCCTCAAAAGATTTACAAGTCGTTGTGGAAGCGTCATACATCTGTGCCATTTAAGAACATAAGATAAAGTCATTGACAGTTGCCCTGGGAACATTAGAACACACGAGACTTTGGGCCAAGGTTGGAAACTGCGACTGGAATAGATGGCTCTCTGATTAGCCACAATGCACGCAGGCGGAATGGCCTTTTCCCACTTTGTAAATCTACGAAGACAAGTTGAAAATAATCTGCAACGAAAATGTTCAGAAAGGGTGTTTTATTTACACCAAATACGATAGCATCTATCGCCTTGTCTTGTTATTTACTTGTGAGGATTCGGTACTCTCAGCACTGTGGCCCGGATCGTATTCCCGCTCATGGAATGGTTGTATTGTTCAGCTAACATATCGGTGTACCTGTACTTCTGCCGATTTTCCGATGCTAGCAGGTCATTGGTTTTGTCCAAAACATTATGAATGTTAACATAATACAAATAGCTGCAGTTGCTGGAAATCTGAGCCAAAAACGAAAATTGTTTGCGGAACGCAGAAAGACTGGCAACAGAAACATCGACTTTCCTGCTCCTCGGATGCTGCTGTGCTTTTCCAGAATTTTCTGATCTAAAATCAGGTTTCCAGCATCTGCAGTGCCACTTTTGCCTAGTTCCTTCAGTGTCGCTGGTTCCCAATTCAAGAACTCCATCTCTAGCGGTTTCATGTCTGTACCTCCATGCTGTGGAGTTGAAGAGTGAAGAAAATTAACTCACCCCCTCCATCTCTGGGGTAATTAGGGGCTGAAAGTGAATCGTGTCACATTGAAGTATATCTACATGCGACTTAATCTCTGTCTTTTATTGGGAACCATCTCTTTCATTGTAACCATCAGGAAAGACCATTTCGTTCGCCAGAAAAAGAAATGAATATGTCATTAACCTTTGTTTGTTTCATGTCCAAGAATACTCAGATCAATAGCTCCCTTGATTACCTCTGCTGGTCATGTTCGCAAAGAGATCGAGCAAATTGCCAAGTGTGAATTTCCTTTCAATAAATAATTTTGACTCAATTTTGCTGCAAATATCTTTTCCTAACTTTGTGCTTTTTTTCCTTTTACATTGGTGTCTCGCACCTTACAAATGACAGCAATGGTATAAAAGGAGATGGAAACATTTCACTCATGTCAGCAGCAGCTTGCAATGAGATCATGGCTGATTTGGTCAATGCTTAAGGCTGGTGCGCTCTCTGTAGTCATGGCCGAGTGGTAAAGGCGATGGATTAGAAATCCATTGGGGTTTCCCCACGTAGGTTCGAATCCTGCTGACTACGTTATGAATGCTTTCTGCTGGAGCAATTCAAACTTCAGGATGCCAGTTTTGCAAACCAGCCTGTCATTTGATTAGACTTGGGAAACTCGAGTTCTTCATCAGAAATGTTCCATATTTTAAACATTATCTCTGTTTCTCTTTCCAGATACACTGCTCGACACATCGGGTTTCTGCAGTTGCTATTAAACGTCCTGAGCAGAAGTGCTGCTTTTCATTAGATTCCTTTAATCCCTTGTCCTCTGTTCTCTGACTCTGGTCATTGGCAATACTTCCTCCTGCTCGTCAGAGTGCTCATTCCCCACCGCTCCCTCTCACATCATTACAAACGACCGCAGGAATTTGCCACTTAACCATCTTTGTTCCAAAGTGAAGCTCACCAGCCGAGGGAATCTCCCCACCAAACGGGACTTTTCATCCCTGGACATGGTGCACGCCAGAGGATTGTGAAGAGATACTGTGAAAATATTGTCAGTTGGCAGGTGGAAAAATGTTTAGGAAGCAAATCATATAATCTAGCCTCCAGCTTTGGAATTCTTGAGAAACTCTTTGGGAAATGGAATCAGAGGAGAATGAAGAAGTGTGAACTGTCAGTCCGAGTAGAGGAAGGGACATTGACTCTGATGTTCTTGGCACAAGAACTGATCTGAGAGATTGAAAGAATTCTCACTCCCGTACGTGAGGAATACAAACTTCATCTGGACTCTGGGACAATGAAAAACTCTGGAACACTCAAGACAATGTCCAAATATTGACTGGGATCACTACAGTACGAGTTCTATAGATGGGTCAGTTTTTGTCCAGTGTGTGCGGGAGGGCTTCCTGACAGAGTATGTAGAAATGCCTTCAAGGGTAGAAGCCATTTTCGATTTAGTACTGGGTAACGAGCCTGGCCAGGTTTTAGATTTGGAAGTAGGTGAGCACTTTGGAGACAGCGATCACAATTCTCTCAGGTTTACTTTCGTGATGGAAAGGGATTGGCGTACTCCACGGAGCAAGAGTTTCAGCTGGTGGAAGGGAAATCACGATGCAATGAGGTTAGATTTAGGAAGCGTAGAATGGGGTAGGAAACTGCAGGGGGTGAGCACATTAAAATGTGGAGCTTATACAAGGAAAAGCTCCTGTGTGTCCTGGATAAGTATGTACCTGTCAGGCAGGGAGGAAGATATAGAACGCGTGAGCCGTGGTTTACTAAGGAAATGGAATGCCTGGTTAAGAAGGACAAAAGTCTTATGTTCGGACAAAACGTGAAAACTCAATTAGAGCGCTCGAGGGTTCAAACGATATCAGGAAAGGCCTAAAAAGAGAGCTGAGAAGAGTCAGGAGGAGACATGAGAAGTTGTTGGCAGATAGGATCAGGGTTAACCCTAAGGCTTTCCATAGGTATATCAGCAATAAAAGAATGACAAGAGTTAATTTGGGACAGTCAAGGATAATAGTGGGACGTTTTGTGTGGAGTCGGAGGAGATAGGGGAAGCACTAAATAAATATTTTTCGACAGTGTTCGTTATAGAAAATGAAAATGTTGGCGAGGAAGATACATAGATACTTGCGTCTAGTGTAGTCGATATTGAGGTTCACAAGGATTAGGTGATAGAAATACTGCAGAGTGTGAAAACAGACAAGTCCCCTGGGCCGGATGGGATCTGTCCTAGGATCCTCTGGGAAGCAGGGGAAGAGATTGATGAGACTTTGGAATTGATCGTCAAATCATCGTTGTCTACAGGAATAGTGCCTGTGGAATGGAGCATAGCATATGTTGTTCCCTTGTTCAAAAAGTTTCGTCGAGGCATCCCTGGTAATTACAGACCAGTGAGTCTCACTGCAGTTGTTGGTAACGTGTTGGAAAAGGTTATTATAGATATGATTTATGACCATCTCGAAAAGAATAATCTGATCAGGGACAGTCAGCACGGTGTTTTGAAGGGTAGGCCTTGCCTAACGAATCCTGTTGACTTTTTTGACAAAGTGACCAAACAGGTAGATGACAGTAACCTGGTTGATGTGGTGTATATGAGTTTCAGCAAGTTGTTCGATAAGTTTCCCCACAATAGGCTATTATACAAAATGCGGAGGAATGGAACTGTGGGAGAGATTGCAGCTTTGATCAGTAATTGGCTTGCTAATAGAAAACGGTGTTGTAGTTGTTGGAACATGTTCTTCTTGGTGTCCAGGTCTTGGCGGTGTACCACAAGGGTCGGTGTTAGGTCCACTGCTGTTACATGAGATCTAACCTTGCCAATCAGTCTCCCATGGGAAACATTATTGAACGCCTTACTGAAGTCCATATAGATCACATTTACTGCTCTTCCCTCATCAATCTTTTTTGTTACTTCTTCAAAAAACTCAATCAAGTTTGTGAAACATGATTTCCCACGCACAAAGCCATGTTAACAATCCCGAATCAGTCCTTGCCTTTCCAAATACATGTACATTCAGTTCCTCAGGATTCCCTCCAACAATTGGAGTATTCTTGGCAGATGCAGTTTCATGTAGGGAATGCGAGGTCATATACTTTGTTGGGAAGAATCAAAAGACACACTAGTGTTAAAATCGATAGAAACGCAAAAGAAGTTCGGTGCAGAGGAGTCTCAGTGTTCTTATACATGAAACGAACAAAGGTTAATCACATATTTATTTCTTGCTGGCAACAAAAACCTTTTCTGATGCTCACAATTAAAGAGATGGTTTCCAAGAAAATAGGAAAATTAAGTCACCAGTAGAGTAATCAATTACCAAGATATCCCTCGTGATGTTTTATGAGACATGTGGGATTTTATTTGATTTTGTTTCTCCAAACGTTTTTACAATGGAACCGAGAGTTTTAGATGGGAAGTTAAGATCACGCATGACTATTGCCATTTTTGTCACTCACACGCATTTTTTTGCCCTTGTACGATTTATTTCGCTTTGTGGTTACTGCGAGTGGGCTTGTAAACTACACATGCTTGTGAGTTCATTCGTCACTGTTCCTCAACTCCAGCCAAACTGACTTTACATCCTTATTTCCTGAATCAAGGTAATCTCTAACCATTGCATAAATGTCATTAAAACTTAGGTATTTCACACGCCTCTGTATATCATCTTTCAATATTAATTGATCCTTTAGGTATTGCAGTTGTGCATAAGAAGAGAAAAATAGAATAGAGAATGGTGGACCTCCGCTTCACACTCCCGTTATTGAAGCGAAAATGCAGATTATTGCCCATAATACGATCGTGGAAGCATGTGCCAAACCCTCAGGAAACACAGAATAAGTGCAGTGCCACAGGGCATGTCAGGGACAGCACCGGAAGGACAACAGAAATGCTGCTCTAAGCTCCTATTTTGGATGTAGTTCTCAAAGAGCAAGAGAGTGTGACATGTGTTCCATCAGGAGTTACCTCACACAAGGAAGTATCGAGTTCTGCAGACGGTCATATCATCCCAATTCCAAGCCCAGGAATCAGAGACATTCAATATTCTGTGCATAACTGCAAGGAACAGCTGTCCGAGGCGTTTACATTCCAGATGAAATTATGAATGCAGCTCTCTAGTTGTCAGCATCTTTCTCCTATGTCGTGTTTCGTGCAGTCCCTGCGTGGAATCTCGTCAACCACGTTTGAACTGCACATGATGGATATTGGGCCTTGGTTTCTCATGAGTTGTTGTCTGAGTGAGGCTCTCGGTTACTGTGCTGTCATAAGTCCGAGTGTTCGGAGGAGTCTGGATATCGTTTTCCAGAATTTGCTTTTATCACAGGGAAGCAAGATTTAAAAATTACCTCATAGCAAATCCTCGTTGCGAACTTTGTGTGCCATGCATTTGCGAACGAAGGTGGGTGGACATTGGTTCTTGGCAAAGAATTTGTGTGGGCGTCAGTCCAGCAGTCCCTAGTAGCAATACGTACAAACGGCAAGGGCCACATATTCGACGAGAATAGCACAACAGTAATAGGACAGGGCAAGCAGAAGACAGCGAGACAATTCCTGGAAGCAGGGCACTCATCCACAGATTCCATCCGTGGGACCCAATCTGCAATCCCAACAAACGGAAGCAGCGGGAATGAAACCAAATGAATTCGTACAAAAACATGAGAGCAGCGCTTCACAGGACCCTCTGCAGCGCTGAGAATGTCACCCAGAAAGGGAGGGAAAGTCTGCAAACCATCTTCCTAGCGTCACTGAACCTTTCAACAAGAACTCCAGAAGCATCCAAACTTCACATCTTTAGACAATAGACAATAGACAATAGATGCAGGAGTAGGCCATTCAGCCCTTCGAGCCTGCACCACCATTCAATATGATCATGGCTGATCATTCCCAATCAGAATCCTGTTCCAGCCTTATCTCCATAACCCTTGACTCCACTATCTTTAAGAGCTCTATCCAATTCTTTCTTAAATGAATCCAGAGACTGGGCCTCCACTGCCCTCTGGGGCAGAGCATTCCACACAGCCACCACTCTCTGGGTGAAGTAGATTCTCCTCATCTCTGTCCTAAATGGTCTACCCCGTATTTTTAAGTTGTGTCCTCTGGTTCAGCACTCCCCCATCAGCGGAAATATGTTTCCTCCTGCCAGAGTGTCCAATCCTTTCATAATCCTATACGTTTCAATCAGATCCCCTCTCAGTCTTCTAAACTCAAGGGTATACAAGCCCAGTCGCTTCAGTCTTTCCGTGTAAGGCAATCCTGCCATTCCAGGAATTGACCTCGTGAACCTACACTGCACTCCCTCAATAGCCAGAATGTCTTTCCTCAAATTTGGAGACCAGAACTGTACACAGTACTCCAGGTGTGGCCTCACCAGGGCCCTGTACAGCTGCAGAAGCACCTCTTTGCTTCTATACTCAATCCCTCTTGTTATGAAGGCCAGCATGCTATTAGCCTTCTTCACGACCTGCTGTACCTGCATGCTTGCCTTCATTGACTGGTGGACAAGAACACCCAGATCTCTCTGAACAGCCCCTTTACCTAATTTGATACCATTGAGGTAGTAATCTGCCTTCCTGTTCTTGCCACCAAAGTGGATAACCATACATTTATCCACATTAAACTGCATCTTCCATGCATCTACCCATTCACCCAACTTGTCCAGGTCACTCTGTAATCTCCTAACATCCTCATCCCATTTCACCCTACCACCCAGCTTTGTATCATCAGCAAATTTGCTAATGTTATTGCTGATACCATCTTCTATATCATTTACATATATTGTAAAAAGCTGCGGTCCCAGCACGGATCCCTGCGGTACCCCACTGGTCACTGCCTGCCATTCCGAAATGGAGCCGTTAATCACTACCCTTTGTTTCCTATTAGCCAACCAATTCTCTATCCAATCTAGTACTTTGCCCCCAATACCGTGCGCCCCAATTTTACTCACTAACCTCTTGTGTGGGACTTTATCAAAAGCTTTCTGAAAGTCCAGTTTCTGCTCCAAAACACTCCGCTTTTCCACAACAGAGAATTGCACACTCAACTACCGCGTGTAAGATGAGAATTGCAGCCCCTACACGACCAAGGGCGGCAGTAAGAGCGAGGAGAAACAGCTGCCACTGTCATTCCACAGCTACAAATGCTCTCTTTGAAAGGTACATTATCCTATGAATGTCGGGACAGCAGTAGAATATGGGAACTAAACAGCCTGCGCTGTGTATTCATATTCTGGACAATGTGAGTTGTTCACAGTTTTCCCTGAAAGTGAGTGGACGTCCTTATTTCACCGCTGTTGTCAAGCCAGATCCTGCACTGAATCAGCTCCCTCTTTTTTTTGTTGTGGCTAAAAGGTGGACAATCGCAACGTGAAACTTTGTTATATTTCTCTCATTTCCTTCATTACTGTCCTGGTGAGGGAGGCTGGAGATTGGCTCGCTCGATCAGATGGAGGCACCAGCGCATTATTGACCTAATTTAATCGAGAATATAATTCGTCATATTCACTTTGCATGGTATATTTTTCTGTTTTGTTTAATGTTACTTGAGCACTTTTTGTTACTTGGCAATGCACTAAATCTCCAGAATGTCGGGAAGCTCCGTTTGGAATTGCTTCGGTGTTATTTGTGTGAGCAGTTCTTGACATACATGTCTCACACTGCCCCACAGACAGAAGTAATGAGTTTGTGTGTCTAATAATAACTCTGCCTTTTGAGTTTTGCCCCTGGTCCACGTTAAGACCTGTCAGTTTTTGGATTCGCTGGAGAGTTGAGTGGATAACACGATTTGTGAGGTTTTTTTGAAGTCAACGAAATTATTTGATGGAGAACTTGAGAATGCATCAAGGAGAATGGTCATTGTCTGTAAATGTCTGGAAAACATTCCTCTCTGTGTCATTTCAACACATTATGCCTCATGAAAAAAATAAAATTCAAACACGCTGACTTAGTAACAAACAGCATGCGTTTTTGCAAGCGGTCTATTCAAACTGTTGTCAGGTACTGGAGTGTCACAGAACTGCCGAGCACGGAAGCAAACCTTCCTATCCACCTTGCACCTGTTGAACAGATGACTGTAACTAGTCTAAACATATTTGCCAATATTTCTACGAACAATTCCTGTCTGCATACCCATTTAGATGCTTTTGAAGTGTTGTGAGTGCACCAAACTCTGCCACTAAATGTGGCAATTTATTCCACACGCATAAAAATGTCTGTATTAAAAACAAGTGTCGCTCACATCCCTTTCAAATTGTACTGCTCTCACATTAAATCTGTGCTATCTCACTTTAAACTCACGTGACTTCTGAAAAAGTGTAGATTAACTCTGTTCTCTGCTCGTCTACCTCATGATTTTGTAAACTTTTCCAAGGACATCCCTCAGGCCTGAGGTTCCGGGGGAAACTGTCGAAGAATATTCAGCTTCTCAATAATGTCCACACCGTGCAAACCTTTCAAATCGTTGTAAATATTTTTTTTTAATTATGCTAAGGTATTCATAGAAAGTGCCAGGGGAAATTGCCTAAAGTGAAGCGATGCTGAAACATTAGTCTTGACAGGTTTGGTGCTTAGTTATCGTCAGGGAGCGTCGCCGAGTGGTTTAATGTCGGTAAAAACAATGAATGCAGATGCTGGAGACCAGATTCAGGATTAGTGGTGCTGAAGAGCGTAGCAGGTCAGGCAGCATCCGAGGTGCAGTAAAATCGACGTTTCGGGAGAAACCCTGTATTCCTGATGAAGGGCTTTTGCCTGAAACGTCGATTTTACTGCTCCTCGGATACGGCCTGAACTGCTGTGCTCTTCCAGCACCACTAATCCAGAGAGGTTTAATGTGCTGGGTTTAGGATCCAGTCTCTATTGCGTCGTAGGTTTGAATCGTAACTTTGAAATAGAACCACTGCAGGCAGCTTTTTATGACAGAACTACACAGGTCCTGATATTACTTTGTGGGTGTGTTTGTTACTCCTCGGGTCTCTCACCCTCTCTGCGATAAACACGGGAACATGAGCAACTGATTCTTAAAATAATGAGAACTACTGCTGTCCACACCCTCTCAATCACTGTGCGTTTGGATGTGTACACGCACAATTTTGCTGCCAGTTGCTGTGTCTCAAATGGTCAGAGCATTTGGCTGAAATGTTTGTTGTCCTAGCCCAAACAGAGCACAGAGCCTCAAATATTTCACATCAAGTATTGACATCGACCATGTACTGACAATACAACCACGAGAACACATCCATAATTGACCCTGAGTCCGCAATGAGTGAGACGGTCACGTGCAGCAAAATGTGACCCCACTCTCTACAAGCCCCTGCTGCCAACAGAAAGGGGTCACTGCAGTTTCAATCAGCGGCTTCCTTCCCAGCCCTGGGACACTGCTCTTGGAAACACCTTCCGCAGGAACGGCTGTTACGGTGTGAAAGGGAAAAAAATTCTAATTCAAATTGGAAATCGCTTCAGAAGCTTGTTCCTGTTTTTAAAACATTTTATAATCAGAATTCCTTTCTCGAATATTAGAAGTGGTAAACTTTGTAGGCAGGTAGAACAAAGAAAGTGTTGATTGTGAGGACTCTGTCTCTTCAGCAGATGGGATTCCCTGCACTATAATCAGAAATGATTTGGTTTCCTGAGGTATTTTTCCGTTTGACTTGCAGTCTGCCAGAGTGTCTGGGAATCACTTCGGCGACCTAAGGATCATAGAACATAGAACATAGAACATAGAACAATACAGCACAGAACAGGCCCTTCGGCCCACGATGTTGTGCCGAACTTCTATCCTAGATTAAGCACCCATCCATGTACCTATCCAAATGCCGCTTAAAGGTCGCCAATGAATCTGACTCTACCACTCCCACGGGCAGCGAATTCCATGCCCCCACCACTCTCTGGGTAAAGAACCCACCCCTGACATCTCCCCTACACCTTCCACCCTTCACCTTAAATTTATGTCCCCTTGTAACACTCTGTTGTACCCGGGGAAAAAGTTTCTGACTGTCTACTCTATCTATTCCTCTGATCATCTTATAAACCTCTATCAAGTCACCCCTCATCCTTCGCCGTTCCAACGAGAAAAGGCCGAGAACTCTCAACCTATCCTCGTACGACCTACTCTCCATTCCAGGCAACATCCTGGTAAATCCTCTCTGCACCCTCTCCAAAGCTTCCACATCTTTCCTAAAGTGAGGCGACCAGAACTGCACAAAGTACTCCAAATGTGGCCTAACCAAAGTCCTGTACAGCTGCAACATCACCTCACGACTCTTGAATTCAATCCCTCTGCTAATGAACGATAATACTCCATAGTCCTTCTTACAAACTCTATCCACCTGAGTGGCAACCTTCAAAGATCTATGTACATAGACCCCAAGATCCCTCTGTTCCTCCACCTGACCAAGAACCCTACCATTAACCCTGTATTCCGCATTCTTATTTGTTCTTCCAAAATGGACAACCTCACACTTGGCAGGGTTGAACTCCATCTGCCACTCCTCAGCCCAGCTCTGCATCATATCTAAGTCCCTCTGCAGCCGACAACAGCCCTCCTCACTGTCCACAACTCCACCTATCTTTGTATCATCTGCAAATTTACTGACCCACCCTTCGACTCCCTCATCTAAGTCATTAATAAAAATTACAAACAGCAGAGGACCCAGAACTGATCCCTGCGGAACTCCACTTGTAACTGGACTCCATGCTGAATATTTAACATCTACCACCACTCTCTGACTTCGACCGGTTAGCCAGTTTTCTATCCAATTGGCCAAATTTCCCTCTATCCCATGCCTCCTGACTTTCTGCATAAGCCTACCATGGGGAACCTTATCAAATGCCTTACTAAAATCCATGTACACTACATCCACTGCTCTACCCTCATCCACATGCTTGTCACCTCCTCGAAGAATTCAATAAGACTTGTAAGGCAAGACCTACCCTTCACAAATCCGTGCTGGCTGTCCCTAATCAAGCAGTGTCTTTCCAGATACTCGTAAATCCTATCCCTCAGTACCCTTTCCATTACTTTGCCTACCACAGAAGTAAGACTAACTGGCCTGTAATTCCCGGGGTTATCCCTATTCCCTTTTTTGAACAGGGGCACAACATTCACTACTCTCCAGTCCCCTGGTACCACCCCAGTTGCCAGTGAAGACGAGAAGATCATTGCCAACGGTACTGCAATTTCCTCTCTTGCTTCCCACATAATCCTAGGATATATCCCGTCAGGCCCGGGGGACTTGTCTATCCTCAAGTTGTTCAAAATGTCCAACACATCTTCCTTCCTAACAGGTATCTCTTCTAGCTTATCAGTCCGTTTCACACTCTTCTCTTCAACAATACGGTCCCTCTCGTTCGTAAATACTGAAGAGAAGTACTTGTTCAAGACCTCTCCTATCTCTTCCGACTCAATACACAGTCTCCCACCACTGTCCTTGATCGGACCTACCCTCGTTCTCGTCATTCTCAGGTTTCTCACATACGCATAGAATGCCTTGGGGTTATCCTTGATCCTATCCGCCAGGGATTTTTCATGCCCTCTCTTAGCTCTCCTCATCCCTTTCTTCAGGTCCCTTCTGGCTGTCCTGTATCCCTCCACTGCTCTGTCTGAACCTTGTTTCCTCAACCTTATGTAAGCCTCCTTCTTCCTCTTTACTAGACATTCAACCTCCCTCGTCAACCAAGGCTCCCTCACACGACCATTTCTTTCCTGCCTGATCGGTACATACATATCAAGGACACGTCGTATCTGCTCCTTGAAAAAGTTCCACATTTCCACCACATCCTTCCCTGACAGCCTATGCTCCCAACGTATGCTCCTCAAATCCTGTCTTACAGCATCGTAATTTCCCTTCCCCCAATTGTAAAAACTTCCTTGTTGTGCGCACCTATCTCTCTCCATAACCAAGGTGAAGGTCACAGAATTGTGGTCGCCATCACCAAAATGTTCACCCACTAACAAGCCCACCACTTGTCCCGGTTCATTACCGAGTACCAAATCCAATATGGCCTCCCCTCTGGTTGGACAATCTACATACTGCGTTAGAAAAGCTTCCTGGACACACTGCACAAACACCGCCCCATCCAATCTACTTGATCTAAAGAGCTTCCAATCAATATTTGGGAAGTTGAAGTCGCCCATGACTACGACCCTGTGGCTTCTGCATCTTTCCAAAATCTGTTTCCTAATCTGTTTCTGCACATCTCTGCTGCTATTGGGGGGCCTATAATAAACACCCAACAAGGTGACTGCACCTTTCCTATTTCTGACTTCAGCCCATACTACCTCCAGAGTCAGATCCCCCTCAAACTTCCTTTCTGCAGCCGTTATACCATTTCTAATTAGCAATGCCACCCCCCCTCCTTTTTTACCACCCTCCCTAATCTTACTGAAACATCTGTAACAAGGAACCTCCAACAGCCATTCCTGTCCCTCATCTATCCATGTTTCCGTGATGGCCACAACATCGTAGCCCCAGGTACCGATCCACGCCTTAAGTTCACCCACCTTATTTCTGATACTCCTTGCATTGAAGTATACGCACTTGAGCCCATCTCTGTGTCCGCAAGTAGTCCCTGTCAGTGCTACCTTCTCTACAGCCTCCCTACAGTCTTGGACATCCTGACACACAGCTAGCTTACTTGCTGGACTACAAGTCCGGATCCCATCCCCCTGCCAAATTAGTTTAAACCCCCCCGAAGAGTGCTAGCAAACCTACCCCCCAGGATATTGGTGCCCTTCTGGTTCAGGTGCAACCCGTCCTGTTTATACAGGTTCCACCTTCCCCAGAATGCAGTCCAATTGTCCAAATATCTGAAGCCCTCCCTCCTACACCATCCTTGCAGCCACGTGTTCAACTGCACTCTCTCCCTATTCTTTGCCTCTCTGTCACGTGGCACCGGCAACAACCCAGAGATGACGACTCTGTCTGTCCTAGCTTTTAGCTTCCAGCCTAACTCCTTGAGCTCTTGAATGACCTCCCCACCCCTCTTCCTACCTATGTCGTTGGTGCCAATGTGTACCACGACTTCTGGCTGCACACCCTCCCCCTTAAGGATTCAGGGTCAAAATATGAAAATACTAACAGAGAATCGAAAATCCCGGGGCAAGGCCTAAATGAATTGTAATGGTCTGAAGGAATAAATCTGAGAATTGAAAGACTTGTATCATGTTATTTACAATGGGGAGGAATTAACGAGATTTTTGAAAATTGCCGTGTCAGCTGAATTAAACTCAGTATGAAATGATAAATTAACCAACACCAATCCTGTCCTGGTACACTCAGTCGGTAGAGCTTGAGACCTTTAATCTCAATGGTGTGGGGTCGAGACCCACGCAGGGCGCTGTTGTTTGTTAATAGTTTGCCGCTCTCCTTTAATGTTGCAAGAGCAAATTCGCTCGCTGAGGCAGGTTTTGTTGACACATGTTTTCCTCCGTTTTTGATCATCTCTTGGTTTCTGAGTGAAAACTGTCTTCACTGTACTGCAGGTGCAAGAGACAAGGTTATCAGTTCAGCTGATTATGCTATAAACGATGTCCCTTGCAAAACGTGAAGTTCCATTCCAAACGTGTCCCAACCAAAATGTCCTGAGACGTCGAATGCGAATGGCCACATGACAGTGTCAGCTGCATGTCAAATGGTGCTGCAATAGAATTAACTGACTGAAAATGCTCTGATGGAAACCGAATGGAACTCTCCCTGCAACTTTACCAATTTACTCGGTAAATGATGTTGTTGTGTACCCATATGTGTTTATGTAATGAACAGCTTATTGTCAGTAACAGGGGTGGGGGTGATGCAGGATAGTGAGGTTTCCGTGTGGGTCAGAAGTGTTTTGTTCGAATAGGGAATTCAAACGTCCACAGAGCAGACATAGCTGATTGGTACAGGATCAGAATTTTCCCTTCTGTTTCCGTACCAACAAAAGAAATTGCGGGAAAATCTCAGCAGGTCTGGTAGAAACTTGGAATGGAAAACCGAGTTAAGTCTTCAAGACCAGTGACACTTATTACTCCATGTCTATCTCCGTCGACCTTTTTATTGAATATCTCATGACTCTCAACTTTATACTCAGTTTCTCTTTTATTACTCCGTCTCCAAACATTCTCCCAGTCTCAAAATTTAATAGCAGAACTGTCCCATCTCTCACCTCTCCGAGTTATGAGAGGAGGACTTCGAAATGCACGATTAACTCTGTTTCTATTTCCTTAGATACTGGGCGGTCAGAGACCCGAAGGCATCGGAGGACAGTTAGAGCTTTCAGCCCATCTAGTCTGCCCGCCATTCGGTCATGACTCATATCGTTCCCAAACCAATTTTCAGCCTTCTATCTGTGACACTTAGCTCCCCTGAATTTAAGATCCAGTCTTTTTCCCAGAGTGCGAATGAAACTGTCCCAACCGTCTCCACATCTGCTGGCAGCTGTTACACCGTATCTGTGTGTGATCGAGCTCAATTTCAGTCCCACACAGCAAACACGTCTGTTCTGAGCAATGCAATCCCCGCTGCGTGACAGATCGATCGGGTGTCGGACCCCACGGTTTTTCTGCGAGGCAGTAGTTAGCTCCTTCACCATCCACGGCAAGGGCCAGTGCTTCAAAATGTGGGGACAAAGAACGATAGGCACAAGAGTTTGCACAGGTTAGGTCGAAAGGGTTATTGTCAACTTCAGTGGAGTCCCTGCTTCAGAGTCTGGGTTTGAATCGCCCAGACCTGGATAAAATTCCAAGTCAGGAAATAAAGATTTATTTATCTTCTTGTGGCTAATCTGAATGAAAACCATTTTCTGCTTCCACAGAGAGCACAGTCCCGGTTCTGCCAGAAGGAAACCAGTGATTGATTGCATCCAACTGGAATCATAGAGTCATAGAGATGTACTGCAGGGAAACAGACCCTTCGTACAAACCTGTCCATGCTGACCGTAAATCCCAACCCAATTTGGTTCCTCTTGCCAGCACACGGCTCATATCCCTCCAAACCCTTCCTATTCATATACAATTTCAAATGCCTATTAAATGTTGCAATTGTACGAGCCTCCACCACATCCTCTGGCAGCCATGGCAGCACATACAACAAATAAATTGTCATTGCAAATCTCCTCTAAGGATCTCGCCTTTCTCAGCTGAAACTATCTCGCTGTTCATTCAATGTCGCTATGTCTAATTCTTGGAACTCCATCCCTATCGACATCATGGCTGTATCACTGTGTTGAGCACTTCGAGGACGAAGTAAAGTAACTTACCATCTCAATCTCTTGAGTAATTATGGTTGGCCAGTGAAGCCTTTCCCAAAGAGTGACGTGCATTCTCCAGAATTTCGTTTGAAAAAACTGCAGTTTCCAAGTGGACATCCGAAAGTGGTCCGGAACAAAAGTAAAGTTTCAAAGGGAAAGTAGGATAAACTGAAAGTCAATGATGACTGAGATGAATGAGGCAGAAAGTCAGTGAGGAGCTGTTGGTACAAGGTTCAATGGCAGTGCTAATGGTTTAGCCCTTACTGCACACTGTTAACACCAAATCACGCCTGGTAAATTCACCACAATTACCCTGGTCACTTGGTATGAGTTTCCCTCTGTGCATATTCAGGCGGTAAATCGGCCCCGAGAGGATGAACGCATACTGTTTATCCAGTCAGGTTAAAGAGGTGAAGGCATCAGTTTGAAATCAAAGCAAGAAGAGATTGCCTCTTCCTGTACATTTACAGTGGACAGTCACCAGCTGTGAACTTCATTCCTGCACAAGCAGACGTTCATAAAAATTGTCATCGAGCAGCTTTATTACAGAAAGGTAGTCCGATTAACTGTGATCAAATACTTCATTAAATGCCCTTCTTGATTTGAAGAACAGTGTCTGTGGTTTCGTCAGTTAAAGCATAAGGTAATAACCAGACGTTAATGGTGTCAAATGCTGTCAAATGTTCTGTACATTGAAAGTTCATTGTTTAAACTTCTTGTAAAAGCCGTATTGTTTATTTAACATCGCGAAAGGAACGGCTCAGCATGCTTCTTGTGTTTGAGCTCAGACCGTTATTATTTCGTGCTACCAAGCCCTACCACCTGATGTGGACCCATTCGTCTATGTTCTATCTGCTAATTCAACGCAGACTTCTTTTTACTCTGTTCGACAAGGATTTGTCTATCTCTTCTACTATTATTCTCCATCCGTCTTTTCAAGTTTTTTGGGAATAATGAAGAGACGCAGGAGACACTGCAGATTTGCAGGACAATGTTGTAGTAATAACGCATCCAATGAGATAATGGCTCTCATTGTCTGCTCTCACCATTCATTGATTTTCGGCAAACGGCAATGGCATCATAGCAATCCTATAATTGGAGTGAAACTGCTTTTTTTTCTGGTCTATTATGAATACTTTTTAGAATTGTAAAAGCTCATAACGTTTTGAGTGAACAAATGTCACCTGATCTCAGACCTAAGTAACACAGACATTACTTGGAGACTGTGAGCACAGTTCTACACACTCTGACCAGGGGGTGGGGGGGCGGAGAAAACCACAGAATAGCCTCCGATTTTAACACTTTTCCAAGAGTAGAAATGGAAAATGAGGGATATTGACAGACAGAGAGTGGGAGAATGTAGGAGAGAGTGAGATGGTACACAGAGACAAAGGGACACAAACAGAAATTCTCCATTCACCATGGCTGCTCATCGACATAAAGGAGAAGAAAAAGGTAATGAATGCCAGCCTTTCACCAACTCATGGCAACAGCAACAGCATTACAGCCGATAAAGGAATTTTGCATTTTTACAGATGACTTCTGTCAGCTAATGAGAGATTCTGGGAAGTCTGCTGTTTTGCAAAGTGAAATTGACCATTACCCAGGCAATAAAACAATAAAAATCATAAGTACCCGAATCTGTGATATGAAAAAATAAATCTCTTTGTCTCCACAGATGCTGTCAGGCCTGCAGAGTTTCTCTGTCAATTCCTGTTGTTGATTCAGATTTCCAGGATTCACACTTCTTTGTTTTATGCTAGTCTGAATCCTGTTTGTGACAATACTGAATTAATTGCCAGTTCCATACAAATTCCCTGCTTTGGGAAAATTGTCAACAACATAAACGGTCAGAGGAAATCCCCCATTGCTACAGCAGTGAGACCACTGAGTCCTTAACAGTAGACTTTCATGGAAAGTGAAATATGGCGCTGTATGTTTTCTCAATGAATCCACTTTTACTTTTTTCATTTGTGATCATTTTAGCTGCACATTTAGTTTATTTATTTCTTCCATTTCTGTCAGCTTGGAAAAGACCTTTCCGCCCAAATGCAGTGCGGGTCATTGGACATTCATCTTTTCGAGTCCAGGAGCTACTATTTCTTGGAGGACCTTCTGCACTGCATCTCGGGTGGGGTGGATGCGAGGCTGTACCACTATATTCACCTGTCTATAGATATCGGAGAAGGGTCTATCTATTCCACACCACCAGGCTTCCTCATCGCTCTTCTGAATCTTGGTTATTATTACCCTTGCCATGGCACCTCCTTCTTTGATGACAGAAATCAGATATCCCGTGTAAGGTGTACCTGTAGCCGTGATGGATACTACTCAGTGCCAGTAACTGGGTACACAAGGATCTCTGTGTAAATATTTATTGTTTTATATATAGTCGTCCTGGTTACCAAACGAGCATGGGTGGCATGTAAAGGTCAACTTAACATCCTTGGTTAAGATTACCGTCTGCTGTGGTATCCCAGACACCCCTGCCTTCACGACTCGTCCTGCCATGCAGCCCCATATTTCTATGAGTCTTCTAATCATTACTTACACTTATTTGGATCCGGTGTTGTCCGATGTCTCCTCAAGGTCAGCTACACGTTTCCAACGGCTGGCGTGTATCAACGTGGCTCTTTCAGCGATCTTAACAGCTGTCTGTGTTGTAGGGAGCCCTTGGAACGGTCCCAGCCAGCTCTTCGCCTTCATGCTTTTGCTCCTGAAGTCTTTCACCACTATCCACTCTTCAGGTTCTCGATTGTGCATCTTCCCTTCTGCTGATTGGGGTCGTGCTGCCCTTCTTTTGATTTTGTATTTGAGACAGGTGTGTGGAGAGTTTTATACCGTAACATAATATCTCGTCCTCACAGTGGTCTGTTATCTGTTTTACAATCGCTCTTGGCCAATTCCTGTATTGGGCCACCTTCCAAACAAAATCTCAAACGTCCTAATATTTACTCTTCCTCTCCTTCATCTACATTAGCACAATTGGAAATGCCTTTGTCCATGTCACCTCTAGTTACTCACAACATTTTGCCAATTTATTTTTAAGGGTAGTTTCCTCTCTTTCCACTGCCCCACCGCTCGCTGGGTGGTAGGCACAATGTTGCCTCACCTTTATTCCCAAGTAATCACTGATCTGCTGGAGGGCAAAATTTATAAATGGCTTTCCATTGTCGCTGCTTAGCCTTTCAGGGATGCACCATCTCGGAATTATTTCAGTTAGCAAAGCCTTGGCTACTGCACTGGCATCCTGTTTAGACGTGGGAACACTTCCACCCCTTGGAAAACATCAACTATTACCAGACAATGCCTTTTCCCTTCGCTGGGTGTTAGTTCAATAAAATCCATCTTAAATGTTCAAAGGGTCTTTGGGATTGGGGATGTTCTGCCTGATTCATTTGTATTCCCCTCCCCACATTATTAGTGGCACAGATAACACATTATTCACATTATTTTTATGAGTAATGAGTAAATCCCTTTCTGTACCAGCGTGCTGAAATATTGTCGTACATCCCCACTTTTGACACATGGTCCTTACCTTGTGTTACTTTAGCATAGAAAGGGAATAAAGATCGTGGTAGACAGGGTTTCTCACTGGGGCCACACCACACGCATTCCCTCATTCTGCACCCTGCCCTTTTCCATTCACGCTTCTCCTTCGATGTGGCCTGATACTGTAACTCCCATAAGTCTGCTTTGGATTACAAATATTTGACATACACATGTCAAACTCATCACTTAGCGGCTGATTGGCTGCCGTCCTTGCCGCTCAGCCTACATTTACATTGCCTTGAGAAATTGAATCATAATTTTTCCTGTGGGCTTCACATGTACATACAGTGATTGATTTAGGCAATCGGACTGCTTTCAGGAGGTCAGAGATCAGGCCATGTTATGTGATTGGCTTTTCAGTGGAGGTCAAGAAGCCCTTGTTTTTCCACAGGGATCCAAAATTATGTACAACCCGGAATGCATATCTGCTGTCGATGTAAATATTCACTGTTCTTCCTTCGGCCAATTTACATGCCTCAATCAAGGCAATCAGCTCTGCTGCTTGCGCTGACAGATGAGAAGCAAGTGATCCTGCTTTGACTACCTCGTGGGCAGTTGCTACAACATACCAGACACTGGCCAATCTCTTTGCTTCTGAATGCTGACCTATGCACAATAAAACGCCGTATCCAGATTCTAAATTGGTGAATCCTGCACGTCTGGTCTCGGGCTTCAAATGCCATTAATTACAGCGACACAGTCATGTGGGTCTCCGTCTCCTTCTGTGGGGAGAAGACAAGCAGCATTAAGGAGGTTACATCGCTTTATTGTCATGTTTGGCTTCTCCAATAGCAAAGCATTGCATGTGAGCCAACGTGCTGCCGACATGTGTGCTGTGCTTTTCTCAGAAAGCAGTAAGGATACTGCATGTGGGACCAGTCGGGTTAATTCAACAAAGCCGACTATGTCCCTGGAAGCTACAACAGCCTTTTCAAATGCAGGCACGACACGGAGGCATTTATGCAATCCTGCCATTACGGGATCTAAGTTGAGGTAAAAAATAAGCTACTGACCTCAATTTTCCACACATAATTCTTCATCAGCACAAATGTCATGCAGGCACGCTTCTCATCCACTGTTTGTACAAAAGGCTTGTTTGGATTTGGAATCCCGGTGTCGGTGTAGTTTGGAGTGCCATTTCAATTCAACAAAGGCACTCTAGGCCTCAGGGGTCACTGCAACGGACTCGAGCTCTGCAAACCTGAACCATGAACTATGTCACTTTTAGGCGCTGAAAGGTTTGCGTAATGCGGGTTAAACATTCTAAGTAGGATCACATGACCAAAAAGGATAACAATTGTTTCTTCATGTGAGGCTTTGAAGTTTCGTGGTTTGCTTGAACTCTGTCTTGACCAATGGCCTTTCCTTGTTCAGATGTTAAGTGACCTAAGAACTTCAACTGTTGTTCCACAAGTTGTAGTTTTGCGAGACTAGATGGCAGAGCATCGCAAGCCTACCTTTCTCACATTGTTTCTCTGTTGATGCTGCGATTAAGCATTCTTTTACATACTGCAGAAGCGCTGACCCCCCCCCCCCCCCCCCCGCCACCCCCAACCCGGTTTAAACAAGAGTCTCCAGACTCCTGTGTAGAGTCTCGTTAATTATGGTGGGGACTCACAGTAATCTTGAAAATGTCACGTGAAAGTATACCATTTGCCTTTGAATGGAAAAGTGAACCAGAATTGACTGTTGGCGTGTAACGGTACACAAAACAAGGCATTTGCTAAATCCACAATAGAGAGCCATTTACATCCGGTGGAATTTGAGCCAATATAATGTAGGGGTTGGGAACTCTTGGTGTGTGCGGAACAACAGCGTTCTTGATAACCTGCAGATCATGAACAAACCTCCATTCCCCCGATTCACCTGGAATGTTTGCCTTTTTGAACGAAAAAAAATGGGTGTTCTCACCAGTGATTATTCACGGGGGGTTATCACTCCAGCTGATAAGAGAGATTCAAAGACTGAAGTAATTCCTTGAACAGCCTCGGGTTTTAACGGCTCTTTTGCTTTGCAAGGACGATACTCAGACTTCGGGGTTATTCTTAAGGATTCGTTTGAGCCCCACATCGTGTTTGCCTTTTGCCCTGAAGTCAGTTGGGACCCTTCTTAATCTTGAGCCCGACACATCTAGCATAGGTAAACGCCAGACGACACTCCTGCCATGGATTACCTGGACTGCCTCTCTGCCTGAGTTAGCCAATTTAGTTTCTTCCGATACGTCCTTATAACTGCATTGAAGCAGATACCCACACCGACCCTGAAGATACAATCTTTCGTTTTTTGTGCCTGTCGTACCCATGGTCCCAAATTCTTACACCTGTCGCTGGATGCCTTCTCCAATGATCCGTGAGGAAAAGAGCCTTCCACATTAAAAAAAAAACAGGATCTATTTACCGTCACAGATACTTAAAAATGTTTAAAGTGACAGCACATCTGTGATCATTCCAATAAAATTCGCACAATAACAACTGATCTGGTTTAACCAATCTCCTGAACCAATCCTTCTCTTATGATTTGTCAGGACCATCGCGATGTATGTGTGCTGTGCAGTGCAGCATATCTCCAGCAAGAAAATCGGTGTTAATGGGATTAATATGGCTACTTACTTCCTGGGTGAGTGAATCGCTCATGGAACCTATCACTTTCTGAAATGCATCAGGGGTCGTGATTCATATTTTCCAGCCTACACTGTTAAATCTTCTTTTTGTATGACCTGCAAGCCCGCGGGGTACTTCGCAAATCGGACCCCAGTCTCACTATGAGATCCCGAGACATCAGATTTAAATTACAGAATTCCGATAACAGAAATGAGAATTGGAATGTTTCCCCATTACTGGTTTCGCACAATAGGGGTGTGGTAAATCTCTCTCGTGTCACGACTCCTGATGCGCCCATGAAGTTCAGGAAGATTCCGTTCATCTTTATTTGCGTCGACTCTCTGAACTGCCTTGATTTATCAACTGAATATGTTGCCCTTCTATCTTCCAAAAAAGTAAGAGTTGCACCTTCCACATATAACATAGATGTAAGCATTGACTTATATGCATCATCGTTGTACTGAAAATATAGTTCACGCTTCGCAAACTCAGTGCTCAGTATAGAGGTGGGACATGTTTCAGTGCCCATAAGGTTAGTAGTAGAGATGAGCATAAGCGAGTATTCGTTGCCAAGCATAAAGCAAAGAGGCTTACCTGTAACTTTGGGGCTGCCCACCTCTACCTCAGCCTTCCTCCATTAGTCACCCTGCTGCCCAGCCTCCAGGGCCGATTGAGGCTGTCTGGGCGTGCACTGCCTCACTCAGTGGTCCATTGCCTGCAAACAAAGCACCCACCAGATTTACCTCTGCCAGCCCTTCTTTTCACGCAGCACCTCCTTCCAATGGCTGGGCGACCATTTGCATCACAGTAAGCTGAGCTTTAAGTGTTTGCTTTTCCATCTTTAATTTCCATTTTTCCTTCTCTTGGGCCAGAAAGTTTTCAGCATGTAGCGCGTGGAGTTCCATCAAATTCAGGTTTCCCGTGCCCAGGTAATACATTGGCAAGACGCCTCATGTAACGGGCGCCTGATAGCTTTTACATATTCCCTTTAAAGTTCAATTCGCTTCTTCGTATCTACACTTCAAGGTCAGTGGCCTGAAACATTCGAGTTCCTTTCCAGATATGGAGTTGTTTTTTTCTAATTCCTTGGCTGTTGCTATGGTAGTTTGCTGGCCTTGTAAGTCGGTTTAAATATACATAGATTTTCTTTCTGTCTGCAACACTTGCCCTTCTGCAAAGTCAGGCCCTTACATTTTTTGTTTCCCTGTGCTTTTATTGGTTTCAAAAGAAATGTTAATTTTCCATTGCAATGGACATCACATTATTTTCACAGATCGATGCAACATCGAGGGCCGAAGTGCCTGTACTACACTGTAACGTTCTATGTTGTAAGATACATTTCCTGCTGGTTTCCGATGTCTCTCCGCACTGTGGAAACATCCATACACATCTTCCAGTGATTTGTCTGTACGTCATTCAATCCAGAAAACTGTCGTTCCTGCTGAGAATGTGATCCCTCTACAATGGAGAGAGGAAAATAGAGTCGATAACAAAGCTGAGATCACTTAGGTTCTGTCCAGAATCAACAAAAATTGCCCCAGTCTTCCAGTGTGCTGTCACTTTAACATTGCATTTTGTACCCAAGCCATCATACCAGTCTCTGGTCTGCTACAGTTCTTCTTCAAGGCACAGCGCAAGCTGAAAGATCGGGCAACTCATTTTCTACTGACAGACCATGCAGATTTCAGGACCCAACATCGAGTTCAATTATTTTGGATCCTGTCGGCCCTCTTCCACATTTTTCACCCACCCATACATCCCATCAGTTCCGAACACGAATCATTGTACTTGAAGCGTTCACTGTCCTTTCTCATCATAGATGGACAAGAGCTGCTGATTTTTTTCAGACATTTTGGCATTTCTTCAAAGTGCATTTCTTTTTCCGTTGTAATCGCAAGACTGTAGGAACCATCTGATTGCAGGAGGAGAAGTTCACAGGAGATGAAAATAATGCCAAGGGCTGGACCATTCCCATTGTGAATGTAGATGAGCTAAGCTGGGGCTGTGTAACTAAGCACAAAGAAGGCTGAGTGAGAAACTGATTAACATGCACATATTATGAAGAGGATAGATATGTATGACAGGAATAAGGCTTTTCAGGAAGGAATAATAACCAGTGACATAGATGAAAAGCAGGAGAAAAGTGGTTTAGAGGAGATTTAGGAAGAACACTTTCACCCATAGAGTGTTGTTCATCTGGAATTTCTTATTTGAACGTGTGGTCATGCTAAGTGTTATGAGGATATTTCAGCGGTATGTAGCCGAACACTTAAAGATCCAGCGCACACTTGGATAAGGACCAGATACTGGAAAGTGTGACGCGGTCAGACAGACGTGAGATGGGTGTCCCGAACGAAATCGTTCTAAGGCAAACTATTGTGGTGAAAACTGGGTGAGGCCGCGCCTCTGTGGTGCAACGGAAAGTGCGTTGAATTTCTAAGCCTTTCTTAAGACTGCCATTCAAAAGTTGTGGATGCAAATCTCATCAGAGTCGAGTTTTAGTTTATGGTTTGAAAGGTGTTCAGACCAGACTCGGCTGCTCATCTGCAAAACCTATAACATTCATGCAGAAACCCAACTGTCTCGAAATGCAACATTTTCCTCACAGCGATGAATAACTTTGATGTCTATTTATGGTAGAGATCGATAAATATGTGATCGCCACTTGGCAACACGATGATATGGATACGCTGGAAAAAGACATAAAAGTGCTGTGTGAGCTATGATGGTACAGAATGGTGTGGCCGGGCAGGAGCGGTGTTAAGAATGGCCTACCTCTGCTCCTTTCTGCTTGAGTCTTTTCTGGCCCTGGTTTTTAAACAACCACAATGAGAACAATGTGAATCTACACCAACTAATATTTTCTGTCTCACCTCCACTTCGCTACCCTCCAATCTGGAATACATAGCTCCTGTTTCAGTTTTAGGTCAGAAAGTGGAGGATTCTCACAAGTTCTCTGTCAGGCTGAACATCCCTTCATATAGGTTTCCAAGTGGACAAATGGAGAAAGCGATTACATGGATGCTGGGAATTGAAGGACAGATTTCCCTCTCGCTGGGCTAGAATTCTGGCCAAGGTAATGAACGTGAATTTCTGACATTTTGAAACTTACTGTTGGATTCTTGCGACTTTACTAATTGAACTAAAATTAAATTTGCCCTTGCATAACATGATTAATTTTTCACTATTTATAAAAAAAACATGCCACGTGCCCTTGGATGTAGTAATGCAGAAGATTGTTGACGTTGTGTACAGTGTGGGTCATTGTGCCGTATGAACATTCTAAAGGATGCTGGTGAAGTACCAGTGAATCCAATTCTCAGATGAATTGATACCGATAGAAGGAAAATCCCAGTATAGTAGCGACATAACATTGCCTGTGATCAACGCAGGAAGCCACGGTAAACGAACACAGAATTCATTTCTGCCCATTTTCACCACATTTTACTCTTCATTTTCCTGAACCTGATGCTCCATAATCGATGATCCATCATCAGTATAACCTCCTCTGCTCTGTGTTTCATTTCAGATCTTCAGTAAAAAAGGAGTAATTGGTTTGAGGGGCCCAGTGGTAAGATCAGTAGCCATTGGTCATCAGTACACGACAGCTCCAGTGGTGCAATTCGTCAGTTTGATGTAATTGCACGACAGACTGGAAGTGCATAAGGTGTCAAAGTTGCACATTCGGTTCTCGCCAGGTGTTGGTTTTACTGATAGTGACCAGAGATGATTGCAACTTCAAGCTGAAGAACAGTTCAAACACCGAATATTACACCGCAATAAAGTTCATTTTGGCCGTAACGTTGCATCGACCTGTGATACCAATCTGACTAGTATTTTACCATCATAATCCGCAAGTTTATACAATGACCATTTCATTGCCCTGAAAGATGTTGAGTCTATGAGTGTTGAAGGCAAGGCGTTCAGCACCCTTACTACTCACTGATGAAGGAACCTACCTCGGTATCTATCACCCTCAATTTACATCGATGTGCCCTTGTGCCAAAATTACCATTTGAAGAAAAATGCCTTCACTGTCCACCTTTTGGCAACCTCTGATCATCTTCTATGTTTCTCTAATTTCACCCCTCAAACTTCTTGTCGCTATCAAAGACCGCCTCAAGTCCCTCAACCTTTCCTCGTAAGACTATCTCTCTATAGAAGGCAACATCATAGAAAGTGTCCTCTGCACCCTTTCCAATGCTTTCACATCCATCGTATAATGTGGCGACCAGAAATGCTCGCAACTCTATGAGTGCGGCCACACCAGTTAATGTCTGGAGCTGCAAAGTGACAATTTCACTCTGAAACTGAATCACTCTCCCAAGAAAAACTAACACACCGTACTCCTTGCAAACGAACCTGTCAACGTTGGTGGTAACTTTCCGAATTTTATATACATGTGCACCAAGATCGCTCTGCACATCTACACTTCCAAGAATATAACAATTAGCCAAGAAATCTTTATTCTTGTTGCTCCTTCCAAAGTAAATTATCTCACATTTTTCCACATTAAAATCCATTTGCCACTTCTGAGGTCAGCTCGGCAGATTATCCATGCCCCTCTGTAACCGTCAGCAGATATTGGCACTATTGACAACAGCGTCAATCTTAATGTCATCTGCAAACTTATGAATCCATCATTCCATTCCCTTATCCAGGTCATTTATAAAAATGACAAACAACAGCGGACACAAAAAGGAACCTTGTGGTACACCATTAGTTACTGAACTCCAGGATTATTATTTCCTATGAACTGTCACACTCTGTCTTCTTTCAGCGAGCTAATTTCTGATCCAAACCGCTAAACCATCCTCAATCCCATGACTCTGTATTTCATGCATAGCCGACAGTGCCTTAGTGAAAACCATATCCACCACATCAACCACTTTACTCTCATCCACCTGTTTGCTCACCTTCTCAAAGACCTCAATAAGGTTTGTGAGGCACAACCTGCTATTCATAAAATCGTACTCCCTATCCCGAATCAACTTCTTCCTTTTTCGCTGATCATAAATCCTATCTCTCATAATCTGTTCCAAAAAGTTATCTGCAAGAAAGCTAAGGATCACTGTTCTATAATTACCAGCATTCTCTCTACTCCACTTCCTGAAGAAGCGGACAATATTTGCTAAACTCGGGTCTTCTAGCACTAATGACATAAACACTGACGAAATAAAACTTATAGTCAAAAGTTCTGCAATCTCCTCCCACGATTTGCAGAGAATCCTCGGATACATCCCATCTAGTCCAGGGGATAAAACTATTTTTAGACTTTCATGAATTGCTAACAACTCCTCTTTATGAATGTCAATTTAGTTTATTCTAATAGGTTGCATCGCAATACTTTCTCCAACAACATTGTCTTTTTCATTTTTGATATGATAAAAAAAATACATTCATCCTCTCTGCTATCCTTGGACTCCGCTGACAACTTCGTACTTCTGTTCTTGACAGGCCATAATCATATGCTAGACATTCTTTTATTCTTGAACTATCACTTGAAAACTTCAGGATTGCTCCTGCCAGACAAAGACTTCTCCTGCCTCCTGTTCGCTCGAAGTAGCTCTCTCTTTAGGCCCTTCCTCTTTAGCTTTTAATTTCCAAGCGTCCTACCTCAGCCTTCATATTTCATGTTTACATATGCCTCCTTCTCCTTCTTCTCAAGAGATTCAACTTCTTCAGTAAACCCAGCTCCCTGTGTCGAACTCATATTACCTGCATGACGCATGCATACTTACCAAGGACATGCAGTAGCTTTTCCCTGAACAAGCTCCACATTTCTGGTGTGCACAACCCTGACGTTACTTTCTACACGCGGTGCATCTTAACTCTTGCCTAATCGCACCATAATGGCCTTTCTCCCCGCGATACCTCATGCTCTGCAATAAATACCAGTGCCGATCCATCACTAAATAAACAGGAACGAATTGTGGTCACTATCAACAAAGTGCTCACTTAGCTCCAAAGAGAACAGCTGGCTGAGTTCATTACCCATAAGCAAATCCAATGTGACTTAGCGTCTTGTTGGCCTGTCTACATGCTGCGTCAGGAATCCCTCCTGCACACACTGGACAAAAACTGACCGATCCGAGGTGCTGAACTGATAACACTTCCAATCAATATTTGGAAAGTTAAAGCTCCCCATAACAACTACCCTGTCACTTTTGTTCCTATCCAGCATCATCTTTGCAACCTTTTGCTCCATGAATCTAGAACATTTTTGTGGTGATCTCTCCATTCCTGATTCTAATCTCAGTACATTCTACCTCAGCAGATTCAGTCGCGTCCTTAACAATATCCTTTTTGCTACCATAATACTGTCCTTGACGAATAATGCCACATCTCCCCCTCTGAAACGACCCTCCTGTTCTGACTGAAAAATCGAAACTGAGGTACCAGGAACAACCATTCTCTTCAGTCCTCCGTTCATGTCTCTGAAATGGCCACAACATCGAAGTCCCAGGTAACAACCCATGACAACTACCTTATCCCAGATGCTTCTGGCGTTGAAGCAAACACACTTCAAGCCACCTTCATCCTTGCCAGTACACTCTTGTAAACCTGAAACGCTATTTATGACAAACCACTCACAGCCACCTGCAAACTGGAGCTACAATTCAGCTTCCCACTCCGTGGCTGAACTCGTTCAAACCCTCATGAAGAGCTTTGGCAAATTATCCACTCAGGGTATTGGTACTCTTCTAGTTCAGGTGAAGACCATCCTGTTTGTAAATGTTCATCGACTCCAGTATGAGCCCCAACTATCCAGGTATCGGAAACTCTCCCTCCCGCACCATTCTTCCAATAACATTTTCAAATGCTCTTTCCCTACACTTCACCTCACTACGACGTAGAATGGGCAACAAATCAGAGAGAACAAATCCGTTTGTTCTAGATTTAAGATGTCACCCTCGATCCCTGAAATTCTGCCATACATTCACATCACTTTTATTACCGATGTTGGTGCATATGTGGACAATGACTTGGGGTTGCCCACCCTCTCCCTTAAGGATCCTGAAAACACGATGTGAGATATCACAAACCCTGGGAGCTGGGAGACAACACACCAATCATGAGTCTGCCCGATATCCACAGAATCTCAATCTGTTCCCATCGATATGGAGTCCCATTAACAAATGCTCTCCTCCTCTCTTCCCCACGCTTCTGAGAAAAAGGGCAAACTCTGTGCCAAGCACCTATACCCAATGGCTTTCCCCTCGGACGTAATCCCACCCAAAAATAACAAATATGATATACATGTTACTGAGGGGCCCGACCACAGCAGATGCCTGCACTGTCTGCCTGTTAGCGTTTCGGTTCCCGACTGTATCCTATCTATCTATTTCTTGTACCTGAAGTGTTACTGCCTCCCTATAACTTCGCTCAATTCCTCTCAGACTCCAAATGATCTGACATCAAGCTACAGTTCCCAAACGCAGTTGCCAAGGAGAAGGAGTTGGGTGCACTTCCCGCAGATTTGGATATCTGGGACATTATTGAAGACCCTTACCTCTCACATTCTACAGAAAGAAATGTCAAAGGTCCATATATATATATATATATATATATATATATATATATATTATCGCAATGTCTCAGCTTACCATCAGAATCCCGAGCTCCCCACTCACCTAACCGTTTATACGATGGCGACAATCAAGATGAGTGGAAACTGACCTGTCGATGGAATGCACCTTCTTTTTTCATCTATTGCCATGGACATTTGGCTGCATCACAGACAAGGGAGTGAGACCATTTGCTGCTCGCCCATCTCCCCCAAACTTTCCAGTGACAAGACTCGAAAAGTGTTCCTGTTTGAATCCTATTATCTTTAAAGCAGTACTTCAAACATCTTTATCATTTCGGTTCCAGTTTTGCCGACAACATTGTCCAAGGAGATAAATCTAATAATATTTGGATTGTTTTAATGGCCTGTGCGAGGTTGCAACAAAATGACTAACATGAACCAAACAAACGTCCTTTCCAGAATTTAACACAGCACAGGATCAGCGATATTAGAAAGGTCAACATCTTCAAACGTCACCTCTGTATCTCTATTGAGAGATGGATATTAGCTCAGGGAGTATTTCTGCTGGTTGTAAGTAACTGAGGTATTTCCTAAGGACAGAACACCACAAAATCATTTTTTTAAAGCAAATGCCATTTCAATCAACTTCCTTTTGCAACTTTTAAATATATATGTGCACACGCATACATGCAAGTGCACACAAATTTTATATACCAGACTGGGTGAAATTAACTCATTATGTTTCTGCACGTACTTTTACAAATACTTTAGAATCAGCTTCTGACACATTTTTCCTGAAAGATAATCATTTTCGATTTCAATTACTGTAGAATTAAAAAAAGTGCTCCAAACTTTTCCTTATCATTCATCGCTGGTTTTGAAGTTCGAAAGTCTAGTTATAGATCCATCTGAATCAAGGATTTTCCCTCCTGTTTACTCTCAGCAAATTCACATCATCAGGGAAACTTCCATATGGACGCAACTCAGTTTTACCTGGTTTCACGCCACATGATCTATTCATCTGTTCCACCATCCAATGAAACCCCGCCTTGTCTTTTCTAATTGCGTTATGCCCCAGTATTCCGTTGGCTTCCTTTCCATTCTTTTTTGTTCCTCAGTAGACGCTGTCCATTCTTTCTAACGTCTTTTGATTCCAGTCATCGGCATCCATGTCTTTTATCATCTCTTTTATATCCCAGGGAAGTCCATCTTGAGAAAGAATGCTGTTCCGATGCAACACATGAAAACCCGCTCGAATGGTTTATACTGTCATTACCAGTATAGGGAAGATGGGAGCTAGTTCAGTCACGGGTGAATCGGTTGGTTGTTACACAATGGATAAACCACTGACTGGGAAATGACTGTTTTTCTTCACTTTTCTCCGCTCTCTGAACATGTGCTAACGCCACACAGTAAGGTATCAAAGAATACCAACAGTTAAGATACTGGCAATTTGATGCAACAAATTCACACCGATTCTCCAGGGATTAACCCCCACAGAACAATTCCTTACCCTATTACTCTTCACTTGTTCCTGAATAAGGCACCTTACTGGCAGTCGACCCATTTGGATTCATGCCATGTCTCAGGCTCTGTGAGGCAGCAGTGCTAACCAGTGAGCCACCTTGCGGCCCTGCAGCAATATTTCAAGGCACATGCGGAAGCGTGTAAAATGCGTTTCCTGTCAAAGATGCTCCGCTTTTGTTGTTGTCCTTATCAGGAACAATAATCCTGATTCCCTGACCAGGCAATGAAACCAAACCACAGCGGTGATAGTGGTGAATTGTAACCACTAGCTGACATTTAGGATGGCAGGTGCAATTGCATCTTCTCTTAACAGCATAGTTTTTTTCCTGCGATGAGACGTTTCTTCCAAAATACTATTCGTGACACCGAGCTTTTACAGCACAGAATAATGCATTATGTCAATGCCAGTCCATCAACCATCCATCCATTCTCATTTCCAGCTTCCAGTAGCCCGCAGCCTGACTTCTGAAGTGTTCATCTTAAAGAGACGTTCCCTGCAAAGGTTTCGTTTCAAATGAAGAAGCGAACGAGACTGAAGTCAGATACCATTAAATTTGATCATGAGCTGTGGGAGAACTGAACCGCATTTTCAACGAAAGAGGGAAATATACAGACACATCTTGTGAGAATGACAAAGGCCTTAGGAGAGGCCAACATTCAGAAAATGAGGAATTGAACTGTTTGCCTCTTCTTTCTTCACTTCGGGCTTTAAAACCTGATTCTGTTTGCATAAGCAAAGGGGTAAACAGGCAGGCGACTGTCCTTCGAGGACTGGCACAGTCGTGAATAATTGGTACATGCTAATCGTTGAATTCTCCACCTGTTGAGGTAGCCTGGCTGTCCGTGCTCTTCCAGCCTCCTACCTGTTTCATTTGGATTCCAGCAGATTCAGCCGCCTCGCTGTATGTTTTCCTTCCCCACTATTTCACCGTTACTTTACTGTTTCGACTATATCACTTTGTTCTTCCGGCTAAACGAGAGCATTCTTGGCATCAGATCCTTGTCGTCCTTGTGTTCCTCGAAGTAGAAACACAGAGGGGGATTTCGAAAGTTAGTAGATGAGGCATGGTCCGTGGGGAAAATCACTTCACGATGTTCCCTCAGAAATAATTCCAAGCAGCACGGAAAATGCTTCTGTGAATGTTTGTTGCAACAGTTGTAAACAAATTCAGCAAGGCCCAAGCGAGATTCGAATACACGACCAATGGGTGGTAAGACCTCTGAGCTATGGAGCCACCGGCAAGGAAAGTGGTTTTTCTGACTAACAGAAAATGATGAATTCTAGCACAGCAAATTCCGTCGTCCGAGGTTCGTGATGCAAGCTTCGTTTTCTGTTTTAAAATACAACTTGAAACCCACTTCTTTGGTCACTTGTTTGATATAACACTTTGTCAGCTTTCCAATATCTCATAATGTGACTGAGGTCAAAATTTGTTTAAACTCCCTCCAGAGGAACAGCTTTGAAGTTTCCATTATGTGAAAGGCACGAAGCAGTATTGATAGCAATTAATTGCCCTTCAATTCAACAAAGTTTACAGCTTTTCTTCTTCCGTTGTTGACTAATTCGTTTCCTATAGCATTGTGCAATTTACGTCGTGAAGCGATTTCACAGTTGATGACCTTGGTTGATGAAGTTGAGACACCAAACGTGGAACAGTTCAAATCGAACATACTCTGGACATTGGAATTCCAGGCTATGCAGGTATCCTAGAGTGCGTTTTAAAACAAAATCCTGGGTGTCGTGTTCACTGGCTGGGTTGGCATTTATTGAACAACACTAATTGCTCTTGAGGGGGCTGGAGGACATGACAGTGACAGACAGAGCGAAGACAATCAAGAGATTTGCAGAAATGATAAAAGCGTTGGTATTTAGCTACCCGGTAATGGGTGAACAGCCCTTGTTGTTAATACTCCCACGCGCAGCAGAGTTGTTGAAAGATCTCCGGACTACATCTTTGGATGAATAACCCGCAATCCCTGCCCTTCCAGCATGTGGGAGCCCGTGTGGAAAGATAAAGCTGCTAAGGCCGCAGTGCAGGTTTGGGAAAATGTGCAGTGGTGAAAATATCATTCAGGTTTGGAACTATGCAACACTGAACAGAACGCAAGTACACCCTTGAATAGAAGCAGAGGGAGTTCGGCCAGAGCAGAGGGGGATCTTGAGAGGATGGATGGAAGTGTGTTACCACCGTTTAATCCAAACAAATGGATTCGAGTTTGAGCTGCAGAAGAGCGGAGATGTGGAAGAGTTAATGATGTTAATGAGGTGCAAGTAGGCTGACATGGTGACAATGACGATATGTGGCTGAAAGCACAAAACACGGTGAAGGATGTCACTATGGTTATGACATCACTCGTTCAGACTCAGACAGTTGCGAGGGAGAAGATGGAGTCAGTGGCGAGGCATTTTCTCCCTGCACATGGTCAATGATGCTTTCCAGCTCATCTCATCCATTTGCCACATTTCCACTCTCAACACCCATCCCTCCAACAAGGACAGAGCTCCCTTATTCATCACTTTAAATTCCAGCAACCTCCGCAGACATCATGTCATTCTCCGACATTTCCACCACTTGAAAATGAACCCCACCAGCTAATATGTGTTTCCCTCCCCATCCCTATCCGCTTTCTATAAAGATCATTCCCTCTACGACTCCCTTGTCAAGTGCACGCCCCTCACCAAACCACCCTCCCCTCCCACCTCATTCTCATTCCAATACGGGATTTGCAAAACCTCCACCCACACCTCCACTCTGTCGCAGGCCCTAAAGGATCCTTCCACATCCATTAGAGTTTTACCTGCACTTCCACACATGTCATTGAATGTATCCATTGCTCCTGACGCAGTCAACCTATATTGCGGAAACAGGAGACCTAATAACAGTTCACTTCAGAAAACACCCCCGGACAACATTAACAAACAACATCACTGACCCGTGGCCAAAAACTTCGACTCTCCCTCCCAATCCGCCAAGTTCATGCAGGTTTCATAGGCTTCTATCGCTCTCCTATGTATCAATCTTCTTTCCCGCCTATCCGCTCCCCACTGCTCTGCGACCAATCACCACTACACCCACCTCCATCCACCTATCACACTCTCAGCTACCTTGTCCCAGCCCCATCCGCTCCAATTTGTCTCTCTACCCCCTCGGTTTATAAGCTTATTTCCTGATGATGGCTCTTGCCCGAAACATCGATTCTCCTACTCCTTGAATGCTGCCTGCCCTGCTGTGCTTTTCCAGCAGCACACTTTCGACTCAGGAGCGAGTCAGTGGATTTTGATTTCGGGACTGAAGACAGAGGCCTCAGCTTTGCCATGATGCAATTCTAAGAAATGTCTGCTCCAACAGAACTGCATGGCAAACAAGGCAGGACAGCATTTGACCTGGAAGGAACAGGGAGGTGATCGTGTTTATATCCACCTGCAGATCTATTTGTTCTCTGTGGTGGATGCCGTGTGCATGAAAGATTCTGACGAAATTCTGGTCCCATTCTAAGTGTCGAAAATCCCTAACCCTCAGACCACATCTTAGAAAGTATCCAGAGTCTTGTGAAAGTTGCTTTCCCACTCTCATTTTTGGGTAACATCAATTTTGCAGGATATTAGAAGGGGAAGATTTACAAACCAATCTCTGCGCCGTGATCTGATAAAGTCGCACATTTTATCACAAGTAGAACTTGATCAGAGAGAGAACATGAAAGGGAAAAACAACCCTCTGGTTACAGTGAGAGAGAAATCGTTCTCTTATTGTGTGTGAGGACAATGGTTCTACCCATCATCAGAGCTCACAAACCAGAAATGCAGTCATACTAAGGAAAGTCCATGAAAATGTGCGTATTCATTTCCTTGTCTGAGCTGAATTCCCATCGAGGCAAAGATTCCAGGAAAAAGCGATTCACCTGCTAAGAGTGTGGAAAGGGATTCACTCTGTCTCTGACATCCTGCAGCACCTGCTCGTTCAAAATGAGGAGAAACCATTTCGAAGTCTGAACTGCCGAAAATGCTTTAAAACCTCCAGCACAACGATCATACTAATTAGAAACCTTTCATCTCGCCAGACTTTGGAAAATGTTATCAAACCCCCTGTGTGCTTCATCTCTGAGAAATATGCTCACATGAATGAGAGACTTTTTAAGAATTCTGGAGACGTGCCGTCTGATCTACGTGCTCACCCGGGAGGAGAGACACCTTCGTTTCCAAATCGATGGGACCTGCTGTAAAAGTCCGAGTGACCGGATGGCTCATCACCTTTCTCACAATATTAACGTGTCTTTCTAAATGCCCTGACTGCAGGAAGTGCTGCACAAGTTCCTGGAGACGAACGTGTCATCAACGTGTTCACACTGTGGAAAGACATTATTCACTCTAAAAGTTCCGGGGGCAGTTTATCATTAACTTCTTCACATTTAAGAGAGACCTATCAAATATATAGATGTGCTTAACAGTCTCTGTAGAACAGATGTCCCTTCGACATTTTCACAATGTGGGAGACGTTTCAAGTGTAGTTATTCCAGGAATAGGTTCAAGCGTTCATCTCAATTCTCAGTACACCAGCAAGTTTGCAGTGGGCAGAAAGCAATTAATTGCTCCATGTGAGAAACACAGTTAGCTCACTCAACGATCCTGCTGAGACAAAAGAGGGATCCCACTAAGGGAAAGAATTCACTCACTCATCGACCCCGCTCAACAGCGATTTAACCTTGTTGTTCATCATATTCAGATCTGTAAGCAAAGTTTTGATATTCTGGATAAAATTCAAATAAATCAGCATTGTATTAAATTCATTGTCAAATGTCATTGGAAGGATGGGTTTACCGAGTACTTGAAGCATCAGCACAGGTTCTAAAAAATATATTAGACATCTGTGAGGAGATAATGAGCAAGTAAGATGAAGTCGACCCTGTAGAGTTGACCAGCTGGAATTTCCAAAAGGCTTTTGGCGAGGTGCAGTATGACAAACTGCTCAATAATGGGCAACTTCTACTTTAGACGACGGTGTGTTTGGAGTTTCCACATCCTTTCCATTTCTGCCTGGATTTCCTCCCCAGATGAAAGATGTGTCGGTTGCCATCTTTGGCCATGGCGAATGCAGAGTTACAGGAATTGGGTAGAGGTGTGAGTTTGGGTGTGATGTCCGTTGCAGGATTAATGGAATCTTCCTGGTTGGAATGGCCTGTTTCCACATTGCAGGTATTTTATTAGCACTAGGTTGATCGCAGGGATTAAGGCTTTTGTCATATGAATTTCTTTTCTAAAAAAGGTCACAGTTTCCATATAAACATGTGATTTCAATTAAATCTGTTGAATGATATAAGGAGGGGATGGGCATTCTTAAAGAGGACATCATAAAGGTCAAGCGGGAATGTCAGATCACCTTAGCATGTAAAGTTAAGGATATAATCTAAAGAGATTCCACAAGTACATTAAGAACTAGAGACGAAATAGGACCACTTTAAGTTGAAAGAGCTCACTTTTGTTTTTAAACTCAGCAGATGGAGAGATATATAATGTTCACTTCGTGGAGAACGAAATGAACCCTACAACTAAATATTGATGTTTATAAAGTCGTTTCCATTGTAAAGGGCAAGTTCTTGAGGACGTGGAAAATATGAAGAAGGATATTTCTCTGGGATTTGATCTCATGTATCCCAGAACTTTGTGGCAAGTTAGGGAATGAAACTGTTGGGCCTTTCGTAGAACTAATTGTGTAAGCTATTACTATGAGTGAGGCGCCGAAAAAATGGGGAGTTGCTAATTTTGTGCTTTTGTTAAGAATGGGTTACATGGAGAATCCTGGGAATGATAGACCTGTATTTCTGACGGTGGTCTTATGTAAGTTGTTGGATGCAATTATAAACGAATGAATTTGAATACATTTGGAGATACAAGGAATAAATAGGAATAACTAGAATGTTTTTGCGCGAGGGAAGTTGTATCTCACAAACATGACTGAGTTTTCGAGGGCATAATTAATATGATTGATCCGGACAAAGTGGTAGATATTGCGCACTTGAACTTTAATAAAACCTTTTTCAAGGTTCTACATGTTTGCCTGATTCAAAAAGTGAGATCACAGAGAGTTCGGTGAGACTTCCAATTCGATATAAAATTAGATTAACAGCTGGAAGCTGGGAATAGCCGTGGAAAGTAGCTTTCAGACTGGAGGACTATTACCGATGGTGTCCCACAAGGATCGATGATTAGCCCACATTCATTTTTTAAAATTTAAATAAATGATTTAGGTGAGAAGATAAAAAGCATGGTAAGTAATTTGCAAAATTTGTCGGAAAAGGAACAATAAAAAGGTGATGGAAGATTGCGAAGAGATTTTCTCGTTAGGTCAATTCCTCTCTCTGTCCTCGAGTTTTTTAAAGCGTCGGAGAGTGGGGTTGGGGCGGGACAGTGAAGGGCCATCAGTCCATCGTACAGACCAGGTTATCTGACGTCCATCTATTCTCGTCCCAGTTTGCAGCATTTGCTCCATAACTTTGAGTGTTCTGAGTTTCCAGGGAAAATGTCAATGAGATTCGCTCTGTGAGCTTAAAAGACACAAAAATGGTACTGACGGTTGACTGGGTTGCAACACCTTTGAGGAACGTATTCTCATGTTCAAACACAGAGGCAGACACGCCGGCACATTCCCCGACAGTGACAAAGTCCTCATCATTATACACAATCCATGCACTTTCCGTCTGCAAGTTTCTCTGGTGAAAGGCGGTTTTAAGTGGAATACAAGCCATTTCTCGAAAACATGTGAACCGTTGCTGTGAGCTGCGATATGAAGAGGATACTGAGCTGAAATAGTCCCACCCGCTTCTCATGTGCAACTTTCAGTAACACAAATCCCACCAAATCAAGGCATCTTGCTCCTGGACTCTGACAGGATAGCGCCCAGCAAACATTCCTCACTAATACCACTGACACACGGCAAACTCTACACACTTTCACGTCTCGTCTCGTCTCGTTCTGTTTCTGTCCCTGTCACACCTCCAGATTCCTCTTCATGTCTAGTCCCGAGATCAATGAGTTCTTTGATACAAATGCAGACACATTGAGAAAATGATCTTTATTTCAAAAGCAGAATCAGGGAATGTAAGCTGCGAGGGCTTGCTCACGGCAGGGCAATAAGGCACCACGGGTCCATGTCCTGATTATCGTATAGACTGATTCCACCAATGGGCACCGTACCAGTTATTACGAATTAAAATCTTCCAATGAATACCGTGCCTGACAGAAAGTAGCTTCGACCCCTTCCTCGCCGAGTGGCATTTTGCAAACAATGTCCTGTTCCTTCACAAACTGAGTTTTTCTCAGCTGGCCATGGATGCGTCGAGCACAGAAAATGCCCTTTGGCCCACTAAGTCTGCACATTCCAATACAATCCCCTGAACTGTGCTTACCTCATTTGGCAGCACTTTGCTCAAAAGCTCAAACGAATTCAGCACTGTAAGTGTTCGACTATATGGGTCTTTCATGCTTTGGAGGTTTCTGCCTTTTCAATCATGACTGGCGGTTGGTTGCAGTTTCCCAAGCTTCCTTATCTGGGTTATATGCATTTTACTTCATCCTGCGATTTGAATTTCAAACAAAAAAGCAGAGAACAAACACACTTCTAGTTCACTCTCGACTCTCAATTACAGTCAGCAAAATGCTTAACTGCATGAGGAACTCACAGTGGATTTAACGCCCATCGCCTCAATCACTTGTCTACACCTGCAGAAGTACGTTACTAAACTGGTGTGAGTTCTCCCTTCCTGTGGAGCTGAGGAACAGGCAATCATTGTTAGGTTTGTTTGAATTGAACCACCACAGCTTCGACAGGGTAAAATATCAAGATATGTTTGGTCTGTGTAATCAATCTCGATATTTCAAATTATCATTCATTTAGAAGCAAAGACAGAGATTGCAAGGTAAACTAAGCATGTCTGGCAGCATCTGGAGATAGAGAAACAGAGACAACGATTCAGAGCTTCTTCAGGAGTTTCTCAGAACTCTGTTTTTCTCACAGGGTCTTCCATTCCTGCCGAGTTCCTTGACCAGTTTTTGTTTTTGTCAGAGATTCCCAGCATCCACAGCACTTTCCTAGCCATTAAACAATAAAGAAGCAGATTTGTCGTTCCTCACTGGATAGGTTTTCCAATTGGGAGCATATTCCAGAACCTACTAAAGGATTCGGATGGATAAAAACAGCGACCGCTCCATGCGTGGCCACACCCTATCGATTAACAGCCGAACGAGAGAATCAATTGCTCCACAGAGACTGGGTAGTTCCTTGTCGCAAGCCCCTTGCAGGATCTCATAGAGAAGACTGTTAGCGAATTCAAGAATTCGCCTGACCTTCAGAGAATGACAATTGCCCTCGATTGGATTGACGTTTCCAAAATGAATCCTGGGGCATTCGTTGTGGAAGATGGGAACAGTCTGATCCCACGCCTTGCCGACACAGTCATGTCACCAGGAACCAGCTCTCCTAAAATCGGGACCTACTCCCTTCGTGCCTAATGACGAACATATTCCTGACCACGGTATAACCCGGGAACTGTGCAGCTGAAGAAAAAAGGATGGTGTGATTGTCGCTCCCTTCCTGGGTCGTAGGAGAACAGCACCTGTTCGTGAAGAGCCGAAAGCACTGACTAACATCGCCACATAGACTGATGAGCCAACGGCGTCAATGATCTCCGAATGCAAGCTTTAGTCTGCTCGTCCCCCATGGAAAATTCTCCTTAATTAGCTTTACCTTTTGAAAATAAATCTTTGAAAATTCATTCTGAAGACATGGGAATATTCTGCTCCCACCCTCTAAAGTCATAAACATGACTCCAGGAACCAGTTCTCCTCCAACCGGGACCGTGACTTTTCCAGCCTTTCAGTGTCTTGTCTGTGACCGTGTTTTCTAATTGTCCCGGAGCTGAAATGAGATTTGGCATCCTGACGTGCAGGAACGAGAATCTTTTCAATGTCACAGATCAGTTCATGTCCAGAGAGCATCAGCGTGAAAGCACTGGCCTCCGTAAGCACGGAAAGATGTCGAAACTGTCTCTGCACAGTCGAACAGTTCATTGTTCATTCGCCTCTGGATCCGCTTCCCAAGGAATATATAAAGATTAACAAATCTCGAGACTAGGATTTCTGCTTTGCTTCTTGACAGTTTCGCCACCTGCCAATTGGCAAAATTTATCAAGAATCTCTTCACAACCCTCTTCTTTGCACTATGTCCAGAGATAAATGAATCTCACTTTGTGGAGAGACTCCCGACTCTGGGAATGTTTTGTTTGGAGCAAGGAAGTTTAATGGGAGATTTCTTGGGAATGTTTACAATGATGTGGGCGGAAGTGGTGTGGATGGGCCGTTGATGGTCAGAGGGAACTGCTTCCCCTGACCAGGGCAACTGACCAAAGGACGAGGAGTGAAGACGTTTAAGGGAAACAAAACTTGTATCAAATAAACTCAGTGAAACCTACATATACACCATGTGTTTGTTATTATATGTGGATAGAGGAACAGAGCAAACGTTTTGAGTCAGATCCGTTTCTCGTTCAGAACACAAGTTTCCTGCATGTCAACAATTGAGCAGACCTGAGAAAATGTCGAGTTGTTGAGACAGGTTTTCTGGAGTTGCAGGGATAACTCATCCAAAAGGAAATCATTTAAAATCAACAGTGAGCGAAACATGTTCTGTATTGATGAGAGATAGAGTGGATGGGAAAGATCCATCTCCATGAGCAGAGAGATTAACAATACGGCAATGGTCGAGTAACAAAGATGTTCTTGTATTTTTACAGCACCTTTCAGCACCACTTCAGTCACAGACACTGAAGTAACTTTGCAGTAGATGTGTCATTGTCAAAACTAAAGTGCTAATCAGGGCAGTATGTTCAACCAGAGGTCAAAAAAGACCACTCAGAACTGGCCGTGGAGACGCAGGTGAGATTATGATTTACTTTAAGCCTTTGTGCCTCTCTGGTTTATATCCAGAATAGTGCAGGAACGGAGGTTCTCATCTCAGGGGAAGGTGGTACCCACAAAGACACAGATGAGGAGGATGTTCTCACGTTCAGAGGGTAGCAAGTATGTAGACGTATTTACAGCAGATGTCTGGCAAGACTCAGTATATTTAAGCCTTCAATTATCTCTCTATTAATAGAATGGAGCAAGTGGTAGAGTGAAATTTGCACAAATGTGCTGACAATTCACACTCGTGGGAGCGCATATTATGTTGAGAACATGACATTTCGCACAGGCATATAGATAGGTTTAATGAATGGGGAATAACTTGTCAGATACAGTTTCATGTCGGCATTATGAGGTCATGCACTTTGGTCGGAGAAGTCAAAAGAAAGAACACGATTAAAATCGAGAGAAATTAGAAGAAACGTGTGGGACAGAAGAATTTCATGCCTGACACAAACATGTTTAGTATCATCTTCTTTCCCTGACAAAAAGGATGGCTTCCTTTCCGAATGCTCACAATGAAAGAGATGGTTTCCAAGGAAAGTAAAAAACCTTGAAACAAATAGCCTAATCGAAAACAAAGGAATGAATTGAGTCGTTCCAATGGACAACTTTGATGCTTATGGCTCTCTAAAATTTGTTTCTAATGGAGCTGGAAGTGGGAATTGGGGGAGCTGGGGAGTGAAAGTCAGGTCGCCCATGTTTACTGTCATCCTTCGTCTGTGTTCCTCATTTTTTTGTATGTTTTATTTCGCATTGTGGTTACTGTGAGTGCGCTTGTAAACCACACCGCTGGTGACTTGTTTCCCAGACAGTTCTTCAAGACGACTCGTAAGAATTCAACATTCTTTTCTCCTGAATCGAGGTAATCTCTAAACACTGTGCAAATATCACCAGAACCTCGACATTTTCCACGCCTGTCTGCCTTCTTGCAATATCAATTGATTCATCACTGTGCTACTGTTGCACAAATCAAGAACGAACCAAAGCGCATCAATTGCATCTAGGATGTGAAGGCAGCTAACTGCAGCCACTCCCCAGAGTACTGGCAACTGTGTGATCAGAGGGTGTGCCAGAGGCCGTGCCAGGAACGGCACCTGAGAAACAACAGAAACACGCTTTTGAGCGACGGACTTGGTTATATTTCTCAATCAGCAATTGAAGTTTACATTGGTTATATCAATTGATCCCTCACTCAAGGAACCAACAACTGCTGCAAACGGAGGAGAAAATGAGGACTTTAGATACTGGACACCAGAGTCCAGAGTGCGGTGCTGGAAAACACAACAGGTCAGGCAATATCTGAGGAGCAGGAGAATCGATGTTTTGGGCATGTGTCTGATGACTTGCTCATGCCAGAAACGTCCGTTCTCCTGCTTCTTGGATGCTGCCTAACCTGCTGTACTTTTCCAGCAACACTGTCTCATTGCTGCAGACTGTCATACAATCCAAGCTTCCAGCCGCAGAAACAGCAACACTCAGTGTAATGAGTCAACCTATTGAGGACACCTGGCAGTGGTGTTTAGTGTCAAGTAGATCTTCATGAATGCGTGTCGTGAATTGTCTGTCCTGTATAATGTTCCCTGCTCTCACTATGTGCAACATTGTTTGACCATATTTGTATTGTATATGATGGGTATTGGGTCCATTGTTCTGGTGAGTTGTTGTCTAAATGTGGCTTTCGGTTTATATTCTGTCATAGATCCGAGTCGTCAAAGACTGTCCGTTCTGAGACATTTTTGCTTGATGTGTTGGGTGCCCTCCTAACGTTGTTTGTCTGCAAGGAATTTGCAGGAATATCTATTGTTGCAAAGGATTTCTGGAGGATCCAGGAAACACCACAATCAGTTGTTCAGAGTGGCAATGCACAGACATGACGAGGTCAACAAATTCGACCAGAACAACACAACTATACTTGGACAGTAGTGGGCAGCCAGAGATTTTATAGAATGACGAGACTCATCCAATGACTCCTTCAAAGAACATGTTGACATGGACGTAACATACTGGGACCTGGAATGAACGACAAGAAGCAGCAACTGAAAGTCGTGGGAAGGAAATCACACCAATTCGAAACGCTACAGTACAGCAGAGCTTCATAAGAGTCTCATCAGCCTTGAGGATGTCACCGAGAAAGGGCAGGAAACTGCTGCAAACCAACTTCCCAACACTAACGAACATCCCCACACCATCTGCAAACTTCACTGGAACTACAAATCTTTACACAAACCTTGAAACCCTGAAACAGTCAGGGTCGCCCCAGCGGGAAAATGAACCCTTGCATCCCACATGACAGCTGAAGATACGAAACGCCATACTCCAGTGGACGTCAGAGCGAACTGCTCTTGCAAGCTACTTGTGCGTGCTCTTCACAAAATAACTGCTTGATTATCCTCATCCAATTTCTCATCGTTTGACGTTGTGCGCTTTTAACATTACAAATTTACACCTGAATATCTCTGAATTTTCTGAGCATTTCTGCCGTTCGAACACTTAGAGACAGTGAGTTCCAGATTCCAACCAATCGTTGTCTGATAACGTTTTTTATGTGCAGCTACCCAAACCATTTTTCCCTTATCTTAAATCTATGGCTCCTTGGTGATTGATCCCTCCTTCAAATGTTTCGTTAACTGTACATAATCCATACTGCTCATCATTTCGTACATCTCAATACTGTCTCATCTCAATTTCCCCTGCTTTCAGAAAAACAACGCATGTCTGTCTAAACTCTTTCATAGTTGAAGTTCTTCAATCCAGATAATATATTGGTAAATCACTTCGGCATCGTTTCCACAGTTGTCATATCACTGCTACAATGTGAATTGTAAAATTATACACAATTATCTAGCGAGAGATAAATGATGACTTGAAATAAATGTGGGGAGACCAGACATTGGTCTTTTCCAATAAAGTCATTCCCTCGAGACTGTGCTGTGCCATTTTCATGAACCCAATGCTCCAAAGATCTCTCGTCCATGCAAATAAAACACTATACGTGAGGATTCAAAACCCAACCACATTGTCTGATAGCATTAAGTGGCTTAATGGTCCTGATGGTGATATTGACAGCTGCAGCACACACTTAACGGTGTCAATGTGAAAGTGAATGTTAATTTTTCCAATGCCCCAGTCACATGGGAGAAGGGATGCAAAGGGGGAATAGTGATTGTTAAAGGGAGAAAAATCCCCGAGATTGGATACTGAGAGTGGCGGCTTGAAGCATTAAAACCAACACCTGAGTGAGCATTTTCATCTTAAAATTGATTGTGTCCTTTCGGCGTTTGTTTTGCACAGGTTATGTGGAGTAACATGGAACAAATGCTCATTACAGATACTTGGATTTGAATGGAGGTTACGTGACCACAACGCAGAGGACGAACCACTATTCGATTACATGAATAAGCACAATACAAAAAGCCTTGAATGCAATGGCAGAGATAGTCGAGGAACTGCATCACATGCACAACAGGAAAGCCCACTGAGACTGGATTGAATCGTCACCTTGGATGTTCCCAGTGGCTGTGGAGATTCCATCATTGTGAATGTTGAAGACTGAATTCGATAGATTTCAATAAAAGATTACATGTACAGGCGAGAGTTCACTAATATTGTTTAAATATCGGTTTCAATAAACATGAAGTTTCACATCGTAACAAGGAAGAAACTATTATTGCACACTCACATCACACCGGTTCCCAGGTCTGGACTCAGTGAAACTGTCTACGCAGTGGCGAAGATCCGATTGGAAATTGAGAGTGGAATGAACGAGTGGATATCTACTTTGCCTGCCAGTGACAATCTCCATGAGCATGCAGTCCTACTGTGAAGGTAGAGAGGCGTGTGAAACGCCGAGGCTGGGAGCTCCAAACTCGCTCGGTGAAACTTATGTTGACATGGCGCAGAGGGCATTGGGTCGTGGGAAAACATCCTGAACTATTTTCATCTGAATTGAAGTCATTAGATTAGATTCCCTGCAGGATGAAAACAGGCCCTTCGGACCAACATGTTCACTACAATCCTCCGAAGTTCAACCCATCCCAACCCTATGTTTACCCCTGCCTAATGCACCTAACACTATGGACAATTTAGCATGGCCAATTCACGTGATGTGCATAGCTTTTAGATTGTGGGCGGTACCGGAGTACACGGAGGAAACACATACAGACACAGGGAGAACGTGTAAACTCCACACAGACAGTCGCCCGAGGCTGGAATCGGACCTGGGACCCGGGTGCTATGAGGCAGCCGTGTGAACCAATGAACCACCGTGCCACACATTTGCTCATTGAATTGGGGCCCGCAGCCCTCTACAGCAACTATCTCCAAAGAATCACCACTCTCTGACTGAAGATATTCCTCCACGTCTCATTTCCAAATTGTTATCTCTTCACTTTGTCTCTGTGCCCTCGGGTTCTAGTGTGTCATAGTGGGTGAAACATCTTTGCCACATTGGCTCTGCACAGGCCTCTCAGCACTCTGTAAATTTCAAATAAATTGAGTCATTGACTCAGACATCATTGAAACAGATCGCTGTTCCAAACAGTCCATACTAACATTTACCAAAACTAACGTAGTACCAACGACGTGTACTGGGCCCATATCTCTCTTAACATGTCCTATTCATGCACTTATCTAAGTGTCTTTTAAATGTTGTAACTTGATCCACATTCCTACTTCCTCTAGAACTTTGCACAGGAAGCATACCGTGTCAAATAAAACAAGGTGAACTTCATGTCTTTTTTTCCACTTTTGTCCTCACACCTTAAAAATACACCCACTAGTCCTGAAATACCCCAAAGAAGGAAAGCACCGTTGCAGTTGAGCTAATCTGTACCCCTCAGGATTAAAAAAAACACACTTATACGGTAAACGTCAACCTCCTATGCACCTTTGAAAGAAGTCCCAGCCTATCCAGCCTCCCGTTACAGCTCAATCCCTTCATTCCTAGCAACATCCTGGTAAATCTCTTCTTAACTTTGTCCAGCTTAATATTCTTCTTTGTCTGACTTGGAAACCAGAACATAGACACAATACTACAGAAGATGCCTCGGCAACATTCTGCACAACCTCAGGATAACGTCCCAACTTCAACACTGAGCAACGCATGAAAGCGTTCTAACAGCATTTTAACGAAGCTGACGATATGTGACACGACTTACAAAGTCCAAACGTGACATGTTCACGTGTCTATTGCGCAGTACTATTCAAAGCAGTAATTGTAATTGTGCAAGTACTATATGCCTTTATAACTCAAACTCCATACGTTACATTTGTTCAAGATAATTTCTCTTTACAATTCATGTAATCATATACCCGAATGATCAATGTCTCTTTTAATCTTCTATAACCTCAGATAACCTTCTTCTCTGTCGACTGTACCACCATGGAGAGTTGTAGCATCCCTCAGCACAGAAACAGGTCGTTTGGTGCACTCTGGTACAGACTGATAATAATGCCGGTCCACATTAATCGCATTTCTCTGCACTCGGACCATATCAGACGAATTCTTTGCTAGCCATGTATTTGTCCAAATTCAGCTCAGGTTGACAGCATATCTGCCACTGGGAAAATGTTAGTCTGTGATTAAAGTTGGAATAACAGAGCATTAGAAATGCATTACAGAAAAAAATGGATTCTGCATGGCTTTGTGCAGATGAAATCAGACCTAACACGTTTACAATTATTTTCAGATCGTCACAAGCACAATACATAAAGGGGAATGCAGTAAATGCAATATATCTGAATTTCTAAAATTACTCAGAACGGTGTTTTATATGATAGCACTTCACAAGCATAGAAGCATGAACCAACACAGTTGGGGGTATGTATTAGTCGAGGATTGGGGAATGAATGGAGAGGCGGGGTAATGAGGGCATTTTCATGATAGTAAATTGTAACTTTCAGATTCCCGGAGCCAACAATATTGGTGCCACAGCTGTTGACAACATGTACTAATCACCTGTACAACATAAGTTAATGTACTGTTGCTCAGTTTGGAGATGACACAAAATAGATATGGATGCAAGTAATGCGGGCGGCACAGCAACATTGTGGACGGACAGAATTAGGATAAACAAGTGGACAAAAACGTAGCAGCATAAAACATGCAAAAAAAGAGGTTTATGCGTTTTGGTAGATATAAATATTAAGTGGGGAAATACACAACGCAAAGCATCAGCATACAGAGCACTTCGCTTCCTTGTACATGAAATATGAAAAGTTAGCATCCAGTTTCAGCAGGTCATCGGGAAGTTAAATAATTTTGTTTCACTTTATTTAAACGGAATGGGGACATATGTTTATTTTTTTCAAAATACACATGGCATTAATCTGATCAGAGCTGGATTAATGTGAACAAATTTAGACCCCCTATTTTAGGAATAGCAGTTCAGGGAAATTTAATACAAATCATCCTGGATATGGGAGGATATTCTCGGGAGATGAAACTGAGAATATTGCCCTTATACTCATTGGAGTGTAGAATAATGTAACAAGACTTTGCTGAGATACATTAGATTATGAGGGACATGATAGGATAATTTAGGAGAGAATGAATCGTCTTGTCTGAGAATCGAAGACCAGAGAACATAATCTCAGAGCAAGCAATAACCTATTTAAGAACGATGTGGAGGAATTTCCTTCTCTTCGAGCCGACTGAATATGTGAAAGTATTTACTGCAGGTCGCCCTAGAAATTGGCAGCTGTGTATCCAAGATTACACTGAGATTAGGGAGGTTGGTAAAAAAGGAAGGGGTGTGGCGTTGCTGATTACAAATGATATTATGGCTGCAGAAAGGCAGTTCGAGGGGGATCTGCCTTTGGAGGTAGTATGGGCTGAAGTCAGAAATAGGAAAGGAGCAGTCACCTTGTTGGGTGATTACTATAGGCCCGCCAATAGCAGCAGAGATGTGGAGGAACAGATTGGGAAACAGATTTTGGAAAAGTACAGAAGCCACAGGGTAATAGTCATGGGCGGTTTCAACTTCCCAAATATTGGTTGGAAGCTCTTTGGATCAAGTAGATTGGACCGGGCGGTGTTTGTGCAGTGCATCCAGGAAGCTTTTCTAACTCAGTATGTACATTATCCGACCAGAGGGGAGGCCATATTGGATTTGGTACTCGGTAACGAACCGGGACAAGTGATGGCCTTGTTAGCGGGTGAGCATTTTGGTGATGGTGACCACAATTCTGTGACCTTCACATTCGTTATGGAGAGAGATAGGTGCATGCAACAGGGTAGGTTTTTCAATTGGGGGAAGGGCAAATACGATGCTGCAAGATAAGGTCTCAGGAGTATAAGTTGGGAGCATCGGATGTCTTTGAAGGATGTCATGGAAATGTGGAACTTTTTCAAGGAACAGATACGACGTGTCCTTGATATGTATGTACCTGTCAGGCAGGAAAGAGATGGCCATGTGAGGGAACCTTGGTTGACGAGGGAGGTTGAATATCTAGCAAAGAGGAAGAAGGAGGCTTAGATAAGGTTGAGGAAACAAGGTTCAGAAAGAGCGTTGGAGGGATACAGGATAGCCAGGAGGGAGCTGAAAAAAGGGATTAGGAGAGCTAAGAGAGGGCATGAAAAATCTTTGGCGGGTACGATCAAGGATAACCCCAAGGCCTTTTATGCGTCTGGGAGAAACATGAGAATGATGAGAACAAGGGGAGGTCCGATCAAGGACAGTAGTGGGAGACTGTATATTGAGTCGGAAGAGATAGGAGAGGTCTTAAATGAATACTTTTCTTCAGTATTTACAAATGAGAGTGACCATATTGTTGAAGAGGAGAGTGTGAAATGGACTAGTAAGCTAGAGGAGATACTTGTCAGGAAGGAAGATGTGTTGGGCATTTTGAAAAACTTGAGGACAGACAAGTCCCCCGGGCCTGACAGGATATATTCTAGGATTATGTGGGAGGCAAGAGAGGAAATTGCAGAGCCGTTGGCAATTATCTTTTCGTCTTCACTGTCAATGGAGGTGGTACCAGGGACTGGAGAGTGGCGAATGGTGTGGCCCTGTTCAAAAAAGGGAATAGGGATAACCCCGGGAATTACAGGCCAGTTAGTCTTACTTCTGTGGTAGGCAAAGTAATGGAAAGGGTACTGAGGGAAAGGATTTATGAGTATCTGGAAAGACACTGCTCGATTAGGAACAGGTAGCACGGATTTGTGAGGGGTAGGTCTTGCTTTACGAGTCTTATTGAATTCTTTGAGGAGGTGACCAATCATGTGGATGAGGGTAGAGCAGTGGATGTCGTGTACATGGATTTTAGTAAGGCATTTGATATGGTTCCCCATTGTAGGCTTATGCGGAAAGTCAGGAGGCTTGGGATAGTGGGAAATTTGGCCAGTTTGATAGAGAACTGGCTGACCGCTCGAATTCAAAGAGTGGTGGTAGATGGTAAATATTCCGCCTGGATCCCAATTACAAGTGGAGTTCCTCAGGGATCAGTTCTGGGTCCTCTGCTGTTTGTAATTTTTATTAATTCCGTGGAAGAGGGAGTCGAAGGGTGGGTCAGTAAATTTGCAGGCATACGAAGATTGGTGGAGTTGTGAACAGTGAGGAGGGCGGTTGTCGGCTGCAAAGGGACTTAGATATGATGCAGAGCTGGGCTGAGGAGTGGCAGATGGAGTACAACCCTATCAAGTGTGAGGTTGTCTATTTTTGAAGGACAAATAAGAATGCGGGATAAAGGGTTAACGGTTAGGTTCTTAGTAATGTGGAGGAGCAGAGGGATCTTGGGGTCTATGTTCATCGCTCTTTGAAAGTTGCCACTCAGGTGGATAGAGCTTGTAAGAAGGCCTATGGTGTATTTGCGTTGATTAGCAGAGGGATTGAGTTCAACAGTCGTGAGGTGATGTTGCAGCTGTACAGGACCTTGGTAAGGCCACATTTGGAGTATTGTGTGCAGTTCTGGTCGCCTTACTTTCGGAAACATGTGGAAGCTTTGGACAGGGTGCAGAGGATATTTACCAGGATGTTGCCTGGAATGGAGAATAGGTCGTACGAGGATAGGTTGAGAGTGCTAGACCTTTTCTCATTGGAAAGGCGATGGATGATGGGTGACCTGATAGAGGTTTATAAGATGATCAGGGGAATAGATAGAATAGACAGTCAGAGACTTTTCCGCCGGGTACAACAGAGTGTTACAAGGGGACATAAATTTAAGGTTAAAGGTGGAATGTATGGCGGGAATGTCAGGGGTAGGTTCTTTACCCAGAGAGTGGTGGGGACATGGAATGCGCTGCCTGTGGGAGTGGCAGAGTCAGAATCATTGGTGACCTTTAAGCGGCAATTGGATAGGTATATGGATGGGTCCTTAAGCTCGGACAAATGTTCGGCACAACATTGCGGGCCGAAGGGCCTGTTCTGTGCTGTATTGTTCTATGTTCTATCTTCTATGTTCTAAGACTGTGAGAAACAGATTTTAATCAGCAAGGTATTCAAAGGTTAGGTGCTATTGCAGGAACTTGAATCTGAGGATTATCAGATCAGTTGCAATCACACTGAATGGTGAGAGCAGGCTGCACAGGTTTAATTGACGGCTTCTGCTCTTTAATCTTATTATCTTTCCTTTCTGGACTTTCAGTTGCTTCTGTTTTTCCTTTATCAATGATTTTACCGGGCATTAGAAGATGAAGATTTACAGTGCGAAGGCCAAAAAGCAAATATCACTTCAGTATCTGATGGTGTTGTCCAGTTGATTGTTGCCTGAATATGATTCGCTTTTGAACATGAAAGGGAAAAGCATCATTCACAGTGTGGAGAAACTGTACACGTGTTGTACGTGTGGGCAGGATTTCACCAGATCATCTGCCTAGTCAGAACATAAATACAGTCAGAAGAGGGAAAGGCCATTCGTCTGTTTCGAGTGTGGGACAGAATTCACTTGATCAACTACGTTGTTATAACAACAGCAAGTCCACATAGCGGAAATGTCTTTTAAATGCCCTGAACGTGGGAAGCGGCTTAAAATCTCTGAGAATCTGTTGACCCATCAATATGTTGACACTGATGAGAAACTTCATTTGCTCCCAAAGTGGGCCTGGATTAAAGTGGTGAATTGGACTCTCTGTGCATGCGCCATCTCACTGTGGGGAGAGGCTGTTCACCTGCACTGGTGTGGGAGGAGATTTTATGTGAAATCCAACCTACTGAAATAACAGCAAATTCACAAATGAACAAAGTGCCTCGTTTTTACTGTGCTTCATCGTGTGTCAAAGTCTCAACCAAAAGTTTTGGTTTGAATTCCAGCTTACTGTGGAGCTATTCCATAGAGTTTAATGTATAGGAAAGGATGAGAAGGTTACGGGACAATGGCAGGGAGATGGGGTTAGTCTGAATGTGCATTTTGGTCGGAATGGGCCAGTTTGGACCAAAGGGTCTGCCTCTGTGCTTTAGGACTCTATGACTCTCACAACCATTGCTTGTCTCCCACTGAATGTCATATTGTACTTTCCCAATTCACTGGAGCGAACTTGACCCTCCACCCTGCAGGCTTCCCTGATGTTTGACAATCATGTTCAACATTCGATATTATATGCAGACGCCGTGTAAAATGCAACATATTAATTTCACATTTCCTGAGAACAAGATTATTAATTAGTCCTTCTGAGCACAAATCACCAAATCCAAACTAACCTTGTCTCTAGTTTGGATTACAACACACTCTTCCAGCTGTCTGATACACACTTCTGTAATTTATTTTTCACAGCATTAGCAGTCACTTAGTTTATGCAGTTCAGATGTAACGTGAGATAATTCAGTATTACTGCAGCACCAACAATACCAATTTTCCACAGCATAAGATATACAAAATCTGCACGGCAGAACACACCAATGCTTGTTTCTTATTGCTAAGATCCTCCCAAACCGATTCTGTGGGATCTGAGGGACAGGGTCGGTGACATTATTAGTGACAGACTTAGAGAAGACGTTCATTGAGGCTCACCTCGACGCTGAGATAATCTGAAGAAATGTCCAGGACGTTCTGTATCCTCGTTCTACCAGGATAAGCATAACTGTATTCTCTCTGTTCCCTCACACTCACTGTATATCTGTTATTGCACCTACCCTTGAACAAGGCTTACGCTCTATCTCCAAATAAAGTTCATGTACTTCCAATCTCACTGTTGAATTCAGCACCTTCCTTCCATCATTTTGTCTGTCGCCCATGCAATACACCCACACCAATAACACCTTATGGATTCTGCACTGTGGATTGACTCCCTCCAGACACCTCACCATTCAGCAACCCTCCCCACCCTCCCACTCCCCCCACCACCACCTACAACAGTACGAACAGCTCAATCCCCACTTCCCTTTCTCCCATTCCAGGATAAACAGCCTGGAACAAGACAGAAAGGGCCAAGCCGGGTGGTGGAGTGTCCGATATCCTTCGCTTTCCCCCCCTCCCCTCTCGCGCCATGTTGGAAGGACCCTTGCACGAGCTGGAGAGCACTGAGTGAATCGTGTGGAGATTCTGCAATCTCCACCTCCTACCAACTGAGTAAGAAGCAATGTTTTATGGAGGGCAATTCTCACTTTAACCGCTCTGTCTTTTCCGCTATTTCTTTCCCTCCCAAAACAAAAAATATCTCATTGCAGAGAGATGCAGACACAGAAATACTGAGAGACATATGTAAACACCACAATATACTAACACTCACAGCACATGCAACGAAATGGACCCGCACACATGTAGAGGCATACAGAGACATACACAGTCACACACAAACAGATTTAAACAGATAAAATGCAGAGGCTAATACACGGAAGAACAAATGTATACACACAAATACACAGACACACAAACACATGAACAAACACACACGCACGCATGCAGATACACAGAAACGCAGGCACTTGTGTCTGTAAGCCAGAGATAGATAGGTTTTTGATGAATAAGGGTACCAAGGGTTCCCGAGAGAAGTCACGAGAATGATGTTCAGAACCCTCTAAGCCAATATTAAATGACATTCAACTTCGATGGGCCGAATTGCCGAATTCAGCTCCTTTTTGTAATGCACGTGTGGTGTTATGCTATCTGGTATTCTCTTCCTGGGACAGGAGCGGAGAATGAGTTTAATACATATTTGATTGGAAAGAGTCAGTGGTAATGTTGGACAGGTTTAGAGAGCTGTATAGTCTATGTCTATTCCTAATTATTCTGTCTTTATGTTTCAAAAAAGGTGGCAATTTGATATTAGTTTAAAACAGTTTTAAAGTAATGGGTCCTGCAATGAAATAAGGACGTTCCTTTCCCTTTCGTGTTATGCTATCTGTGGTGCCCTTTTCCTCAGGGAGCAGTAAAGACGTGGTTTTTTAAGCTATTCAAGGCTGACCTCGAATGATCTTTCCTGGACAGGAGGGTCAATGTTTATTGGGAACAGACCAGAAGATGGACAGAACATTCAGATCAGCCATGAGCATTCTCAATGGTGCAGCCGAATGGCCAACTTCTGCTCTGATCCATTAAGTTAGTCTGCAGATGTAGCAAGTGGTATGAAATGATGTTGTTTCTGGGAAAGGGTATCGGGTTTAATCATAGCAATGTTTTACTGCATCTGGACAGCGAGACTGCAGATGCTGGTGGTCAGAGTCGAAACGCATCACACTGGAAACGCACAGCAGGTCAGGCAGCATCCGAGGAGCAGGAAAGTCAATGTTTCGGGCATAAGCCCTTCATCAGGAATGTGCCCGAAACATGCCTCTCCTTCTCCCTGTACACACGTTCCTGGGAGGCATTTTGATAAGAAGCATTACCAGTTTAGGTATTGGATGCGAAATATTTTTGAACCATACACAATTTTGTGAAAAAATTAGCTGGATACATATTTTATCTTGTGTGGGTGTTTGAAACTACAGAATAAGTGTTAAGAATAAAATGTGTTGATTGATAAAAATGCTTAGGCGGGTACTGCACCTTTTAAAGAGAGTAAAAGTTGGCAAGGACTTAACAAACACAGAGCGTGCTGATTTTTTTTTAAAAAAGTAACATTTGACTGAAAGAAACAGTTGAGCTGAGTGCTATGATATGCAACAAATTCGATTTAGGCCGATCAGTTTAACTTACGCCCAAGAAACCAAAATCCAAACGAATTTGAATTTTAATGCTATAAAACCAATGAGACATTCTGGTGTTTTGTGGTATAAAATCGGGCATTTTGAACAGTTAGCCAGGGCGGCAAAAAGCACTAATAAATGCAGACTGCCTGCAGAATCGCTCTTTGAAAGGTACCTGTTTCCATGAAATCTGTGCAGTTGAAGACCGAAGAAAAGACCCGGGAAAACCGACAGATGAAGATTCACAGGAAAATCGACATAACTCACTAGGGGTTTCGAAGTTCAATTTTTTTTTTGTAAATCTTAATCGGGTGGTTTTATTGGATCAGTACATTGCTATAGAGTGGGAAGTAGATAAACTGATCAGACCAGGATAGGTACAGTGTGGAAAGTTGTTGATTAATGTTCTCTTTTTTTTTCTTGGAGTTAAAAAATAAACTATTATTTCTTTCGATAGATAGTGGGATTTGGTCGTTCTTTGTCACTCACACTTTTACAGACTATAAGGCGAGGTGATTTTTTTTTCTGTGTGTCTGGTTTAAATTAGCAGAAGGGCTTCACACACTGTCGTAACATTGATTTTTAACGCAGATATAATGAAGACATCAACCGATTCCTTAAAATTATGCAGACACATGTAAACATGCCATGAAATTATGCAGCTGGGATTTTGTTTTTCTTTTGCTCAGAAAAGGCACTGTGTACAACAGCAGTAATGATGCACTTGTATATAGGATCTTATCATCCATTGCAGAGAATTTTCAAGGAAATCACACGTGGTCCTTTTTGGTGTTCAGTTAGCATTATTGCATAGTTTAACACAGGGAGGGATAAAAATGTTACCTGCCACAGAAGCAGCAGCCTCGTGCCCCCCTCTCTCATTTTCTTCCACCTGACAAGAGAAAAAAAATCCTGCGTAATCTTTACCAATCGTGTAGGTTTCCTGATGAAAGATTCTTTGGCATCTTTCCACTGTCTGACGTAAAGTGAATTGAACCAAATCCAACTGTTCCGGGGAGATAGCCCATTACAAGCAGCTTGTGTGAGTGGAAGAACTTCAGAGGACCGAATAACATTTGGGACATTCTGTCATCTTTCCATTTGTTAAGAGTTCAGCTATTAAAGAACTCGAGAAAGCTTTCTTTTTTTTTGTTTTGTCTTAAAATGTGTGTGTTCATGTGTGCATGCAGCGGCACGTTTGTGTGTTTGTCACATTTCTCTAGAAGGTGAGCTAGGCTGACACTTATATCATTGGCCTTATCACTAAACTTTGAAATTTCTTGTAACCAGTGGAGGAGTGTGACTGCAAAAGGAATCAGTGACCCTGTAACATTGGTTGGAACACGAATGAGAAATTCTGAAAGAGCTGTAAAAGTGGGAATTCCCTTTCCCAGAAATATGTGATGTCTAGGTGTTTGTATTGAACAGAGAAATGAATGAATGGAAATGGTCCATCCAGAAAAGTGCTTTTAAGACCACAACCAGATCAGCTACGAACTTAGTACCTGGTACAGCAGTGGCAAAGTGGTTAATGACTCACTCCTGCTCCTCACTCAAATGTTCCAATGTTCTATTCAGCCCTGCACAGGAGCAGATGGAGGCCACTTGCACGAAATACCTGGTTCACAGTAACACAGGATATCATTCAGTTCCTCCAGACTGACACATACAGTATGGTGTGGATTGGAAAATGCTATTGGGTAATACAAGCTGGGTTTGAAAGACGCCTCTGGTCTCTTTACAGAGTGTTTCCGCTCTGCAATCTGCGGTTCATTTGTTGGTCATGTAGTGGACCCAGAATACAGCCCAGATTGAAAACAGCCCACAGACATCACTCAGAGATGATACACAAAATTATTTGCGCTCTCCGACTGCAACATTCAGGAAAATTACAACCATTAACTTTCCAGATACAAGATATCAGAACATAAGGAACAGGATGACGTAGGTCGGCCAGTCAATCCTGCTGTGCCATTGTAGACCATGATGGCTGATCCACTGTTGGTAGCAGTTCCATTCAATTCCCAATTCTTCACACCCTTCAACAAAATGATAGTGGGCAAAAACCAATCTAGCTCCACTGTAACTACGTTCAGTGATCTAGATCCCCGAACTCTCTCATCCAGATGGTTCCTGACATGCATTACCCTCTGTGAGAAGAAAACACTCCCCACACAGACACAATAACCTATTGATGAGTTCAAAAGAGGTGAACACAGGAGCCCAGCTGAGAGTGGCAGACCCTGATATGAAGGCCGGAGTTGACTCAGTATGGTATCAAGGAACGCTGACTAAATTAAATTTCTTGGGCATCAGCCACAATATCTCTTCTGGTTGGGGTCATCAATAGCACAACAGAAGATATGCGTGGTTTGTGGACATCAATCCTTTCAGTTCCAGGACAACACTTCAAGCCATCCTCAGGGGAGCTTCCTTAACACAAACAGCTCCAGCTGCTGCATCAATCCTTTCCACCACCATAAGATTAGAAGTTGTGATGGTCACTGAAGATCAGAAAATATTCAGGACATTTTGTACACTGTCAGCTCCTGAACCAGTCTGCGTCCATATGCAGCAAGACCCGGACAACATTCAGGCTTGTGCTGTTAAAGTGTCGGTAACATTCATGATATAGCACGGCCAGATACTGCACATTTCCACAGTTAAAAGAGGAGCTCATTCAGCATCTCAATGTGGTTGCACCGGGATATGAGGAAGTAATTCAGGCCATCGAAACGAATGAACAAGAAGAGGGACAAACTATTCAACCCTTCTGCCTGTTCCACAAGAAAAGAAGCAGTCTCGTCAGTGCATCTAACTGCTAAACAGGAACGTGAAAAGTCCAATCAGACCCTTGAGCGTGTTCCATGCGACCTGGACGAGAACATTCATCTCCTCCAGGGTTTATGGAGAAAAAGGAGGATGTCATTGATGCTCCAACGTGACAAACAAAAGGAGCAGAGACTGCACTCAGCGATGGCTCCATGATGTTCCTCGTAGCCCCATTGCATGTGGAACGTGTGCCATTTTAACATAGTTTCCTGGCGGTGAGGAGAGAAGCCACATATCTTTTGCGAGGTCTCAAGGAGACATCTTCCCCCTCCGAGAAGACAGACCCATGTTCTCCATCCAGGACAGAAGCTGTTGGGAATAGTTAACTGTTTTAGAGTAAAGATATTTTGGCTGCTGTCGGGATTGTGGATAACATGACGTTCTGTGCAGAATCACACATACCGAATGCACTATATTAATGTCGGAGACTGTATGCAAACCCTGAACCTGTCTCTGTCAATCGACATGGAGAGTAGGGCTGAAGTAGGAGAAACGTTCTCAGAGGCACTTAAACTATCGAGACTTATAACCCGCGTAAAAAAATACAAACAATGGAATTTATCACGTTCTTAGTGTCTGTTTAGAACATAATGAGTGATTGCCCATTCCCCTCAAGTTTCAATGCAATTACCTCTTATTGTGTCACAGAGCTACAGATTAATCTTCACTCACTCCTCATGGTACAATGATCCCTGTGATTAGTCTGTTGACACTCTTTCACACTCTCTCTGTGACGAGGAGATCATTCCTTATAAAGGAGAGAAAATCTGCCCACAATACCCTAAATACTGCCTCAACAACACTCTCAGGGATGATCATAATAATTCCCTTCCCTCACTTTGCCGTCTCTGTTTCTTTCCTGTGGTGTGAAAAAGCCATTCCTTCTCTATGCCCTGAGACTGACGTGAAATTTACAAGTTCCTTACGTCTGTACATCAACATCAATAAAGCCAACACCAGAGATGGAAATGGACATCACTCTTGTGGAGAACTTCAAAGATATAGAATACACCTAAAACAAGGAATGGTCACCTACCCCAATGGAAATGAGCTGTTGGAATATGGTAAACAAGCAGAGGAAGGAGCTATCTTTCCTTTGTTGTTCCCTCACGGGATGTGTGCAGCCCTGGTCAGACCAGCATGTTATACCGATCTGAAACTGGGTGGCTGGTTCAGCTGTTCCACAGGACAGTAAAGAGTAAACTACATTGCTGTGGGATTGCAGTCACACAGAGACCTGTCCAGGCAAGGACGACCCATTGTCTTCTCATAAGGACATGAGGCAAGCAGATGGGCTTTTTCTCACAAATGATAATGGGTTCATTTTAATTGTATCAATTTCTTTCATGAGGTATCAATGGATTATTATTCGATGGCAGTAGGTTAAGCATCATTGACTTGAGTACTATACGCTGTCTTACATCTGACTTATTCTGTGCAGAGAACAAGCTAAACATCTCAAATGCAATTATTTTGTAGTGGACACGTGGTTTGAAGAGACTTGAAGAAACAGCTGTATCGGATTTAACAAAAACACAAACGATGGTTCATTCAGGAATTGCACTAAGGCTGAGGAGACGACTGGGATATCATAATGGTATGGTGGTATTGGACAGGATTGGTGCGTAGGGAAGATATGGAAATGTAATTTGTGCAGGACAGAAAGGATTATGCAGTTTGAGTTCCTTCTCACATATCAGTTAGTAATTTGTAAATAGTAATTTGCTTTATATATTTTATAAGGAAAGGAATTTTTGATTGGAAGTGAAGACATTGATTGCCATTTCCTAATATTTACAAATCATGAGCAGAAATTCAGTTCAACCCAGTTTAACAGTCAAAGAGAATGACTTACTAGGAACACCAACTATAGTAAGGATGGGATAGTAACCACCTTGAATAATCCAACGGATTTCCTGGATCCGCCATACTAATGATATCCAAGGCTCAGAAAGATAGTATAGACCCAACGATAAACTCCTGTCCATTGTTGGGACATTCCAGTCTCATGTTCACAGATTCTGATCCATTGTTGGAACATTCGAGTGTAATGTTCTCAGATTCTAATCTCTCCTCCCTTCCCTTTAGAGCTGCTGATCCCTGTTAGTGCTGTCGGTGATATTCCCTCTCACACTATGGGATAAAACATTGACAGAGCCCATTTATCATTTAACGATGGAAACCCTCCACTGGGATAATTAGAATCCACAGAGATTGACAATTATCACAGTCGGTGAACAATTAGCTCAGTTAAACCCTTTCAATTCAATATTAATTTTATTAAAATTCAAAATAACGTTTAAAATTTTCACAATCCGCATGGGATATGTTGGAGTGACTGAGGGAAGGGATGTTGGAGATGGCAGATTGTTTGTGTGTAATCATTCAATCTGCCTTGGATATGAGAATTGTTGGAACATAAACGAGTTTCTCCATTTATCAATGGAAATTATCGCCTGAAATTATTGATCAGTGATTATATTGATGAATTAACTTTTATAGTCCAAAATCTGATGGGGAAAATGTGCTTAAGAAAACATGGATTATAACAGGCAAACTGCATGAATATTTTAACAGAGAATTGTACATGACAAATACAATTCAGTTTGTTATTTGAGGATGAGAAGGGGCAAGTAAGGGACATGCTGTTGATGTTATTGATGTCAGTGAACTCTGATGAAGTATCATTTATTAGAGTTCAATTACTGTGTGATTATGACGTTGGGGAGGAGACAGAAATCAGAGAGAATCGGAGGAAATGGCTGCTGCGACTGGAGGGAGAGATAATGAGATTGCCAGTTATCAGTATTGGAACGTGCCTCTTTATAAATCATTAGGTCAGAATCATGATGCAGCTATAGGAAGGGATGAGAACAGCCAACATTAACCATAAGACCAGAAGACATAGGAGCAGAAATGTGGCCTTTCTGCCCATTGAGTCTGCTCCGCCATTTGATCATATCTGTTAAGCTTCTCAACATCACTCTCACGCTTTCTCCCCATAACCCTTGGTCTCCTTGACAATCAAGAACCTAGCGAGCTCAGTCTTAAATATACATAATGATCTGGTCTCTACAGCTTCTGTGGCCGTGAATTCCATAGATCCCCGACTCTCTGGCTGAAGAAGTTTCTCCGATCTCTGTTCTAAACGGTCTTCCCTTTATGCTGGGATCTCGAGTCCTAGTCTCTCCTATCAATAGAAACATCTTTCCAACATCCTCTCTATCCACGTCATTCAGTATTTGGTAAGTTTCAATTAGATGCCGCAGATAATTCTAAACTCCATCAGATACTGTCCTAGAGCCCTCAAATGTTACACATATGTTAAGCTTTTCATTCGAAAACCATTCCTATGAATCTTCTCTGAACATCCTCCAGTTTCAGTGCGTCCTTCCTGAGATACGAGGCCCAAAACTGCACACAGTGCTCCAAATGTAGTCTGACCAGAGCCTTATACAGCCTAAGAAGTATATCCCTGCTTTTATATTCAAACCCTTTTGAAATGAATAGCATCATTGTATTTGCTTTCCTTACTAGTGACAACCTGCAAGTCTACCTTGAGAGGCTCCTGGACTAGAGGTCCCAAGTCTCTGCACTTCAGACTTCTGATTTTACTCTTAATATTGAAACTAGTCCATGCCTCTTGTCTCTCTGGCAAAGAGCACGACCACACACTTTTGCACACTGTACTCTATTGACCAGTTCTTTCCCCAATCTCCCAAACTGCCCACATCCTTCTGCAGGCGAAGGTGAGGACTGCAGATGCAAGAGATCACCAAAAGTGTGGTGCTAGAAAAGCACAGCCGGTCAGGCAACATCCGAGGAGCAGGAGGTGCGACATTTCAGGCATAAGCTCTTTGTCAGGATTGAGGAGGGTGCGCGAAAGTGTGCTGAAAGATAAATAGGAGAGGGTGAGGCTGGCGGGATGGTAGCGTGGAAGGCGGTAGTTCAACGAAGGTGGATGGTGACCGTGAAGGATAGGGAAGATGAAGAGATTGGACAGTTCAAAAGGACAGTGCGAAGTTGGAGTGTTCGATGTGAGATAAGGTGGAGAACGTGAGATGAGGAAACTGGTGAAATTGGCATTGATACCGTGTGGTTGCACGGTCCCAGGGTGGAAGATGAGATGTTGTTCCTCAAGGTGTTCGGTGACTTGGCTTTGGCAATGGAGCAGACCCAAGACTGGCATGTCTTTGGCAGATTGGGAGGTTGAGTTGAAGTTTTCGGCCTCAGGGTGGTAGGACCATTTTGTGTGTGTGTGTGTGTGTGTGTGTGTGTGTGTGTGTGTGTGTGTGTGTCCCAGTGATGCTCCCTGAAACGTTCCAAAATTTGACATCCTGTCTCCTCAATGTACAGGAAACAGGGAACAATGGAGAAAGTACAATGTCTACGCGGTGTGGAAGGATCCTTTGGGACATTTGATGGAGGTGAGGGGGAAGGTGTCGGCGCATGCTTTACACAACTTGGCATGGCAAGGCAAGGTGCTGGGAATGGATGATGGCTTGTTTGGGGGGATGGGGCGTGGACCTAATGAGGGAGTTTTGGAGGGAATGGTCTCTGCAGAATGCTGATAGGGGTTGGGAGGGAAATATATCTCTGGTGGTAGGGTCTGACTGGAGGTGGCAGAAATATTGGAGGATGATGATTTTATCTGGAGGTTGGTGGGGTGGAAGTTAAGGACCATGGCGGTCTATCCTTGTTGTGGTAGGAAGGGTGGGGTTCAAGTACAGAAGTTTGGGAAGCTGAGGAGAATCGGTGGAGCAATTTTCTGCAAGCTCACCACCTCTCCAATGCGATCTGACCCTCTTCATATCTTTGTACTGTCTGAACATCAGGTTGTCGGTGTCACTGTGGCTGACTGGTTAGTACAGTGCCAGGGACACAGGTTCGATTCCCACTTCGGGTTTTTGCTAGTTTGGAGTTTGAGTATTCTCCCCATATCTGCGTGGGTTCCCTGCGGGTGTTCTGGTTTCCTGCTGCAGTCCGAACATGTGCAGATTAGGTGAAATGGGTGTGCTAAATTGCCCAGATATTACGTTATTAGTCAGCAGAAAATGGGTCTGCTTGGATTACTCTTCGGAGGGTTGGTGTAGGACTTATTTTGCCAAAGGCCTGTTTCCACACTCTTCTGATTCTAATACTAAAAATGAGCCAAAGTACCCTCTGTTCCTTCATCTAGATCGTTATCTGTATAAGGTGAAATTTAGTGCTCCCAACACTGAGCCTTGTGGCAATGCTTGTCACTGAGTGCCAACGTGAGATGGCACATTTTACCCTTACTCTCTGCTAGCTTCAATCGATGCTCGCACGTTGCCTCTGACACCATAGGTCCCCTTTCTCTATAACCTCCAGTGTAGCAATTTGTCAAAGGACGTCTTGAGGTGTAGGTAGATACTATCCATTGGCTCTCCTAATCTGCTCAGTACTTCCTCAAAACATTCTAGTATGTTTGTCAGGCATGACCGCCCCTTGATGAAACCAGGCTAACTCTGCCCTATTTTACAATCTATATCCAAGTATTCAGAAATCGCATCCTTCATGATGGATTTTAGAATCTTACCCACAACTGAGGTTGGGTTAATCAGTCTGTAATTTTCTGTCTTCTGCCTTACTCCCTTGTTAAACGGGGTGTCACGTTAGAGATTTTCCAGTCCACTTTGCCCTTTCCTGATTCTAGTCATTCCTGAAAGATCACAACTAACGCTTGCACTACACCTTCAGCTATCTCCCTTACAAGGCTTGGGTGTAGTCCATCTGCTCCAGATTATTTATCTGCATTCTGGCTATTCAGTTTTCTAACCCATTCTCTTTGGTAATGACCACCATACTCCGTTCTTCCCCTCACTCTGTTGATTTTTTTTTGGGAAAGTAATACTGTCTTCCACTGTGAAGACTGACGCAAAGTTCCTCAGCCATTCCTTTGTTCCCCACCACGACCTCTCTGGCATCATTTCCAATATCTACTTTTGCCTCTCTTTTGCACTTTATATATCTAAGTGGCTAGCTTACCTCCTTTTTAATTTTCTCCATCCTGACACATTTTTGTTGCCCTCTGTTGGTCTTTGTAAGCTTCCCAATACTTTGGTTTCACACTGCCCATCACCACATTATATACTTCTCTCCTTTGCTTTGATGCTATCCCTAACTTCCCTGGTCAGCCATGGTTGCCTCATCCTCCCTGTACCATGCCTCTTTGTCCTTGCAATGTATCTCTGCTGTGTCTCCTAAATTACTCTTAGAGCCTCCTGCCATTGCTGTTCTACTGTCTTTTCTGCAAGGCTACTCTCCCAGTCAATTCTACCCAACTTCTCCCTTGTGCCTCGGCAGTTGCCTTTATTCAGCTGAAGTACTGTTGCCTCTGATTCTATCTTCTGCCTCTCAAATTGTAGTATAAATTCAACCATGCTATGATCGCTGCTTCTGACGGCTTGCTTCAATTTAAGATCCTTTATCTAGTCTGCCTCTTCGCACAACACTAAATCCAGTATTGCCTGTTCCCTCGTGGATTGCACCACAAGCTACTCAAAGAAAATCTTGTAGACATTTCATGAATTTCTTTTCTACCAATCTGATTTTCCCATTCCCCCCGAATATTGAAATCGCCCATGATCACTGTAACCTTGCCTTTCCTACACATCTTTTCTATCTCCTGATATATCTGATGGCCCAGCTCCTCACTACTGTTTGGAGGCCTGTATAAGACACCAACTGTCGTTGCTTTAACATTGTGCTTCCTCCATTTTACATATGAAGATGCTACACCATCTGACCCTTTGTTATTTCTTGCTGTTGATTTAATTTCATTTCTTACTGATAAGGCAACCCCACCCCGTCAGCCCACCAGCGTATCTTTTGGATAGGGTGCATATCCTGGAATATTTAACTCCCAATCCTGACCCGTTGCAGCCATATCTCCGTGATTCCCATCATGTCATAACAGCCAATTTCGATCTGGGTCACGAATTCATTTACCCTATTCCTCATACTGCATGCATTCAGATATAACACTGTCAGTCCTGCATTAACCATCTCTCCTCTCATTGTCATTCGTATTCCAGTGTGCTTGAAGTTTGTTTGTTAATCATTTCTAGATACTCTATTCTATTTATGTCTTATATGGAGATTTTAATAATCCATCCTGAATTCTGCACTCTTACCTCCTCTTTTAATTCAGGTTTCTAATTACCCCTATAACTGATTCCTGTTCCCCCACTCCTATTCCATTTACATCTCTGTCTATCGCCCTAGTTAAGCGATTCATTCGGACTCTGGTCCCAACATGGATCCGATAAAGGCTGTCCCATCAGGACAGGTCCTTTCTTCCCCAGAAATGATATGCGTTTATTCAACACAAAATACAGGGACAAAATGATTTTCTCGACAAACCAAAATATGAAATGTACAAAGAGATAAGATTGTTCAAATACCCTCATGATATCGAGCTGTATGAAGTGAAATGTGGATTACTAAACCATGGAAGTGGGGTGCAAACATTTTCAGTCATTACTTGACCCATAGCTGAGATGCTAATTTCCCCTCTGACAGTGATCCCCCTCACTGAGATTCTCAGGCTCAGTCACTCGCAATGTGTCTCAGGGGGGTTATCAGTTCCTGCTACCATTGGCACAGTCTATTTAAATTAATCCACCTTCTCTCTGGAGCCAATCAATTGGTCTATTGGATCCTGTTTAGCTGTCAGCCACTCAACTCTGTGATATTATCGGAGATAAATGATCTGGGATCACAACCAGTTCACCATGATGCTCACACGGCATGGCTCCCAAACAAAGAGCTTTTGGTTCAGGGGAAATGTTTAAATAAAACTTTCATCTTCTGTCTATTTCTCCTCATGCTGTCTCCTGATCGACCTAATTTCATCCCCATTTCACACCCCTTCATTTCTCACTCACTCTGTCACTCCGTTTTCTCTCCTCTCTGTTCATCTCCCTTCACATTCTTTCTCTCTATTTCATTCTCTGTCTCTCTCTCTCTGTCTGTCTATCTCCAATAACTCTCTCTGAGAGCTCGTGGGTGTACGAAGGACTGAATGGCTTCTGTCTGTGTTCTATTAATTCTGAGGTTCTCTGACCCACAATAAAAATATTAGGTGCTGTAGAGACAAGCTGATTCAGTGAAGGACACAGGTCACAAGCATTCATTATCTCTTTCCGTTCTCTGGTATATAGAGACTTTGAAATATCTGTTCAAATAAAATAGATTGAAATTCGAACAGTCGAGAGGACGTTCGCCAGATGATATTGCAATCAGGATTTAATAAACAGTTGCCACATACAAAATGTGGATTTTCCTGATAGCTACTCCTCCCAATTAACACTCCCTAGCTCCTGCCTGATACTGACATAACTTGCCTTACTCCAATTCCATAGCTTCTCAAAAGGTCCTGACTTATCCATGTTCTTAGCTATCTTAAAACTGAAGGACTTTCCAAAATGATTCCACAATGCTGTCCCCCTGAAATGTCAGTCACCTGTCCAGGCTCATTAGCCAATACGAGGTCCAGTATGGCCCTTCCTGTAGTGGACTATCCACATACCGTTTCAAGTAATCCGCCTGGATGCACCAAACAAATTCTGCCCCATCTAAGCCATTGCTCTCAGAGAGTCCCAGTCAATATTGGGGATGTTGAAGTCACTCACTATGACAACTCTGTTTTTATTACACCTTTCCATAACTGGCCCACACATTTGTTCTGAAAGTGTCGGTGGCTGTTGAAAGGACTATAGTATAATCCGAACACAGTCATTGCATCAATCTTATTTTTGTGCTGTACTCATATTGCCTCAGTGGATGAGCCCTCCAGTACGACCTCTCTGAGTGCAAATGCAACATGATCACTGATTAGTAATACAGCTCCTCCACCTCTTTTACCTTCCATTATATCTCATCTAACACAACAATACCCGGAAACGTTAAACGCCCAGTCCTGTCCCTCTCCAAACTAAATGCCTGTAATAGCTGCAACATCATGGTTCCACGTATTGAATCAGGCTGTAAGCTCATCTGCCTTACCCATAATAATCATTGCGTTGACATAAACACACTTCAGCCCAATGCCATCAGATCCTGAGTCGATAGGATATACACAAGAAGGACGGGATGGACCTTAATTGGCAGCAATCTCCAATATGTGGATCATTGGGATTTGCAGGTCGGTAGGATGTTCGCAAGAAGAACCGGATGGACCTGAACTGGCAGCAATCTCCTGGCAGGCAGGTTTGCTGTTGTCAAACAGGAGGGTCTAAGCTCGTGTGGTCGTTGGGGTGGGGGGGGGTGAGCAATGGGAACCAGAGCAGTAGGTCCACAAGTACACGACTGAGGCGGGGTTGGTGACTAATCCCAGTACAGCTAAGACCAACAGCAAACAGACAGAGGTAACTGAACACAATGAGCCTGGCAGTCTGAAGTTCGCTGATTATAATGTGAGGAGTATGACAGGCAAGACGGATGAACTTGGATCTTGGGTGAGTATATATCACTGCTATGTTAATATAATACAGATTTGTTTGAGAGAGGGACTCGGGAATCCCAATGATACACATTTCGGAAGTGCTGCCACCTCTACCAGTTCTTTGCCCATGTATTTAACTCTACTACCATTCTATTCCTAAACTCATTGGCGCATTGAATCGTCTTGTCGCATTTAAGCACAACTCCGACAATTACTTTTTCTTTAAAATGGACAGGCTTGGCGATAAATACTTAAGAGTGAGTTCATTAACTGGAAAAGTGGAGTCCTCTGCATCAGCCCAGTGATGACAGGATCTGATACCTATCATCTCCACCAAACCTGCTTGACAACGACCTCCATTTTTCCACAGTGGCGGGGAGAGGAGGAGGAGTGAAGCGAGGGCTGCTGGGAAGGTTAGGGCTTAATTTATATCTGGGCTCTTGTTATACTGAGATACTCCACGTTTATCTCCCTAACGCCCCCCTCCACTAACTAGAAGAAAACGATCCTGTAAGGTAAGGGTTTTATGTCTTATCCATCTTTTTCATTTATTTAAGTGTTTTGTTTGGTTTTAGTTAGTTTATGTAAAGTTAAGCTTACAATGGCAGGGGACCTCAGACGCGTGCCATGTCACTATTGCTTGATGTGGGAGCTTAGGAACGTGTCTGTCGTTCCTGACTCTTACACTTGCAGGAAATGTGTCCAGCTCCAGCTGTTGTTTGACCGCATGATGGCTCTGGAGCTGCGGATGGACTCACTGTGTAGCATCAGCGATGCTGAGGAGGGAGTGGATAGCACATTTAGTGAACTGGTCACACCGCAGGTTAGGATTGCTGAACGAGACAGCGAATGTCTCCAGCTCCCACATGATGCAGAAATAACACATCCCCGACCCACCATTGTTATTGTATTTTGCTCGTGCTGAATTTGTTTTTTTTTGTTTTTAAATATTTTTATATCTCTACTTATGCAAATTGTAACCAACAGATGAACAAAATTCAATTTAAGGCAGATTCATATTTCGCAGAGTCCCAATTAGCCAATCAAATCACATCCTTCCTTGTCAAACTTGCACATTATCATGTGAAAGAATTCTGCCAGACTTGTCAGCGAGACCTCTCCTTGAAGAAGTCATGCTGACTCAGCCCTATTTTACTCTGCACCTCCAAGTACTACATTACAAGGGCCCAGTTCTGCAACGAAATATCCCATGCCAAGCCATCTCCAGCTGCTTCATCAATGTCCTTCCCTCCATCATAAGTTCAAAAGTGGGAATATACAATGACAAATGTGGAATTAATACCACCCACAATTCCTCAGTTGAAATTTAACATAGCACAATCCATTAGAGATTGGGCAACTTTAGGTTTAGTCCTAGCAATGAGAAAGTCTAACTGCTAGGCCCCAAAGGATCCTTCCATATTCGCCACAAATTCACCTGCCCCTTCACACACATCATTTACTGCATCCGCTGCACCCGGTGTGGCCTCCTCTATATTGGGGAGACAGACCGCCTACTTTAGGAACGTTTCAGAGAACACCTCTGGGATACCTGGACCAACCAACCCAACCACCCCGTGGCTCAACACTTCAACTACCCCTCCCACTCCACCAAGGACATGCTGGTCCTTGGACTCCTCCATCGCCAGACCATAGCAACATAACGGCTGGAGAAAGAACACCTCATCTTCCGCCTAGGAAACCTCCAACCACAAGGGATGAACTCAGATTTCTCCAGTTTCCTCATTTCCCTTACCCCCACCTTGACACAGTACCAACCCTCGAACTCAGCACCACCTTCCTTACCTGCAATCTTCTTCCTGACCTCTCCGCCCCCACCCCCACTCTGGCCTATCAACCTTACCTTACCTCCATCCAACTATCACATTTCCAACGCCCCTCCCCCAAGTCGCTCCTCCCTACTTTTTATCTTAGCCTGCTTGGCACACTTTCCTCATTCCTGAAGAAGGGCTCATGCCCGAAACGCCGATTCTCCTGCTCCTTGGATGCTGCCTGACCTGCTGCGCTTTTTCAGCAACACATTTTCATCCTAAATTTTATAAAGGTTTATAAATAAAACATGCAGAGCTAGCAAAGCATACATAAAAGGAGAGTTCAGCTCTGTGCTCAAAATGCTACTTCAGGCTCCCTCATAAATGACCTTAACTACATCACTCTTTAAATTCCTCAAAATAAGAACAGCAAGAGATTGTCCCACTATTTCCATCGCTGTGAGCATCATGTGGTGAGGAATACAATCTCCAAGGTTACACAGCATCCTGAATTGAATCAATATCATTGTCCCTTCACTGTCACTTGTTTAGAATCCTGTGGCTCTCTTTGAAATATATCAGTTAGTGTCCCTGCACCACGAGGATCACTGGGGTTCACCACCATATTCTGAATGGAACTTAGACATAGGCAATAAATGCTGGTCTTGCTAACGGAATTCACCTTACAAGAACAACTGACAGGAATCTGCTCAATTAACGGCATCCATTCTAACCTATCTGATTTCTAATGCAGTTTTAATGAGGCTTTCACTTTGACCTAAGCATCTGATCTTTCTGTAACGCCATGAAACTTCCACGAGTGCTTTTAAATTGCTCATTAAAAAATACATTTGCAAGTTGTGCTCATCATTCTGAAAGGAAGGGCCTTTGTGTGCTTGAGAATGCTTTCATTATTTGTCAGTATCTGAAGGCAATAGCAACAAAGAAACTAAGATCAGGAGTAAGTGATTGGATAACTTGAACCAAGTCTGCAATGTGATAAGATCATGGATGATCTGATTGTGGCTATGCCCTATAACTTTAATTCATAATTCATAGCCGATAAACTGTCTGACTGTGTCTGAACAATATTAAATGTCTCACCATCCATCACTCTCTGGGATGGAAGTTCCCACAGACGCAGAACACTTTGAGATGGTTAAAACAATCACCAACTCCTTCACTGGGATATTCTCCAGTTTCCAGGAGTCCATCCATTTCTGGAAATCTCTTGCACAAATTTAAATATTGTTTCAGCATTCAACTTGAATAGACTACTCAGAATATTATGGGCTTAAAAGGGATCGTGCGTCATTTGCCTAAACCCCAACTGATCAAAGGCCAATCTGACAATGTTCTTCCAGAGATAAATGCTCCTCACAGGAATCAGTTGAGTGAATCTTCTCTGGACTGCTTTTCATGTCATTAGGCCCTCAGCTTCTCCTAATGTGGTCTCACTGTACCCTACAAAACGGTAGGATATCTTCCCTAGTCCTGAATGTATTCTCTTTCAAAAGGTTTGAAAATTTATATTGCCTCCCTATGATGTGCACGCAACGTGTTTTTTTTTATTATCCAGGTGTCTGATTCCTCTGTGCCTCAGCTTTGCAATCTCTCCATTGGATCAATGCACTGTTTTTCATTCAAACCACAAATCTATTCAAACACAGACACATGTTTCCTGCTATGCCCCATACACCAATATAGCATTCACTTGACCCACTTCGAACTCTCTATAATACAATGAAGTGGATGTCAACATCCATCTGATAATTAAAAGCAATGCACCGAACGAAGAGAGTGTGACAAGTGATGTAACCCACCTTCTTTTTGACAACCCAGTTTGTTATAAAGGATTGGTTCAATGAAATGGAATCCTTTCACGCATTCTGTAATTAACAAGAACTATTTGCTTGTGTGGGGTGACACCGTGGCTCAGGGGCTAGCACTGCTACCTCATAGTGCCAAAGACACAGGCTTAATTCCAACCTCGGGCAACTGTCTATGTGGAGTTATCACATTCTACTCGTTTCTGCGTGGGCTCAAACACGTGCTCCTGTTTCCTCTTACAATCAATGATGTGCAGGTTACTTGAATTGGGCATGCCAAATTGCCCATAGTGTTCACGGATGTGGAGGTTAGGTGCGTTAGTCAGGGGTAAATATAGTAAATAGTGTAGAGGATTGCATCTGAGTGGTTTACTCTTTGGAGGGTCAGTGCGATCCTTGTTCGTCCGAAGGGCCTGTTTCCCTACTCTATGTATTCTATGATTCTAACTTGAACAGTGAACAAATCACTAACAAACTGAACGATCAGTCTGTAACTAATTACGTTTTCCGGAAAAAAAACAAGATTTTCATGATATGCAGTTTCATTAATGCGGATTCCACTCATAAATCCAGTCGTACTAAGAGTAAAATTAAAACTTAGTTTCTCAAAGTTCATCCAGAATGGAATCTCTTGAAATTTCTGTATCTTATTCCGTCGTCTTTCTCTGCCTGAAATGCCTTCTCAGTTGTTTTCTGGTTTCAAGAATATTTGCTCAGCGTGTTGTGTACCTTTATTGATGGATAGAGGTTTTTAGGCAGGGCATGGAGATTTTTTATGAGACCCCAATATTTTTTTCACAGATGACACTTTCCTGTCATCGTTTTTTCAGCTAGCAGTGGACTCCCCCCCCCCCCGTCCCTGTCCAATTGCCTCTCTGTTATATATATCTCCTTGACACAATAAATTCTTAGTATATGATTAGTTTCATATTGTTAACGCAAAAATGGATCCTAATCTCCAAGTGCCGTTTGATGTTAATTGGCAGCATTTGAACTGTTGCCTGGATAAAAATGCTGCTTGGGTCTGCTAACTGAACGGGTTTGATCCATTCTTTCAATTTGGGCACCTGTAAACTGCTTACCCACAGACATTTGTTCTTCTGTTGAATCACCAAAAAGCACCTTACCTTGTTAAAAGTCATCATGGTATTGCCAAAAGTTTTGCAAGTTCGCCGCTTTCACTTACCAATAGACTGATATGCACACTGATACCTCCACCTCTATAATAATAGCCCGATCAAAAAATCCTGATGAAGATTTTTTTAAAACTCTTATTTCAAAACCAGGCAGCTGTCGAATCTTCTCGATATTCCTTTCTTCTTTTCTTATTATTGGGGATTCTGCTTCCCAGGTCTTTGGTTGATAAAGGTCCCTGTCAGAGAGCAGATCTTTCTGCTGCCAGGCTGGACTTGTTAGCGGCTTGCTGCTCTTTGCAGCTCTGGCCAACTGTTCAAAATGTTTGATATTTATACCCCCCAAAATTGGATTGTTTTATTGGTTTATTATTGTACAAACACTAAATACAAACTTGATTAGCATTTGGCGTCTTGGCACATTATTTAAACTGATTGGCTGAATTTAAATTTGAATTTGTCTCATAGCAACCCAGATACTGCTAGCTGTTTGACCAAATATTACATTTTTAATTTTTCCAGTACTCTGGCCAGCCTTTCAAATCTCTTGAAGGTATATACACTTAAAAATTCATAACACTGTCCACCCTATCTAACCCTCTGATTATCTTTTCTAGATCAATTCAGACAGCTCTCATCCTTCTTCTCTCGAATGAAAACAGCGACAACTACCTCAGACTTTCCTTATAAGACCTTCTCTCAAAAACAGGCAACATCCTTGTAAATCTCTTTTGCACCCTTTCCAAACGTTCCACGTCCTTCCTGTAATGTAGCAAGCAGAAATATATAGTACTCCAAGTGCGGCCACATCGGATTTTTGTGCCCCTGCAGTATGATCATGTGGCTCCAAAATTCTATTCCTCTTCCAATAAAAGCTAACATACTCTACGCCTTCTTAACAAGCCTATTAAACAGATTGGCAAATTTCAGTGATCTACGTACATTGACACCGAGATCTCTCTGCTCGTGGACACTGCCAAGAATCTTACCATTGGCCCAGTACTCTTTATTCATTTTGCTATTTCCAAAATGAATCACCTCACACTCTTGCACATTAAACTGAAGTTGCCACCTCTCAGCCCAGCTCTGTGGCTTATCTGTGTCCCTCTTAACCTGCAACATCGTTCAGCACTATCCACACTTCACCAACCTTAGTATCATCATTAAATTTACTACCACATCATTTTATGCCCTCATCTAGGTAATTTATTAAAATGACAAACAGCAGTAATCCCAACAAGGTCCTCTGTAGGAACTATAGTTTTTAGTGTAGTCTGTGAAAACAGAAAACATTGCTTTTGTGCCTTTGCCATTTTTGAGTTTTTCATCGTTATTTTGTCAGTTTCATCCTGCAAAAAGCCATCACTTAGTTTCACTCTGCGATTCTTTTTTATGTACGAGTGAAAGCTGCTGGTATCAGTATTTATATTTCCTTTCATTTCTTGTCATAGCTTCTTTTAATGTTATGTGTTAACCCTTTGCTGATTTTTTTTGTTTGTTTTCATCAATTCACAGGAAGTAGGCATTGCTGCGTAGGCCAGCATTTATTGCCCATCCTTGATTTCCCAGAGGGCAGTTAGGAGTTATCTACATTGATGTGGGTCCGGAGTCACATATCGGTCAGACCAGGTAAGGATGGCAGTTTCCTTCCACATAGGACATTAGTGAAACAGGTGAGCTTCTTCTGACAATCTACTCATGTTCACCATCAGTTTGGTAAAAACAATGACTGCAGATGCTGAAAAATACATACTGGATTAGTGGTGCTGGAAGAGCCCAGCAGTTCAGGCAGCATCCAACGAGCAGCGAAATCGACGTTTCGGGCAAAAGCCCTTCATCAGGAATAAAGGCAGTGAGCCCGAAGCATGGAGAGATAAGCTAGAGGAGGGTGGGGGTGGGGAGAGAGTAGCATAGAGTACAATGGGTGAGTGGGGGAACGAGATGAAGGTGATAGGTTCAAGGAGGAGAGGGTGGAGTGGATAGGTGGAAAGAAGATAGGCAGGTCGGACAAGTCAAGGAGACAGTAAGTGAGCTGGAAGTTTGAAACTAGGATGAGGTGGGGGAAGGGGAAATGAGGAAGCTGTTGAAGTCCACATTGATGCCCTGGGGTTGAAGTGTTCCGAGGCGGAAGATGAGGCGTTCTTCCTCCAGGCGTCTGGTGGTGAGGGAGCGGCGGTGAAGGAGGCCCAGGACCTCCATGTCCTCGGCAGAGTGGGAGGGGGAGTTGAAATATTGGGCCACGGGGCGGTTTGGTTGATTGGTGCGGGTGTCTCGGAGATGTTCCCTAAATCGCTCTGCTAGGAGGCGCCCAGTCTCCCCAATGTAGAGGAGACCACATCGGGAGCAACGGATACAATAAATGATATTAGTGGATGTGCAGGTGAAACTTTGATGGATGTGGAAGGCTCCTTTAGGGCCTTGGATAGAGGTGAGTGAGGAGGTGTGGGCACAGGTTTTACAGTTCCTGCGGTGGCAGGGGTAAGTGCCAGAATGGGAGGGTGGGTCGTAGGGGGGTGTGGACCTGACCAGGTAGTCACGGAGTGAACGGTCTTTGTGGAAGGCGGAAAGGGGTGGGGAGGGAAACATATCCCTGGTGGTGGGGTCTTTTGGAGGTGGCGGAAATGTCGGTGGATGATTTGGTTGATGCGAAGGTTTGTAGGGTGGAAGGTGAGCACCAGGGGCGTCCTTGTTACGGTTGGAGGGGTGGGGTCTGAGGGCGGAGGTGCGGGATGTGGACGAGATGCGTTGGAGGGCATCTTTAACCACGTGGGAAGGGAAATTGCGGTCTCTAAAGAAGGAGGCCATCTGGTGTGTCCTATGGTGGAACTGGTCCTCCTGGGAGCAGATACGGCGGAGGCAGAGAAATCGGGAATACGGGATGGCATTTTTGCAAGAGGTATGGTGGGAGGAGGTGTAATCCAGGTAGCTATGGGAGTCAGTGGGTTTGCAAAAAATGTCAGTGTCAAGTCGGTCGTCACTAATGGAGATGGTGAGGTCCAGGAAGGGGAGCGAGGTGTCAGAGATAGTCCAGGTAAATTTAAGGTCAGGGTGGAATGTGTTGGTGAAGTTGATGAATTGCTCAAACTCCTCGCGGGAGCACGAGGTGGCGCCAATGCAGTCATCAATGTAGCGGAGGAAGAGGTGGGGAGTGGTGCCGGTGTAATTACGGAAGATCAACTGTTCTACGTAGCCAACAAAGAGACAGGCATAGCTGGGGCCTGGACTACCTCGCTCCCCTTTCTGGACCTCTCCATCTCCATTAGTGACGACCAACTTGACACTGACATTTTTTACAAACCCACTGACTCCCATAGCTACCTGGATTACACCTCCTCCCACCCTATCTCTTGCAAAAATGCCATCCCGTATTCCCAATTTCTCTGCCTCCGCCGTATCTGCTCCCAGGAGGACCAGTTCCACCATAGGACACACCAGATGGCCTCCTTCTTCAGAGACCACAATTTCCCTTCCCATGTGGTTAAAGATGCCCTCCAACGCATCTCGTCCACATCCCGCACCTCCGCCCTCAGACCCCACCCCTCCAAACATAACAAGGACAGAACGCCCCTCGTGCTCACCTTCCACCCTACAAACCTTCGCATCAACCAAATCATCCACCGACATTTCCGCCACCTCCAAAAGACCCCACCACCAAGGATATGTTTCCCTCCCCACCCCTTTCCGCCTTCCACAAAGACCGTTCACTCCGTGACTACCTGGTCAGGTCCACACCCCCCTACGACCCACCCTCCCATTCTGGCACTTTCCCTTGCCACCGCAGGAACTGTAAAACCTGTGCCCACACCTCCTCACTCACCTCTATCCAAGGCCCTAAAGGAGCCTTCCACATCCATCAAAGTTTCACCTGCACATCCACTAATATCATTTATTGTATCCGTTGCTCCCGATGTGGTCTCCTCTACATTGGGGAGACTGGGCGCCTCCTAGCAGAGCGATTTAGGGAACATCTCCGAGACACCCGCACCAATCAACCAAACCGCCCCGTGGCCCAACATTTCAACTCCCCCTCCCACTCTGCCGAGGACATGGAGGTCCTGGGCCTCCTTCACCGCCGCTCCCTCACCACCAGACGCCTGGAGGAAGAACGCCTCATCTTCCGCCTCAGAACACTTCAACCCCAGGGCATCAATGTGGACTTCAACAGCTTCCTCATTTCCCCTTCCCCCACCTCATCCTAGTTTCAAACTTCCAGCTCACTTACTGTCTCCTTGACTTGTACGACCTGCCTATCTTCTTTTCCACCTATCCACTCCACCCTCTCCTCCTTGACCTATCACCTTCATCTCCTCCCCCACTCACCCATTGTACTCTATGCTACTCTCTCCCCACCCCCACCCTCCTGTAGCTTATCTCTCCATGCTTCAGGCTCAGTGCCTTTATTCCTGATGAAGGGCTTTTGCCCGAAATGTCGATTTCGCTGCTCGTTGGATGCTGCCTGAACGGCTGTGCTCTTCCAGCACCACTAATCCAGTACTCACCATCAGTTTGTTAATCCCAAATTTGAATTCAAATTCCACCATCTGCCATGCCAGGATTCGAACCCAGCTCGCCAGAACATTGTCTGGGTCTCTCGATGAGCAGTTTAGCTGTAATGCAGTAGGCCACCGCCTTACCCAATCTCCCGGAGCATGACTAACTTGTGCAGTATGATTTGCCCTAGTTTTTGCCCTCATGTTGTCGTTGAATTCCTTATCAAGACATGGATAAATTTTCTCTGTCATGCAATTCCTCTTCTCTCACAAATATACCTTAATTGAGAGGCATTTAGTATCCCCTTAAGTATTTGCCAAATTTCTTCATCTGTCCTGCCTTTGACTGTTCCCCCACCCCCCACCAACACCTTCCTTAGGCCACTGTAAGTATCATTACCCTACACTAAGGCTCTCGTATGTGACTCTGTCCTCACTCTTTCAATCTAAATTTGAAACTACAGCATGTTGTGGTCATTCTTTTCAAGAGGATCCTTTCCTGCAAGATCGTTTTTCATTCCTTGCTTATATCAAATCTAAAGTACCCTGCTCTCTGGTTGGCTCCATGACATGTGTTCTTAGAAACTATCCTTCATATACTCTACGATTTGTTCTTGGAGCCTACCATTTGCCAAGTTGATTAATTGATTCAATATGCACGTTCCTCCCACGGTTGTTACCTTGTCACAAACCCTCATCATTTCTGACCTCAGACGTACTTTGGGGAGACGGTGGCTGAAAATTACTCTTCCAAAGAGGTTTCTTCAGTTGCTTTTTATTTGCACCTGGACTGATTTTAATTTTGTTTCCTCGTGCCAATATCATTTCTTAATATAGCCTTGATATCATCCTTAACCAACACACCAATTCCACCTCCTTTACCTTCATGTCAATCCTTTCGGAATATCAAGTACCCATGGACAGTTCACTGTCCAGTCCTGATCTTCCTGTAACCATGTTACAATCATCCTTCCAGGTCATACCCATTTATCTCTGTATCTACTGCCAGCTCAGAAATTTTATTCCAAATACTGTGTGCTTTTAGGCCTAAGAATTTTAAATAAGATTGTTGCGATTTATTTTTCCCCTTTAATAGTTTCTTGAGTACGAGCTCCTTGATCTCACACACCGCACTCCTTCACGAACCCCATACATTCCATCTTCATTTATTAATCGTTGACATACATCTCGATCATTTATTCCAATCTCCAACTCACATTTTGGACTGATTTGATTCCTTCTCGCAGCATCGTCATGAGACTCACCTCTACATTCTGCTCCGTTCCTGACCTGCTGCTTTGTTTCCCAGCCTCCTGGTTTATTAGTTTAAATCCAGCCAATTTGCACGAGAAAACCTCCCCACTAGGATGTTGGTGCTCATCCAGTTAAGATGCAATCTCTCCATTTCTTAAAGCCCCCACCTGTCGTGGAAGAGTGCCCAATGATCCAGAAATCTGAAATCATCGCCCCTGAAGTAGCTCTTTTACCATATGTTAATCGTTACCTAATCCTTACCTCTTTTACACCAGGCTTTGGGTGTAATTCAGACATTACAGAGAATTGTTTTCTCTCTCTCTCTCTCTCTCTCTCTCTCTCTCTCACACACACACACACACACACACACCCTTCATTACTTTGAAGAAGAATACCTGGAACCTTATAAATAATCAGAATGATAAGTGGAATGAAGAAATTAGTCAAAGGTAGGATGTGAGAAATTAGAGAAATGAAATTACTCCTGATTGATCAGAACAGACGAAGATGTGAAGTTATCGCAGTGATCAAAATTATGAAAAAAACAGGGTAAAATAAGAATACTTCATTTCTCTTAGCTGGCATTACATCATCCCAGTTCAAGATCATCGGCACAAGACGTTGGAGTGAGATAAGTCAAAAGCTCTTTATTGAGAGAGTTGTTAGGATTTGGAATGCCCTACCTGGGAGATTTGTGAATGAAGACTCAAGAGGGAAATGGATATATAATTTAACCTTCCCAAATTAAAGGGCAACAGTGATAGAGGTGGCAAATGGGAGGATTTGGGAGACACTTCCTCAGCTGATGCATACACACTGTTCCAATAGCCTCATTGTGTACATTAAAGTTCTGTTCTCTATCATGTACAGATGCAAGTCAAAGCCAGTATCAGATTATTTCCAGCTGTAAATGTTGGCAAATATCTGATCATTTTGCTGTAGCATAACCATTTATAATGCAAGTATTGCAAGTTCAGCTTCCTGATGAAGTCTAATTAGTACTCAGCACACGAATATTTTAAATTTTGTATCCCAACAAATAAAACAAATATTTCCTTTGCTTTGCCACAATACTCTTTCGAAAATGTCTGACTGTTTACTCACACGGATGTATGTTGTTCATTCTTTTTCACATTTCACATTAAATACCATTCATTCTGAAAATTGCAAGGTTTCAAATTGTTGTTCACTTCAATTTAATAACATAAATCATTTATTTAATCTAATATTCTCCGAATTATTGTCATTTTTCAATTGTTGGAAAATAACTGAAGCTCGCACATTTGGTGAGAAATTAAACTGATCGATTATGCATAAATATGTAAGAACGCAATTTCTATATTACTGTTCAATAGTTTTCTCACTCGAAAAATACAATCATTCAGAAGCCAACGACTTTCCAAATGTTGGAGCAACGATGTATTCATTTAAATACTGACAATGAGTATGCAATTGCAGCGAGTTTTGAGAAGATTTTTAGCTCAGGTTGAAGTTTTGGATGTAGGCTTCTTCGCTGAGCTGGGAGGTTCATTTCGAGATGTTTTACCATCTTCATCTTCAGTGGGCCTCAGGGGAACCAACGCTGAAACTTCCTGCTTTCTATTTATATGTTTGAGTTTCTTTGGGTTTGTGATGTCATTTCCTGTGGTGATGTTATTTCCTGCGGTGAAGTCACGTCCTGTTCCTTTTCACAGGGGTGATGGCTGAGGTCTAACTCGGTGTGTTTGTTGATAGAGTTCAAGTTGAAATGCAATGCTTCTCGGAATCCTCGTGCGTGCCTCTATTTGGTTTGTTCTAGGAGGGATGTGTTGTCCCAGTTGAAGTGGTGTCCTTCCTCATCCGTATGTGAGAATACTAGTGAGAGAGGATGATGTATTTTTGTGGTTACTTGATGTTCATGTATGCAAAAGCATGTAATTGTGATCACCACTATAGTCAGATAACATGTTCTTTGTTCGGTATTAAATAAAATATACAATCTTTATTTTTGTATCATAAAATGTTGGCAGGAAAGTATATTTTAGTTCCATAAATATAACATCAACCTAATTATTTTCAGAGGTGATGCAATTATTGTTTGGTTAAATAATGATATTTCACACTTTTGTGAATCACAGTTCACGACCATAGCAAATATCTGATTTTATCAGATCAGATTGCAATCATAACCTACATTGAAAAAAGACTTTAAAAGATTTGAATTCATGCACAGTTGCCTGTGATACTGGGTAAGACATTTGTCTGCTCTTAAATGAATCCAGAGAGCTTCCACCTGGGTCAGGGCAGTCATTCAAACATTATTTCACAACAAATTATTTCGACTCCATCTTCGGTCTGAGACTTGACTGGGGGCAGATGAATGGACATGGAGTCTCAGAATCACATCGCACAAGTTACTTATGGTGATGATATCTGGCCTGCCTCCCAGACTCCAAGCATCTGCTATCTGGACCAGACACTGGGTAAAGACGTTAACAAGTTGACAGTATTCTGCAGCACATTGTGTCTCGCAAAAAAGCTCCAAAACCGTGTCCAATAAATGTCACCTTCACATTCATCAGTATACAAATAAAATTGTGCATCTCTGTTGATGGACAAAAATTAATACATGGGTCAACCAACAAAATCTATCTGAAGAACACAGCAGCAAATGACAAGTCCAGAATCACCTTAATAACAGAACTTGACGGATTCTGTCTGGTGTAGGTCATCACACACATATTGTACTGGTACTCAGGTGACTGTAAGAATGCACCCCAGAAGTGGACGTCTTGGCCTAACGCCCCTACTGAGCATCCTGATCGCACACACATCACTCCCTCACACATTCAACAATTGAAACGAATCCACATGCTGAGTGAAACATAGAACAGTACAGCGCAGACTCTTTGGCCTTGACGTCCTGCTGACTCTTGATCCTTCTCTAACATCAGACTAACCGACATACCCTTCATTATGCTATCATTCAATTGCCTATCCAATGGTCTCTTAATATATCCCCAATGCAGCTGACTCTACTACAGTTGCCAGCAGTACATTCCAACCATCCACCATTCTCTGTGAAAGGAACCTACCTCTGACATCGCCATTCAACCTTCCTCCACTTACCTTTAGGTTTTTCTCCCTCATGATAGATCTTTGCACCATGGGAAAAAGTATCTGGCTTTCCACTCTATATTTGCCTCTCGTCATCTTATACACCTCTATCAAGTCATCTCTCATCCTCCTTTGTATTCATCAAATGCAACTTTCCAGAACTAAGTAATGGAGAAAGTGAGAACTGCAGATCCTGATGAACTGCTGATGCCCAAAGCTTTGACTCTCCTGTTCCCCAGATGCTGCCCCAATAGCTGTGCTTTGCCAGCACCACACGTTTCGACTCTGATCCCCCGTACCTGCAGTTCTCACTTTCTCCATTACTTAGAGCTCTCCCCTCTGCACACTGAACAGGGAATTAATTAGCAGAAACTCATTGCATGTGGAGCTGACTGTTTAGTTCTGGAAAGTTGCATTTGATGAATACAGTTATTAAAAGAGAAATTACAATTCAACAAATATTCATTCATTTCCAGATTTACATTTTTGGTTCATGAATTGGGCAGCTTGAGAACAAACAATGAATGACTAAAGAATTCCGCGTTATAGAGTATTCGGGTGTTATATTCCAGGCTGGATGTCGTCTACCTTAATGCTGTGAATATTATCGGATAAACAGATGTGATAATGGAATGAGGTGAAATGGGGAAGTGTGACATTTTTGCCATCACAGAGATGTTTTGAGGGAGGTCAGAGCTGGCAACTCAATATCCTGTGGTACAAAATCTATAGGTACGACAGGAGAGGTGGGAAAAGAGGAAGTGGGGTTGCATTACTAATTGTGGAGTTAGTTACTGCAGTAAGAATGATCTAATGAGGCTTGTTGGTTAGAGCTCTGGATCAAAACCAGGAAGACACACCGCTGGGGATATATTATAGACTCCCAAACAAAAGGAAGTACAGGAGCTGATACAGAACCAATTTACTGTGGTGTGCTAATACAATAGGATCATTATATTCAGGCATTTCAATTCCAAACATTCATTCGGGCAGTGATAACATTTTTAAGAGGGGACAGATGCCTTGAAATTTATTCCTGAGAGCTTCTTATGTCACCGTGTAGCAGATACAACCATGGGCGGGGCTGTGCTGGGCCTCACCGTGGGGAACGAAGCCAGTCAGATGTTTTAGGCAGGGTTGGGGTGAGCATGAAAGGACCAGTGACCGTGACTACTATGTCTCGCGTTTGCTAAGGAAAAGACCCAAAAATGTTTGAAAATAAAAGCTTTTTGCATTTGGGAGACCGATTGTATGAAAAAATATGACAGGATCTGGCCAAAGTGCAGATGCTTCTGGGTGCAACTGTAGCAGAACAGCGTGGGCGCGAATTAGGGGGTCACTTGAGCAAAATGTAATTGATGACAGTGTCGGCCCAGCATGTTACACCAAAGATGAATTTTAGGAATACAAGCCCAGAGAACCTCGGGTGTCGACACATTTCCGAACAGAATTAAAAAGGAAAAAGAAGCTTAAAGCAGTTACAAAGAAAGCAGGTCAACGGAGGTCGGAAAAGAATATAGAAAGTGTAGGGCAAAACTTAAAAAGTCAGTAGAAGTGCAGAAGTGGTGGCGGGGAGTTAAAACATTCGAGGGGAGAGATTAGCAAGAATTCAAAGACATTTTGTCGGGTTATTAAGGGGAAGAGGATAACGCGGGAGAGAATGGGGAGTATTAGGGACCAAGGGGGCAGCCTGTGCACGGAGCCAGAGAATATGTTAAACACTGACTTTCTTCCGATCTTCAGTTTGAAGAAGGAGTTCCTGGATTCAAGGAGAGTGACCGTGTGATCCTTGAGTGAAGTGATACAGAAGCTGACAATGAATTGGAAGTTTTTGTGGGATAGAGAGAGTAGACAAATGCACAGACCAGAATGAGCTGTATCTTAGGGTGACGTGAGGAGATTACAGTCTCTTAATTTTTCATTTTTGTTTTGCTTCGGGCCACAGAAAAGGTGTGATAGGACAGGATAACATCTAATATTGATACAACTTTCAAAAAGAGTGCTAGAAATACTGCATGGGTTTTAAGACCACCAAGTCTCACATCAGTGAGAGGGAAATCATTTTTGAAAATTCTTCGGGCTGTTGAGTCTGGCTCATTAAATATCTTTAGGATTGAGGCAGACTGATTTTCATACAAGGTTTATGGGGAAAATATAGACAAGTGGAATGGGGGATTATCAAAATCGATCTCACCTAATTGAGTGGAAAAGCAGACTCAGTGAGTGGATAGACATATTGGTGTCCCTATGTTGAATTGTATCATTTTTACAATAGCCTTGTATTCACTGGAACATCAAACTCTCTCGCTGTGGGGTGCGACACAGTTTGGAATGCAGTCGACGGATTCAAGGAATTAATAAATGCAGTACTCTTAAACGGAAAGGACCAAGGGACTGTGGCAACGCAGATTGGCTGTCGGGGTGGTGATTAGCATCAGCGCAGTTAGCACTACCAGAAGGAAAATCTTAGTAAGACATATTCCAAGGCCAATCAGTGATCTTGGATGGAGAGCAGGTCGTCAGTGGCCAGGTATCAAGGAGTGCTTAATGCCCAAGTGCTACATCTCTGCAGTGTCTCCCTCCTTCCCAATCCAAAACTAAATGTGAAGGGGTAGAGAGACATGCGGTTGGCAGCAGAGTCAGGAGTAATGTTTGGCTCAAGAGGTTTTGGACAGCAGCAGCTCAGCGAAAACTACAGGCAAGCTCAAATAAAGTCCTTTCAACTTTAGTCTTGCAGCAATGGAGATGGCAGTTAGGACTGTTGAACGTTCTTCCTACGAGATTTGGGAGATCAGGGAAATTCCCACCGTCCGTGGTAACTGCACGTGTGGAAAATGCACCCAGCTGCAACTCCTGGGAGACCGTGTTCAGGAGCTGGAGCTGGATGCCCTCAGGATCATCTGAGATATTGAGAACTTCATACATAAGAGCTTTCGTGTTGTGGTCACACCCAAGACTCGCCCCAATCATATTTCTGTAATGACTATAATATCCCAGTCCCACGTTAAGATCCATGCAATGAGTACATCAGGCTTACCTATCTGTCCTGTTGCATTTAAATAAGGGCAATTTAATCCAACAGGAGTCCTTGCTCCCTGTTGTGTTCAAGACAGAGAGGAGATTGGCGACCACCTGGAATGGCGAACGGAGTAGGCAGAGAATGCAGGAATCCCCTGTGGCAATTCCCCGCGAAAACAAGTGCACCGTTTTGGATACTGTTCAGGGGAAATACATTCCAGGGGAAAGCAGCAGTAGCCAGGTTGGTGGCACTACCATTGACTCTGGGGCACAGTGGGAAATGGTAACAGTTAACAGGACCTTCGAGATAGGAGAGTCGATTGTTAGAGGGACAGATTGGAGATTCTGTGGCCTCAAATGGGAATCCAGAATGTTGAGTTACCGCCCAGGTGCCAGGGTCCAGGATGTCTCCGAGCGGCTGCAGAACATTCTCAAGGGGGAGGGGGAGCAGCCGGAAATCATTATGCACGTTGGCACAAATGACACGGGTAGATGGAGGAATGAGGTCGTACAGAGTGATTAGTGAGAGCTGGGAGAAAAGTTAAAAACCAGGACCTTGACAGTGGTAATATCCTGATTACTTCCATTGTAATGAGCTAATGAAGGTAAGAACAGGAGGATATAGCAGATAAATAAGTAACTAAAGAATTGGTGCGGGGGTGGGGGGCAGAGAGATTCAGATTTTTACATTGTTGTCTTTTCTGTGACAGAGTTGACCTGATCAGGAGGGACATTGGCGCATGCACTTGGAAGGGGACCACTGTCTTGTTGGCGAATTTTGTTCATGCTACAAGGGAGGATTTAAACTATATTGGCGAGGAGCAATGCCGTCATGATCAGGGAGGCAAGAACGAGGCTGGTAGGAGATACAGTAATCAGAAACAATAAAGCGAAGAGACAGGTCAGGCTGGAACATGATAAGGAGTAAGGAATGCCTGTTGGATTAAACTACTTTTATTTCGGTGCAAGAGGGTTGGCAGGTAAGACCAATAAACTAAGGCGTGGATAGGAACATGGGATTGGGATAATATAGCCTTTATAGAAACATGGCTAAGCGAGGGTCAGGACTGGCAGCTTCACGCATCAGGTACAGGTGCTTTAGGCGGGACAGGGATGGTGGAAGGAGGGGAGGAGGAGTTGAATTTCTGATTAAGGGGATTATCACAGGAGTAATCAGAGATAAAATAACTGACCAATCATCCAGTGAGGCTTCGCGGGTGGAGCTAAGAAGTAGGAAGGAGATGATGATGTCACCGGGGTTGTACTATAGGCCTCCAAATTGTCAACGTGAATTAGAGTAACAAATATGCAGGGAGAAGGGAGACATGCAGGAGCATGGTTGTCAGAGCAGTGGATTTTAATTTTTGTAACAGACTGAGACTGCTGGAGCGTTAAGGATGTTGATGGAGTGGAGTACGATAAGTGCGTTCTGGAAAGATTCCTCAAGCAGTATGTAGAGGGTCCTACTTGGGAAGGGGCAAAACTCGAACGACTCTTGGGAAACAGAGGAGGACAGGTGACTGAGGTGACAGTGGGGGAGAACTTTGGGACCAGTGACCATCGTCCTATTAATTTTCAAATAGCTATGGAGAGGGACAGAACTGGTCCACAGGTTCAAATTCTAAATTTGGACAAGGGGAATATTGATGGGATTGGACAGGATCTTGCAGGGGTCGACGGGAGTAATTTGTTTACAGGTAAGTGGACCGCTGGCTCGTGGGAAGCCTTTAAACGTGAGATAGCTAGAGTTCAAGGTCTATATGTTCCTGATACGGTGAAGGGCAAGGTTGGCAGGAAAGGGGAACCCAGGATGACAAGAGATATTTAGGCTTTGACTGGAAAAAAGAGGGATGCGTGGCTCAGGCACAGGCAACTGGGATCAAGGGAGTCCCTGGCACACAATAAGGGATATAGGAGTTTACATTTGATGGAAATCAGGAGGGCGACAAAGTGGATATGAAAGAACCTTGGCTGAGAAGATTAGGATGAATCCAAAGAGGCACTTTAAGAATATGAAAGGAAAGCAATAGCTAGTGAGAGAATAGGACCCCTCAAATACTAAAGTGGACATATATGTGTGGAACCATAAGAGATGAACGAGGTCCTCAAAATATATTTCTTCTCCGTATTTACCATGGAGAAAGACATAAGGACTTGGGGCCTTGAGGAAGTTAGTGGTGATATCTTAGGGGCAGTCTGTGTCACAGTAAAGGAGGCATTGGGCGTACTAGGATGTTTGACGGTGAATTAATCTCACAATCCTTAACAAGTATATCCATGAACACTGCAAGGAGCTAGAGAAGAACTTGCGGGGACACTGGTTAAATACATTTATCACAAAGTTGAAATTCCAGAAGACTGGAGGATAACAAATGTTGTGCCCTTATTCAAAAAGAACTGTTTATAAAAAGCCTGGGAACTATAGACCAGTAGGTTTAACATCTTTGGTAGGTACATTACTTGAGAATATACAAAGGAATAAGATGTAAATGTTTTCAGAAAGGCAGGGTTTGTTTAGGAATCGTAAGCATGGGCTTTGTGCATGGAGGTTTATGCCTAATAGGCTGTTACAGTTATTTGATGATGTGACCAGAAAGGTTGATTTTGGCAGGGTGTTAGACGTCGAAACATATGGTGCTGGAAATGCACATCAGACCAGGCAGCATTCAAGGAACAGGAGAATCGATATTTCAGACATAAGCCCTTCATCAGGAACGTCCAAACATCGATTCTCCTGCGTCTCGGATGGTGCCTGACCTGCCGTGATTTCCCAATGCCACACTTTTTTCGCTCTGATCTCCAGCATCTGCAGTGCTCACTTTCTCCTCGGAAGGTAGAATTAGTCCGTATGGATTTCAGTTACAACATAATAGGATGAAGGTTTCCACCCCCCCAGGACACTGATATACAGTTACAGGAGGAGGCTCATCAGCCCCTTGAGCCTATAAAGCTGTACCCAGATTAGATCACGCAGCATCAGTACCCTGTTCCAGGAACAGGATCAGTCTGTTCAGTTACTTGAAGTCCGTAACACAGGAAATCGAAGAGGCTACAAACTGCCTGGACTCTGGGGTATACTGGAATAATACAAGGCCATTTAGCTCCTCAATCCTCTTTTCCCTTCAGTAAAGTCAGGGCTGATCTGGTCTCGGATGCAATTTCTCTTTCATGCCCAATTCTTTGTAGCCCTTGAATCTCTGACGTGTCAAAATCCATTGACATCCACTTCCACCCCCCCAACCATTTCAGGAATGCAGCTGTGAGAGACAGAGAGTCCCCAACATTCTCTACCCTCTGAGGGAAGGCAACACTCCCCACACATATGCCTTGGCCTATTGATATGAACAAAAATGCGAACTCAGCGTCAGAGTGGCTGGCCCTGACATTACAGCAGGATTTGACGGAGCAATGTGTCAAAGATTCTGAATAAGGTTGAACTGAATGGGAGCAGGTGTAACCTCCCCCCTGGGTCATTCAGAAAACAATGTGGCTGGTCGACAGCAATACTCTTTGTACCTGGATATCTCTGTGGGCAATCCTTCGGGTAGCTTCTTCAGCACAAACACCTTCAGCTACTTCATCAATGTCTTTCCCTCCATCATTCGATCAGAAGTGAAGATGTTCTGTAGAAATCACATAGAGCTTCAAAACCTGGACAACATTCAAGCTCATGTTGTTAACGTGCAAGTAACATTCATGTGACAGCACTGCTGGACCCTGAACATTTCCACAGGATAAAAAGAGGAGCTCTTTCAGCATGTCAAGCAGGTTTCACAGGAATGTGAGAAAGCCATTCAGCCCATCGAAACTATTGGATAAGCAGAGTCGCAACCAATTCACTCTCTCCTGCCTATTACACCTGAAGATTTTTAAAAAAAAATACAAATATTGGAAAGCAGGCGGCTGGAAAACCACACCAAGCAAAGCAGCATCAGGAGGTGGAGAAGTCAAGACTTTGGGTGCAACATTACTTCAGGAGTGGGGATAGAGGTAAGGAGGTTTACAGATAAAGAAGCGGCATGGGGAGAAGGAGGTGGTGTGGTAAGGTGGGGATGGATCACCACTGGTAAAGGGTACCACCGGGTTAGTCGATTGGAGGAATAAATCCAGTTGGAAGCTGGAAGAAGGGTTGATCAGAGGAATGGTAGGGAGGTGGACGGGCTGGGAAGGGAGGGGGAGGTGATGGGAAGGGAGTGGGAGGGACTGAGTAGGGAGTCAACAGATTGGAAGGGTGTTTATTTGAAATTAGAGAACTCAGTGTTCTCGAGACAATTGAGACACTGACACATCAAAAGAAGAGGCTATTCGGCCCCTCTAAACAGTGATACTGAAACAGGAGGATGTCTTTGATGCTGCAATGTGACAAACTAACGAAGCATAGACTGCACAAACAATCTGCTCCATGTTTCTTTCCTCCTAACCCCATTGCTAATGGTACACACGTGTTAAATTAACATGGTTTAATAACAGTAAGGAGGGAAAGTGAATGATTTGTACCAAGTTCCAAGGTGTTATGGACGAGTCTATACCACTCAAAACATGCTTAAACAAACAGCCCAGAACATAACTTTGCAAATTGTTTCATAAAGTGTACGGTGAAAATTGCCTTGTGTAATGTAGCTGCGTTGATTACTGGATTTTAAAACAGACAAAAACTTTATTCACAAAAGTACCCAATGAACACAAAGAACAGAATAAAGAACGCCTTCAGAACTCAGCCTGTCCAGGGAGACTTAATTATACTGTTCTGAATGCACGTAACAGTCCCAATAAGCAAACTCCCTGTAAAACCCAGTACAAATGGAATACATGCTTACGGGTTGAAGTTGAAGAGCAGAAAAGAGAGAGAGAGTTGCCACACAGCTCCCTGTTGAACTTGCCAGTTCAAACTCAACTGAAAACTGAGTTCAGCTCAGCTCAGCTCAGCTAGTTCACCTCAAAGAGCTCATCACTCCCATTTAATTATACAGGTCACTTCTAAAGCACGACCACTTTGTACTGAATTCTCATCTATTTACAGATAAACAAATGGCCTCGAAAATCCTTTTAGTCTCTTTACCAAACCAGACTAACTGTAGTCCAGCCCAGTTTTATTGTCTCTCTGAAAAAAATCAAGGACAGAGTACTCCTGAACCATGAAAAAGCTTCTTGACAAAAAAGGGACTAGCTTTACGACGACTCCCCCTTGAAAAATAAACCATCAATACCAAAAGATGACTGCAGTTTTAACCATTCAAACCCAGTTAGTAGTCTAAAAATGCACATATACACTATAGAAACTCTAAACATGCAAACATGCCAACCCCATGCAAATTCAGGCTGCGGTACACCCACAACAAAACGCCTCCATATCTCATTTAAGTTTCAATAACGCATCGGCAAATACGTTTTTGCAACCTGCCACATGCACAATTGTCATAATGAATGGCTCCAACAACAAGCTCCATCGAAACAGTCTAGCACTTTTCTCCTTAAATTTATCCACAAATATCAATGGGTTGTGATCAGCATATACGATTGTCTGAGATGCATCGCTGGTGATATAAACGCTGAAATGTTGTCATGCCAACACCAAGCTTTAATTCTCATTATCTACCATTGAATATTTCTGTTGATGAACGTTCAACTTTCTGGAAAAATACACGATGGGTCTCTTGATTCCGTTGTCATCTTCCTGCAGGAGCATCGCATCGACCCCCACATCACTGGCATCGATAGCCACCTTGAAAGGCTTTGTGTAATCCCGTGGGGCTCATACTGGGGGCAGTGGTTAACACAGTTTTTAGGCTGACAAATTGACAGTTTTCTATCCACTGAGAGTTCTTGCCCTTTTTAAATAATTTGGTGAGTGGAGCAGCCACACAGGTAACGTTTGGCACAAACTTTCAGTAAAATCCAGTCAATCCCAGTAAACGTAAAATTGCTTTTTGTTGATGGTGTGAGAATTTTCCCACTACTTTCGTTTTTGTATCTCATGGGGCTATTGGTCCATTTCCAATAACATGGCCCAGGAACGTGACTTGGGCTTTCGCAAATTCACTTTTATCTGGGTTTACCACCAAGCCTGCCTTCTGAATTCGAGAGAACATGTCCGATAAATGCTGAAAGTGATCCATCAATGAGCGACTAAAAATCACCACGACATTAATGTACATTACATAGTTGGGCAATCCGGCAAAAAACATTATTGTCAATCTCTGAAATGTGGCTGGAGCATTTTTCACACCAAATGCAATGGCTTTGAACGGATGTAGTTCATTTGGTGTTATGAACACCGAGATTGCCTTTTCCCTCAATGGCAGAGGTCCTTGCCAGTAGCCTGTGAACAAGTCTAACTTAGAAATGTAAGTAGCTTCTCCCACTTTTTCGACACAGTTCTCCAAACATGGAATTGGATATGCATCAGTCTTTGTAATGGTATTGACTTTGTGATAGTCCCCACTTGACCTCCGGGTACCATTTGGCTTTGGAATCATGACTATAGGTGAGTTCCAGTCCTTGTAACTCACTTCGATTATGACATCTTGGAGCATTCACTCTCTCTCTCTTTCTGAACCTGTGCCAACTTTGGAGGGTTATGCCTATAAGGATGTTGCTTAATCGGAACAGCATCTCCTATATCTACATCATGCACAATTATGATAGTACTTCCCAGTTTATTTCGGGATATCTGCCGAAGTGATAGTAATAACTCTTTTGGGTCATTTCGATTTTCTTGTGGAAGGTAACTCAATAATTTATCCCAATTTTTGGCAACTTTCTCATTGTTCAATTTGATTTGAGGAATGTCCAATTCAGAATCCTCTGAAATTGGTTCTTCCTTTCTTCATGATCACCTTCTCCTCTTGCTTTCTTTCACTATCAACCTATCTTTTGAGCATATTCACATGACACACTTTGTGCGATTTCTTCCTGTCTGGAGTCCTTATCAATTAGCTCATCTCATCTCACTATAGTTCTTCTCAACTTGATAAGGTACACGAAACCTTGTTTTTAAATGCTCACCTGTCACTGGAAGGAACACCAATGCCTTATTCCCAATGGCAAAATTGTAAATTTGTGATTTATTATCTGCTTCCTGTTTCATTGTATGCTGTGATACTTTTAAATGTATCTTTCCAACTCTCCAGCTCTATTAAGTTGTTCCCTAAAATTTGACAGATCATTCAAATGGGTAGTCTCTGAATTCTGACTTGTTAAATCTTCCCTCATCAAATTTAATGGTCCTGCTAGTTCTTATCCAAAAATTAATTAAAGTGGACTGAATTTGGTCGATTCATTCGATACATCTCTGATCGCAAAAAGTTCAAAAGGGATTTCCTTATCGCAATCATCTGGATAATCCTGATCACAAAAACTCAACCTGGTCTTCGGTTTTTGATGCCATCTCTCTCGTGCTCCCTGTGATTATGGATAATGAGCAATAGATTTGAATTGCTTTATTCCCAAGTTATCCGTCGCCTCCTTGAATACTTTGGATGTGAATTTTGATCGTTGATCTCACTGTATCATTATTGATAGTCCGTATCTATCAAAAAAATAATTATTTTTATCGACAACCTTTTAAGCTGTGGTGCTGAATAATGAGATTGCCTCTGGATATCTAGTCGGCACGTCCGTTATTGTTAATAAATGCTTATTCCCACCGTTTGTTTGTAGTAGGGGACCTACGCAATCAATCAACACTCTTATGAAACGCTCCTCAAATGCTGGAATAGGTATTAAAGATGCAAGTTTTATTCCTGCCTGCGTGACATGTTTTACACGTCTGGCAAAATTCAGGTACATCTTTATGCAGTCCAAGCCTGTAACCAAATCTTTATATTTTAGCCGGTGCTGTCCTCACCCCAAAATGACCTCCATCTAGTAGCTCAAGAGCCAATCACGGCACCTCCTTTATATACCCAATTGGAAAAATAATTTGATGAATTTCTGCTCATGTCTGCTCTGCTTGAAATTGTGATGGTCTCCATTTATTCATTAAGACATAATTTGTTAAGTAATAACAGACAGGAATGCTTTCTTTCTTGCTTGCGAAATGCCTTTGATATAACTGTTTTAATTCCTCATCTTTCTGCTGCAAGTCAATCAACTTAACAGCGCTAAAAATACTTGCATGTTTTCCGACCTGCTCCTTCTCTGTTCTACTTATCTGGTCAAAATAAGATTCGGATAACTCCACATCAGCTTCCTTTTCATCCATGCAGTTTGATCCTTCCTGCTTCAACCTGTACATTGTGATCTGTGATCCCACAATCAGGGAAAATTCCTGGATAATCATTCTCCAGGTCTTCCGTTGCCTGCATCTCCACTGGCTTTTCAATTAGAGTAGGCTGCACTCCTACCGGTGAATCAGCTATACCATTTGTAAGGACAGATTTTGTTCCTGGAGCTGACAGTTTAGGGTCCAGTACTCCTATCACACATTCTCCACTGTTCTCACTTTACATAACCGAGCATTTTTTGTCTCGCTATGAATTCTTGTTACCAGCACATTTTCTGACAATATTCTCTCAGGAGTGCATAATCTCCTCATCCCTCAGCATTACAGACTGAGAAGATCCCGTGACCAATAATATTGGAACCTCCTTACCTATTACTCCTGGCCTATGTGAATTTCCTTTAATCTTTCAATATATATTTTTAAGCAGATCTGAAACATCCTCATAAATCAACCTCTGATCATCTTGTAACTCTGAGACATTTGTCAAACTTCTCTTGTGCTTTTTGTTACTAGTCCACCAAAACTTCCACGCTTGTCTAATTTTCCTACATCTGGTTTTCTGCTCGCCCACCAACACAGTGATATTGTGTGGCCCACTTTATTGCAATGAAAACACCTGCGCCTTTTTTGTCCCCGTCAAGGGTTTCTTTTTTACCCTGTGGTAAATTATCCTTATGACCTTCACTGAGATCTATCCTTCCGTTTCCACGGGAGGAAATCTCTTTGCTCCAATTTCTATCCCTCATGGACTGAAATTGATTCTGGAAGCCCAACCGAGTTTATGGAACAGTTCATAATTATGAGCCACTTCAACAGCTCACCTTGCTGTTTTAGCTCTCTTCTTTTCCATACGAGTTCACACCACTTCAGGCAGTGAACTTTTGAATTCATCCAAAATACTTACCTCTCTAAGGGCATCGTAGTTTTGCTTGATTTTTAAAGCCCTTATTCATTCAACGAAGTAACTCTCTTTGATCGTTTCGAACTCAATGTAGGTTTGACCAGGGTCCCTCCTTAGATTTCTGAGACGTTGGCCATAGCCTTCTAGTACAAGCTCATATGAAGTTAAAATGGCTTTTTTCACCTCCTCATACTCCCCAGATACCTCGTCTGATAGTGGTGCAAATACCTCACTTGCCCTACCTACAAGTTTCGTTTGGACCAACAAAACCCACATTGCCTCTGGCCACTGCATTTGTTTAGCCAACTTTTCAAATAATTTGAAAAAAGACTTCTACATCCTCCTCATCAAATTTAGGGAATGCTTGAACATACTTAAACAGCTTCTCATTGGGCTTCTGACTATCAGGGGCTTGTTCATCCTCACTCTCTTCCTCACTAAGCCCCCAAAGCCTTTCTCTCCAGCCTTTGACACTGACTTTGCTTTTTAAAGTGTCAGTTTTCGCGGTCAAAAAAGCTCTCTCATTTTTCTCCTCTAATGCTCTCTCTTTTTCGTTTTCTTTTGCTTTTAATCGTAACTCAAATTCTTTCCTTTCTGCTGCCCTTTCCTTACCTCTCACCTCCAACTCAAGCTTCTTCAGTTGCAATTGAATTGTTGCCAACTCTAGAGATTCTGATGGTTTTTGTAGCAGGTTTAATTGATGTGCAACTGCTGTTATGATCTCTCATTTCCTCACAGAAGCAGGCAGATCTAAATCCATCTTCTCTGCTAATTCTTGCAAGTTGGTCTTTTTTTACAATTTGCAAATCTTCCAGAATCACTGCATTCACATCGAGAAAACTTCTGGCGACTGAAAGGGAAATTACTATCCCAAGATTTGACTACCCAACAAAACCAACACCCAAAATAAAGAGACGAGCACCTCACACTCTCTGTTTAAAATCCCTCAAAGAGCCCCCAATCTGATAGGGGCTAGGTTGGACCACTCAACACATTCTTAAGCAGGCAGCCCAGACCATAACTTTGCAATCTTTTTTGTTCAATGTACAATGAAAATTACCCTGAGTAAGATAGCGAGGTTGTCCACTAGATTTTAAAACACACAAAAACTGTACTCACAAAATTACACAATGAAACACAAAGAACAGAGTAAAGAACCCCTATAGAACTCAATCTATCCAGCTAGATTAATTTAAGTGTTCCGAATATATACAACAGTCCCAATTAGCAAACTCCCTTTAAACCCCAGTATAAATGGAACACATGCTTACAGGTTGAAGGTGAAGGGCAGAAAAGAGAGAGAGAGTTTCCACATAGCTCCCTGCTGAACGTCCCAGTTCAAGACTCAACTGAAAACTGTTCAGCTCAGCTCAGCTCAGCTAGATAATCTAAAAGAGCTGTCCACTCCCCTTTCATTATACATGTCACTTCTAAAGCATGACCACTTTGTCCTGACGTCTCATCTGTTTACATATAAACAAACATCTCTTAAAATAATTTCATCTCTGTGACAAACCAGACTGACTGGAGTCAGGTCCTGTTTTATTGCCCCTAAAGTCAAGGGCAGTCTCTTTGAGCCAACGAACAGCCTTGAGAAAACAAAAGGGACTAGATTTTTTTTTACAGAGAAGACAGGGTAGTGTTCTGTATGGAGGTCACAATCTGGTGGGAATGGTTAACTCGATGAGAGGGTGACTGCTGACAGATCGGTGAACAACATGACGTTTAGTGCAAGGTCACACAACAACTGCACATTGAGGCGGTGAGCGTTCATTCAGAACCTGGAGCTCTCTCTCAACCATCATGGTGGGTGTGTCTGCAGAGCTATGAAAACTAACATAGAGTCATAGAATCCTACAGCACGGAGACAGTCCGCTGTGCCCAAACTGGTTCATGCTGACAAAATTGTCCACTCATACTAACCTCATTTCTCTGCACTTGGCACATCTCCTTCTCAAAATTTCCAATCTATATATTTGGCCTCGTGTGAAGACGTGTATCGCTGAAAACACGTTATATTTCACCGCTATCAATGTTTCGGTTTGGAAATAATGAGAGTTACTCCATAACGTTCATGTTTTAATACAATCAGTTTTTTAAAAAATTCTTTTGTAGATATACAGTTTAAACACTCATTTCCTTCACACTGTCCTCATGGTCCCATCACTGCAGCGATGGTATGGTGATACTCCATTAAACTGTCACTCTGTAGCAAGGAGATCATACAATATAAATGAATGAAAATCTGTTCACCGTGACAGTGTACTGTCTCAATAACACTTTACAACTGAAGGAATGTGTCATCACACTTATACATTAATCATTTTGCAATGAACGATACCACACATTTACTGTGTTGATTACTTACTGCTCTGTATGAATTCTGTCAGTGGCTCATGCCCATGGACATCCAGCTCCTTTTCACCAAGAGCACTTCCCATCATCTCGCCTTCTCATAAACACAAAATGAGAAGGATGACATATTTTGCCAAATCATTTCTTTGCCTTATGAAGCAAAGCTACACCAAAAGCACCATCACTATTGTCAGTGGAGATGCTGAGGAGACGATGGTTTAGCTGTATTATGTCCGAAATATTAATCCAGGGAGCCAGGTAATGACCCAGAGCCAGACTTCGAATCCTACCCCGGCAAATGTTGGAAGGAAATCAATAAAATATCAGGAATTCATAATCAAATAAAACAATGAAACCATTCTCGATTGTCCTACCTGGCACCCTCATGCTCTTCAGGGAAAGCAATCTACCATCTTAACCAGTTCGGGCTTACATGTGACTCCAGAACAACAGCAATGTGGTTAACCCTCAGTTGTAGTTTGAAATGGCCAAGCCAGCCACTCAGTTATATCACTCACTACAAAGTCTCAAAGAAATGAAACAGGACAGAACTACGCACTGACTCCTTACAGCCCCCAGACTGCAGTAGGTTAGGAAGGCAGCTCACCAACATCTTCTCAAGGACAATGAGGAAAGAGAATTACATGCTGGCTAAGCATTCATTCATGAATACAAGAAGATGATCACACTCAGGGAAGAGAAAAAAAGGGACATAATTCACTTCAACAGTAACCTTGATTTATACCTTACATGGGCATGATTTTCAGGAATATAGGAACAAGATAAAAATAAATAAGGTTAATCTCGTTTAACTTTCCATCCCAGCTGACCATCAACAATCCCTTTGTTTGCTTCTTTCTCTCTCTCTCTCTCTCTCTCTTTCTCGATCTATTCAACACAGTCCTACTCCCCTTTACAACAGACTTCCCTGTCGCCAGCATCAATCACGCTATTTCACAGCTTTGTTCAGTTCTGATGTACGCTCATTGTACTCAAAATGGAAATTTCGTTGTTCTCTCGATCCGAGGCTGCCAAATCAGCTGTTTCTCTGGCACTTTCTCGTTCTTTTTGCTTCTGATCTCTTGCGAAAATACTTGTTTTATTTCACCATTAATTTTGTTATTACATGGGATGTCTGTATCGCTGGCAAGGGCAGCATTTGTTCACCTCACTGAATGCATTTTCCTGTGAGGTCATTCTTTCAGGCAGTATACAGCCAAGTGCATTGGCTGTGGGTCTGTCGTCAGTCTTATGTCTGACCAGATAATAATGCTAGATGTCTTTATCAAAGGACATCAGTGAAATAGATGAACTTATTGACAAAATTCAGGTGAAGTTATGGTTGATATGAGTGAAATTGCTTTCCTTTCCAATTCCTGTCATTTGAGTTTAAGTTCTGACATCATCTGTGGTAGGATCTGAAACAGTATCATTACGTGACACAACCTGGGCCTCTGACTTAAATTTGTTGTGACATTACGAATATGACAGTATGCCTCTCGTGGAGTTAATTTAGAGACAAGAACAATGCTGTGATCGAAATATTTGCAACTGAAATCGTGCTTCGACGAGAGCTGGAACCATATAGTCTGAATTTTATCAAGGTATAGATAATCATTTATTAAGCATTAGCATTGATGTCAAGATGGCAACTGGGGGTATTATCGAGCTTGTAGTGGATAGGTTTGGTGACAGCCAGAATACCGAGACATAAATTAATTCAGGGAAAAAGGTACTTCGGGATTGTGAACAGTCTTGTTCTCAGATATTTGTGAGGCCAGGAGTGTGGGCGATTCTGAAATATGTGGGTAATGAATGGAATTTGCAGTTGAAACTAAAGACAACAGTTTCCGTCTTTGCCAATATAGAAAACAGAAATAACAATTAGGTTTGACATGGTTTATGGGATTAATAAATGGATAGAGATGGAGAGACTTACCAGGAACACCAACAATAGCAAGCATGGGATAGCAACCGCCTGAATAATCATCAGTACACCGGATATCCGATCGGATAATGTCGACCCAGACCAGGAAAACATAATAAGACCCCAGAATAAACTCCTGTCCATTGTTGCAGCATTCCAGTCTAATGTTCTCAGATTCTGGTCCATTAATGGAACATTCCAGACTATTCTCAGATGTTGATCTCTCCTCTTACTGTACCTGGAGCTGTTGGTCACTGTTAGTGTTGGATGTGATGCATCTGCTGCTGCAATGGGATAAATCATTGCAAGAAGCCCCTTACTAATAGAAGAGGGAAACCATCCAGTGACACAATTAGGGTCGATGGAGACTGGCATCAACTACAGTCAATGAACAAACAGATCCAGTTAACTCCTTTCAGTATGGTTCCTTCAGATCATAATAAGAACAGGACTGGACTGGATGCTGACATTGCTGGCTATTGGTCACATCTCCCATCACCCATTGCTCTGGTGAAGTTCGTTGTGAGGAAGAATGATGGATGTTTTGTAATCGCAGGCTGGATGATACTGAAGTGCTGTCTGTTTGCAATGTTGTAACTGCCTGAACCTCCCACAACCACCCCCCAGAAAACACAACCTAGATGCTGTTACTGAGCCAATCTCTCCTCGACCAAATTACGCAAAGCCAATAGATTCTCAGTGGGCATATTTGCCCTGACCATACACAGCAAGTGTTGGTCTGTCTGGGTATTCCTTTCATTGCTCTGATAAGGCAATTTTGTATCTTCAATAAACAATGCGCTAAAGTATTTTTCAATTCAAACTCACAAACATCTTAATGCACTTGATTTGCTTCAAACCAGTAAGTCTTACATTTCTTTGAATTCAGTCCAAAGCCAAATGTGGCATGTTACAACGCCGGTCCCTTTAAAAGTTTATGTTGTCCTTGTTTATTTTCAGAGAGGGTTCTAAAAACCCAAGATTCCAATATATCTGAATTTTGAAAAGTCCATTGTGGCCCCTTTGATTGTACCTACAGGTAATGCCTCAGGTAGACCACTTTCATTTCATTTAAAAACAAACTAGTGTAATCAAGAGGACGTGGATGGGATGGGCAGATCATTTAAGTTTGGGGGTTAGATGAGTCAGGGTCACTGTTGACTTTGGACGCTCTCTACCTCCTTCTGCCTTTCTGACCTCATAACCTGTAAGATTTTTGTGTCAGATTTACTCTTTGTCCTAAGAGGTTATTGTATTGCGATTGTTGCAAGTATTTTGGAACAGCATCCTTAAGTCAAACCCTATCGGTTGGATAGAATTAGTTATTCGGGTATTATATCTTCGGGTCGTGTCCTTCATTCCGTAATTTGGAAAATAAATATTGTTTGTTTAAAACTCGGCCGTCTGAACCAGCTAATTCCCTCCGGAAATATACACTATACACTAGCCTTCAATAAATAGCAAACCTATGGTCTGCGTTACCTGCTTAAAATGTGTTGAGGAGTTGGGCCTGGTCCATAACAATGTATAATAGCCTTGTTCATTAAAAGTCATGAATTAATGAGTAAGGGATGGAATGAATAGGATATTGGCTATGAGACAAGAAGGGCTTCGGCCAGTGGCTGAGCAACGCTGAGGGGAGGACAGTAACATATTCTGGTCACGAGTATTCAACCATCACTCTTTCTGACAAATGGAATGGAATGCAATGCAGAGCAAAATAACAGATAATCTTTGGTACATGGAATGCTGAACGACAATGTGAGTAGAACAGGACAATTTTAAATGAGATATGTGGAATTGTATTTTATGTTTAGACTGTTTAATCACAGGTTATATAGGTTGAGAAGATTGTTTATAAATGGACGTGATATTCAGAATTAAAAACAGACACAGATAACAAAATATGTTAGATTACAGGGAGTTACAGCAGAGTAAGAGTGAGGATATAGCTCATTCCGAGCTGGTACAGAGATGATGGGCTACGTGACCACCATCTTTGCTATAATTATTCTGAGAAACGTGTTGTAAACTTTCAAAGCCTAAGGGTATAAGCTTAATCAAAAAGCGCGCAGACGATGTCATAATTAATAATCTATTCCCAGTTTTCATCACGTGTAGCTGTCTCTAAAATACCTATTAAATCAAAATCAATTTGCTGTGATTCGTTAATTTATTTTCAGAACTTAAAGAAGCAGAAATGTAATACATATAGCACTCACACAAAAAAATGGGAACAGGATTGGAGCATGATTTCCAAATGTAACCTGGTTCAGCATCTAGCCCAATCAAGATAAGCAAAATATATAGATAGTGGAAATCTTAAACACAAACAAAATGGGGGAGAAATGCAGCAGATGACGCAGGATCTGGACGGAGAAACAAAGTTGACATATTGAGGCTTATACGAACCTGTTCTAAACAAGTCATGTGGGACTCAAAAAGCTAATTCTGTTTTTCTCTGCTCTGATACTGCCTGACCTGTGGGGTTTCTCTCCAGAACTTTCAATTGGTGCAATAGCAGGAGACAGAGAGTAATGGTGGGCAGTTGCTTTTTGGACTGAAGTCTTGTGACCAACAGTGTTACACAGAGAGTGGTTCTGGGTTTTCATTGTTTGTCGTTTATGTAAACTATTTGGATGAGAATATAGAAGGCATGTTCATAAGTTTGTGGATGACACCAAAACTGGTGGCACAGTGGACAGTGAAGGAGGTTTTCTGAGATTACAAAAGGATCTTGATCAAATGGGTCAATGTGCTGACAAATAGCAGATAGTGTTCAATCTGGATGAATACGAGGTGCAGTCAATAGTGTGTGCTTGTTGCTGTCTGATGCACCAGGAATGGAATGATTTTATTCCCCGTCTCCTGGGTTCAGCGCATCAATACCCTTCATGATCTTTGAGAGGCCTTACCCTCTCCGTGGGTACCCTCTTAATGTTAATGTGGTGGCACAATATGTTTGGATTATCCTTAAACTTAACTGCCCAAACTATCCCATTTCTCCTTTTTCCTTTCCTGATTTCTCTCTAAATAATGGCCCACCATCTTCATCTTGATTAAGTCATCCAATTGAACAGAATTGTCTGTACCGAAAGTAACAATCTCTTTTATGATTTGTGGACATCAACAACTTTAGTCATCCATTGTTCCTTCATCATACCAGCCTTACCCTTCACTCTAACAGGAACATAATGCCCCTCAACTCTCGTCGTCGCACTGTTGAATGCCTCCCATTTGTCAGGCGTTGTTTTACCTGCTAGCAGTCTCGTGCAACGAAAGTTGGTAAGTCCTTGTCCCATGCCATTAAAATTTATGGTACTCCAATTAAAAAGATAACATTGATGGAAGGCTTAATTGTTTTCTCTAAACATTTTGAAACTATACAGTTATGATTGCAAGATCCAAACTATTCACCCACATTTACTTCAGACAGATGCCCTGTATATTGCACAGAAGAAGGTCAAGTTTTGTTCCTTCTCTAATGGGATCATGCACATATTGATAAAGAAGTTTTTCTTGAATATATTTGACAAGTATGTCACCATCCAACCCTTTAAAACTATGGCAGTCCGAATCAATTTTTAAAAAAAATTAAAATCCCTCATTATGACAACCTCATTAAGTGTACACATATCTGAAATCAACCTCCATTTTGTTTCTCAATTTCTTTCTTACTGTTGGAGAGCATATGGTACAATACCATCCACGTGTTCTTTCCTTTCTTATTTTTATAAATTTCTTCCAGTATATTTTCACTGGGACGATTTGTCACATCGAAGAAGGGACTCCCTACAGTATGGAAACAGGCCTCTCAGCCGAACAACTCCATCCCGACTCTCCGAAAGAGTAACACACAAAGACACATTCCCCTCTCCTATATTTACGTCTGGCAAATGCACCTCACACTATGGGCAATTTAGCATGGCCAATTCAACTAACCAGCACAGCTTTGGATTGTAGGAGGAAACCCGCTCAGACACGGTGAGAATGTGCAAACTCCACACAGATAGGGGTCTGAGTTTGGGATCAAACCAGTGACCACTGATCCGCCATGCCACATGCCACGCCATGCGTGGGTTTCCTCCAGGTGCTCCGGTTTCCTCCCACAGTCCAAAAATGTCCAGGTCAGCTGTGTTGGCCATGCTAAATTGCCCATAGTGTTAGGTGCACAGTTAAATGTAGGGGAATGGGTCTGGGTGAGTTACGCTTCGGCGGGTCGGTGTGCTCTTGTTGGGCCGAAGGGCCTGGTTCCACACTGCAACTAATCTAATCTAAACTAATCTAAACTAAGCATACCGTACAATCTCTTCAAAGTGATCTTTACTTTCTTATGTGTAATACTACCCTTATGTTTTATCTGGAGGGTTTTCACAAATATCTTCTCCAGTTCCAACAATAATTTATTCCTTAATCAAAAACGGGCAGGCATCCCTTCCCTGCGCATCACATGCCCCTTTTTCTATCCTTTCTATGACACCTAACACGTGGAATATTGTATTGTCAGTCTTGAAAATCACTCAGCCAAGGTTCTGTCATAAATTTGATGTCCCAATCCCATGTTCTTTAACATGCTCTGAGTTCATCAGTCTTCCCGGTAAGACCTCTTACAGTGAAATAAATGCAATTTAGTTCTTCAGACTTTCTATATATTCTGATTCTCTAATCGTTCTTTTCTAGTTGATGTGCTCTTGTCATATTCATAATCTTCTCCATCCATCCTACCATTTACACTGCTACTTAGAATACGTTCCTTGCCTTCTCTGTGAATATAAATACTCCTTACACAGAGTGAGAAATTCTCACTGCTAACATATTGGTTGGTCTCCAGTTTAGATTAGACCAATCCTTTTTGAACAGATCGTTTCTATTCAAAAACACATTCCAATTTCCCAAAATCTAAATCGCTCAACAACATACCAGTTCGTCAGCCAGTGATTTTTCTCCTTTCACCCTTTGTTCATTTCCTGGTTGATTTTGGCATTGGGAGTAAACCAGAAATGAATTCTTTAAAGTTTTTATTTTTAATCTTCGACATCACCTCTTCAATTCACTCTGTATTGCTTTATTCTTTTCCCTAAAAAATGTAATTCCTACAATTATGTATAATAATTTCTGGCTACTCAATCTCACAGTTAACAACGTGCTTGAAGTGTTTGGCGTCATTCTTAATCCTACCACCGGGAAAGTCACAAGCTATCCTAAACTCCCACTCAGCGCCACAGAATCTCCTGTTGACGTCCCTGACAGAAGAGTACACTGAAGCAATAATTCTACTAAATCTTCTAAAACGCTGCCGAACATAAGAATCATTCAAAATTTCCAATAATTGGCTGCTCTTCCATTTTCCTCAGAGAGATAATCCCCTTCAACAGTTCTAAAAACTGAAAATCATTTTGACAGAGTAATAGCCACCGCAGACGTTTGAACTACCTTCTTATATTTCCTGACAGTCACTATTTATCTGACTGAAGTGCTGGATAATGATTTTTCTAAATATTCTAACCATCCTCTGTGTACCTTATATTTGGCCTTAGTAATGTTATGTTTAAAGAAGGATTTTTCATGACACCTTATATATGTTACCTTTCATTACCTACAGACAGTACTGTTAAGATGGAAAGAATATAGAAACATTTACACATCAAACATACGCAATATTGAATAAAACCAACCATTTAGCTAAATAAATCAATAAAAACATTCATCTTCAATAAATGCCTCGAAGAGATAAGTTTTCTCTGGAGCTAAAAACATGTCGGACTCTCCAGAATGAAGGCACAACTCCTTGTTTACAAAAAAGACTATTTAAGTTTTCGAAAAAAAACTTTTACAGCATAAAAAAACTTTTAAAATATGAGTCATGATTTGGAGATGCCGGTGTTGGACTGGGGTGCACAATGCAACTTTTAAAAAAAATTGGTTTTGTGATTTACACAAGAAAGAAGTGAAACTATTACTGTATTCTAACACATGAAAGGCTTAATGTGAAAGACAATCAATTTTTCAATGTATAATTTCAGTTACATCACGTTGCAAATTTCTGCTATAAATTCTGTGTTACGATCGAGCCCTCCACTATCACCTGATGAAGGAGCGTTGCTCCGAAAGCTCGCGTGATTCCAATTAACCCTATTGGACTATAACCCCTGGTGTTGTGTGATTTTTAACTTTAAAATATGAATACACTTTGTTTTTTTAAACGACCCCTTAAAATGTTCTTTGAAAAGTACTCATTTGAAAGAAAATCGTGATTTTTTCCTTGTTTTTGTATGTTAATAGAAATTGAAACATAATGTTATATTAATAAACTATAATAACTTGATCATCTGTTAAAAAAAGACGATAATAAATATTTAACAGCCTGCAATCCCAGAAGCAGCTGTCACTTCCATGCTGCTCGAAGCGCATTTTTTGAAACTTTTTTTACAATATGAATAAACGTGGTTGAATGTTTTAATAATTTGTTTCCAGTTCAAGGTAGACTTGACGATATGACTCATCTCCTGCCGTGAGTCTATATGTAGAATTTAATTGGAGCTTTATCCTCGTCACTCTAGCCCTTTCAAACAAAATTATGAATCTCTGAATCTGTGTCCATCCGACGGGCGAAATTTCCTTCAGCTCTGACTATTGCAGGGCATGTTACAAAGAACATTATCCAGGTCCACGTAAAGCACAAATATTGCAGTGAAAGCCACCTAAACTGAATCCAATATTAATTTCATACAAGCCTTATAAATGAAACGTACAGAGACGCATAGTACAAAAGGGGCATTCAGCTACATGTCCAAAATAAAATTTGTGTCTCCGTCATAAAAAGACCTCAACTGCATCACGTTGTAAATTGTCCAAAATACGAAAAAAACAAGAGACCGCGATTCTCAATTCTTTCCCTGTGAGTAACATCTGAAGAACAGGCTTAGAGTGAACTTCATAAATGATGATGATGAGAATGGGAGGGAGAGAGTGCGGGGGAAATGATAAACAATGCTGTGGGTGATGCAAAGTTTAGCGAGGTAGTTCACAGTGAAGGTATACACTGATTGTTCAGGTAGCCAGGTCGATGACAGTTGAACATTAATACTGACAAATTTGATAAATTTCAGATGTAACAAGTCAAGAGTACTCAATCTATGAAGAGAGGCTAGAATTTCTTGATTTTACTTTTAAGCAAAGAAGGTTGAGAGGTGCTCCTGAAGGAGTTGTTTAACAGCGTGAGGGTTCGGAACAGGGTGAACAGAGAACAGCTCTTCCCGTTGCTCCAAGGCTCAAAAACAAGAAGACACAATTATTAAAGTGAAAGTGATCTCACTATTAATCTGTAATGGAAATTTCCCTATTTCTAAATGTATTGGGTTTTAATATAATTCAAGCTTTATGTTGCCTCCTGAAAATAACTTGATGTTGATGTGAGAGGTTTTGTTTTGTGATCCAGGTTCCCCTTCCTTATGCCTCAGTTTTACAATCTGTCCATTGAAATACTACACTGCTTTTCCATTCAACTCATCAACGTGTTCGAAGACAGAAAAAAATTCCCAACTATGATCCAAACACCAATATTTGTCAGTTTCCTTGACCCACCTATAAATATTTATAGACTCATATCCTCTTCACATTTTGTTTTTCTAACATTTTCAATATTTGTTTTCTTCCATAATACTTTCAAAATACTTTTCAGAAGATATAGATTATGGCCTCTTTACAATAGAATTGATAATGTAATATTTTTACTCAAGATCTGAACTTAGAGTTGCAACAACGCTAACGTGTTTTGTTGTCCCATCACCCAGTTCCCAGACTGCAGTTGCAGCAAATAGTCATTAAATCTCAAAAGAATTGCCAAGTCTTTGCTTCTGGTCTAAATTGTCATTTGTTCCTTTATTGCAAAACAGCATATTAATTACGAACTATCTGTCTGACTGTTACATTTTGATTTCTTTTATTCCAAACAATTAAACATCAGAAATTAAGAACGCAGATAGGCCAGATTCTGGATTAGTGGTGCTGGAAGAGCACAGCCCAGTACCCTTCCACCAACACTCTCATACGTTTGGCCGAACTGGTTCTCAACCATAACAAGTTCTCCTTTGAATCCTCCCACTTCCTCCAGACCAAAGGGGTAGCCATGGGCACACGTATGGTCCCCAGCTATGCCTGTCTCTTTGTTGGCTACGTAGAGCAGTTGATCTTCCGTAATTACACCGGCACCACTCCCCACCTCTTCCTCCGCTACATTGATGACGGCATTGGCGCCACCTCGTGCTCCCGCGAGGAGGTTGAGCAATTTATCAACTTCACCAACGCATTCTACACTGACCTTAAATTAAAATGGACCATCTCCGACACCTAACTCCCCTTCCTGGACCTCTCCATCTCCATTAATGACAATCGAATTGACACTGACATTTCTTACAAACACACCGACTCCCATAGCTCCCTGGATTACACCTCTTCCCACCCTACCTCTTGCAAAAATGTCAACCTGTATTCCCAATTCCTCCGCCTCCACCGTATCTGTTCCCAAGAGGACCAGTTCCACCACAGAACACACCAGATGGCCTCCTTCTTTAGAGACCGCAAATTCCCTTCCCATGTGGTTAAAGATGCCCTCCAACGCATCTCATCCACATCTCGCACCTCCGCCCTCAGACCCCACCCCTCCAGCCGTAACAAGGACAGAACGCCCCTGGTGCTCACCTTCCACCCTACAAACCTTCGCATCAACCAAATCATCTGCTGACATTTTCGCCACCTCCACGCAGACCCCACCACCAGGAATATATTTCCCTCCCCACCACTTTCCGCCTTCCGCAAATACCGTTCCCTCCGTGACTACCTGGTCAGGTCCACGCCCCCCCTACGACCCACCCTCCCATCCTGGCACTTACCCCTGCCACTGCAGGAACTGTAAAACCTGCGCCCAAACCTCCTCCCTCACCTCTATCCAAGGCCCTAAAGGAGCCTTCAAAACCCATCGAAGTTTTACCAGCACATTCACTAATATCATTTATGGTATCCGTTGCTCCCGATGTGGTCTCCTCTACATTGGGGAGACTGGGCACCTCCTAGCGGAGCGCTTTAGGGAACATCTCAGAAACACCTGCACTAATCAACCACACCGCCCCGTGGCCCAACTTTTCAACTCCCCCTCCCACTCTGCCGAGGACATGGAGGTCCTGGGCCTCCTTCACCGCCACTCCCTCACCACCAGACGACTGGAGGAAGAACGCCTCATCTTCCGCCTCGGAACACTTCAACCCCAGGGCATCAATGTGGACTTCAACAGTTTCCTCATTTCCCCTTAACCCACCTCATCCTACTTTCAAACTTCCAGCTCAGCACTGTCCCCATGACTTGTCCGGACTTGTCCGACCTGCCTAGCTCCTTTTCCACGTATCCACTCCACCCTCTCCTACCTGACCTATCACCTTCATCTCCTCCCTCACTCACCCATTGTACTCTATGCTACACATTCCCACCCCCACCCTCCCCTAGCTTATCTCTCCACGATTCAGGCTCACTGCCTTTATTCCTGATGAAGGGCTTTTGCCCAAAACGTCAATTTCGAAGCTCATTGGGTGCTGCCTGAACTGAAATGCTCTTCCAGCACCACTGACCCAGAATTGGGGAGGGATCAGTCAGGGAGGGGGAGATTGCAATGTTGGATAGGGATCATTCAGGGAGGGGGAGATTGCAGTGTTGGGTAGTGAACTGTCAGGGAGGGAGAGATTGCAGTGTTGGGTAGGGATCAGTCAACGAGGGTGGGTTGTAGTGTTGTGTAGACATCAGTCAGGGAGGGGGTGATTGCAGTGTTGGATAGGGATCAGACAGGGAGGGGGTTATTGCAGTGTTGGGTAGGGATTAGTCAGGGAAGGGGTGAGTGCAGTGTTGGGTAGAGATCAGTCAGTGACGGGGTGATTTCAGTGTTGGGTAGGGGATAGTCAAGGAGGGCGTGATTGCAGTGTTGGGTAGGGATCAGCCAGGTAGGGGGAGGTTGCAGTGTTGGGTAGAGATCAGTTAGGGAGGGGGAGATTGCAGTGTTGTGTAGGGATTAATCTGGGAGGGTGTGATTACAGTTTTGGATCGGTTTCGGACATAGATGTGGTGATTGCAGTATTGTATGGGATTTAGTCAGGGAAGGCATGATTGCAGTGTTGGGTTGGGGTCAGTCAGGGAGGGAGCAATTGCTGTATTGGGTAGGGATCAGTCATGGAGGAGGTGATGCAGTGTTGGGTAGGGATAGGTCAGGGAGGAGGAGATTGTAGTGTTGGATCGGGATCAGTCAGGGAAGGGGTGATTACAGTGTTGGGTATGGATGAGTCAGGGAAGGGGTGGATGGCAGTGTTGGGTTGGGATCATTCAGTGAGGGGGTGATTGCAGTGTTGTGTCGGAATCAGTCAGGGAGGGGGATATTGCAGTGTTAGGTAAGGATCAGTCAGGGAGGGGGTGATTGCAGTGTTGTGTTGGGATCAGTCAGGGAGGGGGAGATTGCAGTATTGGGCAGGGATCAGGCAGGGAGGGGGATTTTGCAGTGTTGAGTAGGGATCAGTCGGGGGGAGGGGTGACTGCAGTTTCGGTGAATCTGTTTTTTTGGTGACAGTACAGATGGATGTACAGTCTGTATCTGGAACTGTAACCAACGAATCCACATTGTTCCAAAGTCAGCAGAGTGTATGTTTGCTGCAAGATAGAAAATGCTTTTTGAATTTAAGCACAGCAACACCTGCCATCTGAGAGAGGAGCTGTTCCAAAATAGATACATGGTCCAATCCTTGAGGTTTGGCTGCTCTTTTGACCACAATTCCAATTTACCCAATTAGTTTAAATTGTGCCCAGGATACCAGAAACCAATAGCATTTGGTTTGATTGTTTTGACACCTTGAAACTGATTCTAAGAGTTTATTGAGTCGTGGGTGTTATATAAACCCGGTATTTTGAAAGTATGAGGGAGAGCAACTGCCATCGAATAGCGAGCAACTGCTGCCGAGACGGAGAGCTAAATGGCCATCTCGCATCTTCCTCTCAAAGAAATTAGAAAACAATTACTACCAATGGTATCTTTTCATGTAAAACCTTCTCACTTTAAAAAAAAGAAACAAGATGGCCCAGCGAGATCAGCAGCCAGAGGAGTGAATTCAGAGGAACATGTTTGGTCTTGAGATTAAGTTAATGCAATGCTTAATAAGTGTCAAGTTTCATAATTGGAACAGTGTACTTTTGTGGAGTTGGAGTCAGATAATAAGTAGGTAAAAGAAGGGGACTTGGATTTGTGAACAGTTGTTGTTTAGTGTTCACTATTAAAGTTAATAAAATAATTATAATTTTCTTAATGTATTGGAATTTTAGAGTTCTCTGCCCCTATTACTTTAACAGATTACAGAGTGAACCAAGACTCTCTGGGTGTTTGGTTTAATTAACAGAGAGGTTCGACCTCTGCGTCGTAATCAATGGCAGGAAATTTCTGCTGAGACTGCAATGGATCAGCAGCCCAAAGAGACTGGAAGCTTGATGCTGAAAAATAGAGGCCAGCCATTCCTTTGGTGAGTGGGTTCTAATAATATCATTATTAGAACCTGCCATGATTTCTCACTTCAAAACAGCTCAAAGAAAGCTATTTGGGACATTAGTATAGGGTTGGTTGACATGGAATACTTACAGATTATCTCTTTTGTTTAACTGTATCAGAACCCGCTGAAGAATTTGCTTTTTAATGGACACGTAGAGGGTTCCAAGCTGATAGGACTTACCCAGTAGGAAATTCAACTTTCCTGGACAATTCCTTTGGATTATGCTAGGATAGGGAATCTGCCAGTTCCCAGCTCAACCCTGTCTCTACACTGGGATAAGGAGTCTCTGTAGGATGTGATGGAATATGCTCCACTTGCCTGTATGAGTGCAACTCCAATAAATACTCAAGAAAATTGACACCATCCAGGACAAAGCAACCTGCTTGATTGGCACCCCACCCACAAATATCCACTCCCTCCACCAAAGATACTCAGTAGCAGCAGTGTGGACCACCTACAAATTCAGTGCAGATATTCACCAAAGATCCTCAGACAGCACCTTCCAAACCTACAGCAAACCCAGGACAATGGCAACAAATACATGGGAATACCACCTTATGCAAATTGCCTTCCAAGCTTCTCACCATCTTGAAGTGGAAATATATCCCTGTGTCAAATTCCTGGAATTCCTTCCCTAACAACGTTATGGGTTGACCTACATGGACAGTAGCGGTTCAAGAAGGCAGTTCACCACCAACTTCTCAAGGGGCAACTAGGGACGGGCAATAAATGCTGGGCCTGGGCAGTGACGCCAACGTCCCATGAATGAATTTGTAAAATTGTTTCATGTCTGGAACAACAGACCCTCCTGTGGCTTCACTAAGGAGTTTTATATATTCATTGTGCAAGGAATTTGCGTAACTCACTACTTTGCTGTGTTAGTGATCTTCACTCTGAACCGAGATAATGTTGCTACATAAATAAACTTGTTTGTGCAACAACTTAGGGTCTGCAGCATATAACCAAGTTTTGTGAAGTTATGCAGGAAAAGCGAGTAATCTTCAGGATGGACTCCTTGAGTAACATAATGTAAGAAACTTAAAGCATAGATGAACAACAGGAGGATGAAGCTCCAAGAGATGGTGAGGAGCAAAATCACAGACTTCCTCCTGCTCTCCATCTCTGGGTCTCTGTGCTGTAAATACTGCACAAAATGTAGTTTTGTTGCCCACCGTCATTACTACTGGGACACCCTGTGCAGTATCTGCAGGAACAGGATGAGGGAGGAGTTCAGACAGGCCAGACAAGGGAAAGCCCCATAGCAAATTTGTGACAAACAGTGTAAACATTTATTCCAGGAGAAGACCCACCCCAATATCTCTCACTGTCAGTTTAAATTACATTCCCTATAATATAGAAACAGGCTCTTCGGCCCAACAAATCCACACTGGCCCTCTGAAAAGGAACCCACTCAGACCCATTTCCCTACCCTATATTTACCCCTGACCAAGCACCTATCACTGTGGGCAATTTAGCATGGCCAATTCACCTAACCTGCACATCTTTGGCCTGTGGGTGTAAACCCATGCAGACACGGGGAGAATATGCAATCTCCACACACACAGTCGCCCAAGGCTGGAAATGAACCCGTGTTCCTTGTGCTGTGAGGCAGCAATGCTGACCACTGAGCCACCATCCACCCCAATTACAGCAGCTCACTAAGGTCTGGTTTAATGGCAACTGCAAGGGCACTCTCAGTGCTCGGGATTCCAATTATCCCAAGTGACTAAGTTAGGATGATGTCCAAATTAACGGAATTATATTAAAAAATGTATTTAGATGGCTTATCATATCTTTCTCCCACATAATGTGGAGATAGAGGGGCATTGACAGGGACCACTCTTAAGTAAATGTGAAGGAGAAGGCCATGCCATCACATGCCCAGAGCCTGTCATCCATGAATTCGGCTCCTCTCACATCAAGCTGTGGTCCTAACTGCACTCACCATGATATATCTCGGGATACCGGTTGTTGTGATTGTAGTTTGGAAAAGGCACCTATCCCCACACATGGGTATGATCCTGATGAATACAGACCAGGGGCGATAAGGTAGAGGGAACCTCCAGGGTTATCACTTTATTCTTATCCATTGATGGGATGTGGGCATCACTGGCTGGGCTAGTGTTTATTACTCGTCCCGAGTTGCCCCTTTGGGAAGGATGGAGAATGACAATAAGAGTGACATCAGTGATACCTCCATTGTTGGAAGCCCAACTTGTTCACTCAGTCCCCTTCCTCCAGGAAAGCCCTTCATGTGCCTCTGAAACCTGGGCCATTAGGGATGAGGAATAAATGCTGACCTCGGCAGTAATGCACACATTCAGTGTGTATGAAGAATCACATTTCAATCAGTGAGTGAAATGCTCTTGTTTAAAGAGGGCAGCTCCTACTCGAGTGAACAGAAGACCAGCTTTGAGATATATTTTCACACATGGAATAAACTGGCTCGATGCAGCATTGGTTGAAATTATTTGTGATCTCGTGATGGGGCTCGCGGTATTTGTGTGGGCAGCATTATTGCTGAGAGATCCCAGGTTCTATTTTTTTGTTATTTCATTATGATATACTAAACAGCAACGCCCCTTCATCATTGGGATTAAACTTGTTATTGTAATGAATTTGTTCATTGTCAGAGATTTGACACAAAGCTGAGCAATGCTGTCGTGTCAATCTCCCAGAGGAGCTTTCAGACAGTATAAGGCAGCATCTCTGGTAATGCATCAGCCCAGAGTTTCAAACAAGGAGCTTGTCAGCTGCCTGAAGGGACAGACCACCTCACATGGAAACATGCATCGACCAACTCAGCAGGTGGAGAAGGTGTCCTATACCATCCTTGTTATTAGATTAGATTAGATTACTTACAGTGTGGAAACATGCCCTTCGGCCCAACAAGTCCACACCGACCCGCCGAAGCGCAACCCACCCATACCCCTACATCTACCCCTTGCCTAACACTACGGGCAATTTAGCATGGCCAATTCACCTGACCTGCACATCTTTGAACAGTAGGAGGAAACCGGAGCACCCGGAGGAAACCCACGCAGACACGGGGAGAATGTGCAAACTCCACACAGTCAGTCGCCTGAGGCAGGAATTGAACCTGGGTCTCTGGCAGTGAGGCAGCAGTGCTAACCACTGTGCCACCGTGCCGCCCACGTATTATTATTGGTGTTCCTGGAGTGGCATAAAGGCATTTTGGACTTACTTTAATCTGCTGCTGATCTGCTCTCTGGTTTTACCTTTTGAACAACAACGTCACCGTCTCATTGACTGGTCAGCCATATCCAGACCCCAGAACAGTGATAACAATCCAGTGAGCAGCGTTCATAGTACAATTTTCCATTGACAGAGACTCCCAAAGTCACTGCTGCTGCAGAATGTCCTGACTTCAGTATTCTCTCATCTGTTCTGGTTTCGTATATTCTGAAGGTATGAAGAGAGATCATGCAACTTAGTTCTGCAGAAGGGTCTCCGGACTTGAAACATTTACTCTACTTTCTCTCTTACAGATGCTTGCCAGACCTGCTGAACAATTTCTGTTTTTTGATATACAAACGAAGCCTGTGTTCATAAGGATCTTGAAGGTTAAGGGCTGATCTGAGTGAAGTCCTCCAAGACATTAACAGAAAAAGATAAATGATTTCCATTGGCTGGCCATTCTGTACCGAGGGGACACAGTCTGAGAATGAGAGCCAGAGCGTTCAGGAGGAATGTTAGGATGCACATCTACAGACAAAGGGTGGGAGAGGTTTGGAACTCTCTTCCACAAACGACAGTGGATACTGGAACTGTTAGTCAGTTTAAATGAGGAAGTTTTTTTTAACAAAGGAACTGAAGGAGACACGTATTTTGATTTGTGAAGCTACATCCATCTACCATGCCACCCAGAAATGTTCTCGTTCTCACAGTCTCTGGTTAAAGAATTCAAGTCTTGACAGATTGCCCTACTGGTCTCTGTACGTTGAGGTGTTTGTTATGTACAGATGTTGTAGATTTAGAGTGTAAATATCACCACAGTGCAAACACACCCTTGTTGTCACTAAGGGAGCCCTAAATGCTCTGATACACTGCACTTAGTCATAGAGATGTACAGCATCGAAACAAGCCCTTTGGTCCACCTCATTCATGCCAACCAGATATCCTAACCTAATCTAGTCTCTATTGCCAGCACCTGGCCTGTATCCCTCTAAACTTTACTATTCATATACCCGTCCAGATGACTTTTAAATGCTGTAATTGTACCAATCTCCACTACTTCCTCTGGTAGCTCATTCCATACACACACCATCCTCTATCTGAAAAAGTTGTGTCCTTTGGTCCATTTTATATCTTTCCCTCTTACTCTAAGCCTATGCCCTCCAATTTGGGACTCTCTCACCCCAGGAAAAGACTTCGTTCGATCCATGCCCCTCGTGATTTTATGAAACTTGAGCAGTCTCCAACACTCCAGGGAAAACAGCCCCAGACTATTTCAGCCTCTCCCTATAGCTCAAATCCTCCACCCTGGCAATATCTTTGTTAATATTATCTGAACCCTTTCAAGGTTCACAACATTCTTCGTTTGGAAGGAGATCAGAATTTTTTTTTTGATTGCGAGCAGCAGCTAAGGTAAGACTGTATGTTTTAAAAGTACTTACCGGGAGCGGGCAGCGGTGTTTTTTCTCACTCTCTCTTCACAGAAAGAGCGGGAGCAGCAGGGGGAAGTGACGACGACCAGAGAGGCAGCCGAGACCCGGAAGCAGGTAGAGCGTAAGCTTACCTGGGTAGGTTTGTTTCCCCTTTAAAAGCGCGCAGCTTTTCCCCCTCTTTTGCCCCCACCTCTGACCCTACTAAAACATTTAAACCCTGGAACCTGCAACAGCCAATCCTGTCCCTGATGTAGCCATGTCTCCGTAATAGCCACAACATCGAAGTCCCAGGTACCAACACACGCTGCGAGTTCACCTACCTTATTTCGTATACTTCTGGCATTAAAGTATACACACTTCAAGCCACTCTTCTGTTTACAGGCACCATCCTTTAAGATTGATGCCATATTCCTACCCTCCCTACACTCCAGGTCCTGCACCCTAAAGCTACAGTCTGGGTTCCCATGCCCCTGCAGAGTTAGTTTAAACCCCCCCAAGAGCACTAGCAAACCTCCCCCCAAGGATACTGGTGCCCCTCAGGTTCAGGTGCAGACCATCCTGTCTATAGAGGTCCCACCTTCCCCAGAAAGAACCCCAGTTATCCAAGTACCGAAATCCCTCCCTCCTGCACCATCCCTGTAGCCACGCATTTAACTCTTCTCTCTCCCTATTCCTCGACTCTATCACGTGGCACGGGTAACAAACCAGAGACAACAACTCTGTTCGTTCTAACTCTGAGCTTCCAACCTAGCTCCCTAAAAGCCTGTCTAACATCCTCAGCACTCCTACCTATGTCATTGGTGCCAATATGGACCACGACTTCAGGCTGCTCCCCCTCCCCCTTAAGGATGGGTCAGTGTTTGTGCAATGTGTGCAGGAGAGTTTCCTGACACAATATGTAGATAAGCCAACAAGAGGTGAGGCCATACTGGATTTGGTTCTGGGTAACGAACCAGGCCAGGTATTAGAACTAGAGGTAGGTGAGCACTTTGGGGACAGTGACCACAATTCGGTGATTTTTACTCTAGTGATGGAGAGGGATAAGTGTGTACTACAGGGCAAGAGTTATAGGTGGGGGCAGGGAAATTATGATGCGTTGAGGCATGACTTAGGATGTGTGGATTGGAAAAGTAGATTCCAAGGCAAGAGCGTAATTGATATGTGGAACTTGTTCAAGGAGCAACTATTGAGTGTCCTTGATAAGTACGTACCTATCAGGCAGGGAGGAAAGGGTCGTGTGAGGGAGCCGTGGTTTAACAAGGAGTTGGAATCCCTTGTTAAATGGAAGAGGGCGGCCTTTGTAAAGATGAGGTGTGAAGGTTCAATAGGGGCGATTGAGAGTTATAAGGTAGCCCGGAAGGACCTGAAGAGAGAGCTAAGAGCAGCAAGGAGGGGACATGAAAGGTCCTTAGTTGGTAGGATTAGGGAAAACCCTAAGGCTTTCTATAGGTATGTTAGGAATAAAAGAATGACTAGGGAAGGAATAGGTCCAATCAAGGATAGTAATGGGAAGTTGCGTGTGGAGGCTGAAGAGATTGGGGAGGCGCTGAATGAATACTTTTCGTCAGTATTCACTCAGGAACAGGACATTGTTGTCGATATGAATACTGAGGCACGAATAAGTAGAATGGATGGCTTTGAGATATGTAGAGAAGAGGTGTTGGAAATTCTGGCAAGGGTGAAAATAGATAAGTCCCCTGGGCCTGATGGCATTTATCCTAGGATTCTCTGGGAAGCAAGGGAGGAGATTGCAGAGCCATTGGCCTTGATATTTGTGTCCTCTTTGTCGACAGGAGTAGTGCCAGAGGGCTGGAGGCTAGCAAACGTGGTTCCCTTGTTCAAGAAAGGGAGTAGGGATAATCCTAGTAACTATAGGCCAGTGAGTCTCACTTCTGTTGTGGGCAAAGTCTTAGAGAGAATTGTAACGGATAGGATTTATGCACATCTGGATAAGAATGATGTGATCAAGGATAGTCAGCATGGTTTTGTGAAGGGCAGGTCGTGCCTCACAAACCTTATTGGATTCTTTGAGAAGGTGACTAAGGAGGTAGATGAGGGGAAAGCGGTAGATGTGGTATATATGGATTTTTGTAAGGCGTTTGATAAGGTCCCCCATGGTAGGCTACTGCAGAAAATACAGAGATATGGCATTGAGGGTGAGTTGGAGGTTTGGATTAGGAATTGGCTCTCTGGAAGAAGACAGAGGGGAGTAGTTGATGGCAAAGTTTCATCTTGGAGTGCCGTCACTAGCGGTGTTCCGCAAGGATCTGTTTTGGGACCATTGCTGTTTGTCATTTTTATAAATGACCTGGAGGAAGGGTTAGAAGGTTGGGTGAGCAAGTTTGCGGATGATACGAAAGTCGGAGGAGTTGTAGACAGTGAGGAAGGATATGGCAGGTTACAGCGGGATATAGAGAAGCTGCAGAGCTGGGCAGAAAGGTGGCAAATGGAGTTCAATGTAGCTAAGTGTGAAGTGATTAACTTTGGTAAGAGTAATAAAAAGATGGATTACTGGGCTAATGGTAGACTACTTGGTAGTGTGGAAGAGCAGATGGATCTTGGTGTCCATGTACACAAATCTCTGAAAGTTGCCACCCAGGTAAATAGTGCAGTGAAGAAGGCATATGGCGTACTGGCTTTTATTGGTAGAGGAATTGAGTTCCGGAGTCCTGAGGTCATGCTGCAGTTGTATAAGACTCTGGTGCGGCCGCATCTGGAATATTGTGTGCAGTTTTGGTCGCCATACTATAGGAAGGATGTGGAGGCACTGGAACGGGTGCAGAGGAGGTTTACCAGGATGTTGCCTGGTATGGTAGGAAAATCCTATGAGGAAAGGCTGAGGCACTTGGGGTTGTTTTCATTGGAGAAAAGAAGGTTTAGGGGTGATTTGATAGAGGTGTACAAGATGATTAGGGGGTTAGATAGGGTTGACAGTGAGAACCGTTTTCCACGTATGGAGTCAGCTATTACAAGGGGGCATAGCTTTAAATTAAGGGGGGGTAGATATAGGACTGATGTTAGGGGTAGGTTCTTCACTCAGCGAGTCGTAAGTTCATCGAATGCCCTGCCAGTAGCAGTAGTGGACTCTCCCTCTTTATGGGTATTTAAGCGGGCATTGGATAGGTATATGGAGGATAGTGGGTTAGTGTAGGTTAGGTGGGCTTTGATCGGCGCAACATCGAGAGCTGAAGGGCCTGTACTGCGCTGTATTCTTCTATGTTCTATGTTCTATGTAATTGCACGTGGCCTAACCAATGTCTTGTAGAGTCACAACATGACCTCCTAATTCCGATACTCAATCATCTGACCAATGAAGGAAAGCATGCCAAATGTCTTCTTCATTATCCTATCTGCCTGCAACTCTACTTACAAAGAACTATGAACTTGCACTCCAATGTCTCTTTGTTCAGCAACACACCCTTACCTTTAAGTGGAAATGACGTGCTCTGATTTGCTTTTCCAAAATGCAGTACCTCGTATTTATCTAAACTAAACTCCAACAGCCACTGCTCGGCCCATTGGCCCATTTGATCAAGATCCCATTGTACTCTGAGGAAACTTTCTTCACTGTCCACTGCACCCCCAATTTTGTTGCCACCTGCAAACTTACCTCCTATGTTTGCATCCAAATCATGTATATAAATGATGAAAAGTAGTGGACTCAGCACCGATCCTTGGAGCACACCACTGGGCATAGGCCTCCAGTCTGAAAAGCAACCTTACACCACTACCTCTTGCCTTCGAGACAATTGAAACGGCTAATTCTCCCTGTATTCCATATGATGTAACCTTGCTAACCAGTATTCCATGGGGAACCTTGTCAAGCACCTTACAGAAGTCCATACGGATCCCGTTCACCGCTCTGCCCTCATCAATCCTCTTTGTTACTTCTTCAAAAAAATCAGTCAAGTTCATGTGACATGATTTCCCACAGAAAAAAACCATTGCTACTTTAAAATTAATCAAATTTTGGTCACGGAAGAATGGGGACCACACAACAATCAACAGACAGGAGGGTTCAATCCCAGTTCGGGAACACTTCAGTGGTCCAGGACATTCAGCCTCAGACCTTCGGGTGACCATCCTCCAAGGTGGACTTCGGGACAGGCAGCAGAGGAAAGTGGCCGAGCAGAGGCTGATAGCTAAGTTCAGTACCCAAAGGGAGGGCCTCAACTGGGACCTTGGGTTCATGTCACATTACAGGTGATCACCAGTGCACTACACCCAGACACAGGTATTCCTACACACACACCCTCTCATGCACACGGACACACGTACACACAGACGCACACACAGACACCCACACACACCCTTATAGACACGCATACTCCCAAACATGCACCCCCTCACAGACTTAAGACGCTCTGCACTCACTACACACACACACACACACACACTTTCTCACACTCACAACCCCCACCCCAGACAGACACACACACAAAGACCCACATGCACACATATACTACATGTAGTTTGTTCAAAAGCTGCATACATTCATGTAGAACTCTGAGCTCAAAAATGTATGAATTTATGGAAAACTCTGTTATCTCACTTTTTAGATTAGAATCAATCTAAACATCAGGTCATAGACAGAGAACACAGGGGGCTAACACCTTCAACATATTGTCTAGCTATCACCATTGTTAACAGCTAACCCGGGAATGCAACTTTAAACAAAAGGGTTTTGTTATTTACACATGAAAGAAGTGAAACTATCACTGTATTCTAACAGATGAAAGGCTTAACAGACAATCAATTTTTAAATGTATAATTTCAGTTAGATCACACTGTAAATTTTTGCTATAAATTCTGTGTTACGATCGAGCCCTCCACTATCACCTGATGAAGGAGCGTCGCTCCGAAAGCTAGTGTGCTTCTAATTAAACCTGTTAGACTATAACGTGGTATTGTGTGATTTTTAACTTGTACACCCCAGTCCAACACCGGCATCTCCGAATCTTAACCAAACAAAGTTGCCTTCTTTAAGACTTAAGACAACAAGTGTCTTCCGGCTCTTGTCTCAATTTTAGTGTTTCTTACAAGGAGTCACCCATGAAGGAAGCGTTGCTGCAGCTGTTCCCAGTTTTACTGAGATCACAGCTGGAGGACTGTATCGGGCTTTTTAAAATCTCTTTACCTCAGAATGAATTTAATTACACGAGAAGGTGTACGGACACAGCTCACTCAGTTGATTCCTGGGATGACCAGTTCATCCCACGTGGAAATGTTGCGCTGTTTGGATGTATACCCTTTGAAGTTCAGCAGAAATAGGCATGATCATATTGAGACATAACTGACCCTGAGAGGACTTCACAGGCTGGATGCTGAGAGGATGGATCCCCACGTGTGGGTGTGTCGAACGAGGGGAACTGGAGAATGTTTGAAAATGTGGCCTCTTCCATTTCAGACTGAGATAAGGATGGATCTGATAATGTGTTGCCCAGAGAGCAGTGAAGGCTGAATTTGATAGATATTTGATCAACTAGACAGCCAGTGCTTATGTGGGTCAGGTTTGTTGTGGTTGAATGGTCTACGTCTGTTCTGATTTGTTGTGCATCATGTCACAAATAGGAGGTGATTTGGTCCAAGGACAATCGCTTTAAATGTAAGGGTGCTCCCATTTCAGATTGAGGTGAGGATGCTCCTTTGTCCTGAGGGATGTGCTAACTGTGGCATTCTCATCTGCATGGAGCAGTGAAGATATTCAAGGCTGAGCTCAGTAGCTCCTTGATGGTCGAGGAAGCCCATGTTTATTGGGAACAGAGATGGACAGGGAGTTCAGCCACAGTCAGATCAGCTCTGATCTGTCTGAATGGTGTATCAGAGACCGAATGGCCAACTGGAGCTCATACCTCCCGTGTAATGTCACACAACACGTCTCTGACAGAATTCCTCATGGCTATTACTGAGGCACAGGAATAAACCATTCAGCCCCTCTAAAGAGTTGCAGAGAATCTTGTATTCAGCACTTAGAACGTACTGCACAGTGTACCAAGGAGATGATTTAACTCTTTTAAACAACTCCTCCTCATCTGAACAGATTCTGTGTATGCGTAGGGCTTGTCCATAGGGGCTGGCTGTTTTAATATGTTTTGGGTGGAAGCTGGAGAAGTGTAGCATTGTGAGGTTATCTGTGGGTTTGCAGTAGAGTGAGGTGCCCATCCTTGATGGAGATACCTGTGTCCAAAATGAGACAGTAGAGAGTAGTCCATTGTGAGTGTGATGATGGGATGAAATTTGTTGATATCACTGTGTAGTTTTATCAGTGACTCCTCGCCATGGGTCCAGAGGAAGAAAATGTCGTTGATATACCTGGTGTATAGGGTTGGTTGGAGGTCCTGCGTAAAGAAGAAGTCTTGTTCAGACATGTGCCTAAAGATGTTGGCATATTGGGGTGCAACTTTGGTCCCCGTGGTTGAACCATGTGTCTGGATGAAGAACCTGTTGTCAAAGGTGAAGACATTGTAATTGAGGATAAAGCGGATGAGTTGTAGGACGGTTCTTGGAAATTGGCAATTGTTGCTCGTCATTAAAGAACTCCCAAACCTCAAACAGGTGAAGGGGTAAATGTAGGGGAATGGGTCGTTGTGGACTTGTTGGGCCGTAGGGCCTGTGTCCACACTGTAAGTAATCTAATCTAATCTAAACTATAGAGGAAACAGAGAGTAATGAATAACGAACAGTACAGCACAGGAACAGGCCCTTCAGCCCACCAAGACTGTGCTCTCACTTGATGCCTTTCCAAATGAAAAACCATTTATCTTTTCATGGTCTACATCCCTTGATTCCCTACCTATCCAAGAAATTGCTATTGTATCCACCTCCACCATTACCTTTCAGAAGCACATTTCAGGCACTTATCACCATCGGTGTAAAAAAGCTGTCTCACATTTCCTTTAAACTTTCCCTTCTTACCTTAAAACTATGTCCCCTTGTTATTGAGATGAGTATCCTGGGAAAAAAGGCTCTAACTATCCACAGTAATAGCCTGGGGCTCTGATTGCAAGTGTAGTGATATTATCACAATCCCACTGACTCTCCTGAAGTCAGCACCTTTCAGGGAGAACACACAATATTTCTGGTCAAAGTTTGTGAGAAGATTTGTAGCTCGGATGATCGTTGTTGTGGTTCTGTTCGCCGAGCTGGGAATTTGTGTTGCAGACGTTTCGTCCCCTGTCTAGGTGACATCCTCAGTGCTTGGGAGCCTCCTATGATGCGCTTCTGTGATGTTTCCTCCGGCATTTATAGTGGTTTGAATCTGCCGCTTGCGGTTGTCAGTATAACTACTGTTATAGGACAAGCCAAAAAGAGAACAGACAAGGAATACCTAGAGGTATGGCACTCATCCACAGATTCAATCAATAAACACATCGACCTGGACCCAATTTACCGGCCACTGCAACGGACAGCTGGAACTGACAACCGGAAGCAGCAAATTCAAACCACTACAAATGCCGGAGGAAAGATCACAGAAGTGTTTCACAGGAGGCTCCCAAGCACTGAGGATGTCACCGAGACAGGGGACGAAACGTCTGTAACACAAATTCCCAACTCGACGAACAGAACCATTTCTTGTATAATTATTTGTGGCAGGAAGAGAATAGAAACAGTTGAATCTGGATATAACAAAGGTGCAGATGATGGTTTATTCAGCAGGTAGGCTGAGACAAAATGGTAGACCTGAGATATTGCGGAGTTGATAGTGAACTGGATTGATGCTGGAGAGAATATGGAAATAGATATCAGCTTAGAGCCGAAGTACATATTGGAGTTATACGCAGTTTGATTCCACTTCAGATATTGGCTTTAAAATTGCTTGGTTAGGAATGGAGTTTGTGAACAGAAGTCATGGCAACAGCTTCCTTTTTTTCAGTATTTAAATTATGAGGACAGTAAGTTAGTTCAACAAAGATTATTGAATTCATAGTCAGATAGAAAGACTTACCAGGAATAATAGTGAGGAGAGGATAGAAATCAGCTTGAATCAGCCAAAGCACACTTACGGTCCACCCAATCTTGAGGAAGATTGTGAAGACCCAAATGTAAACCCCTGGTCAGTTTTGGAACATTCCAGTCTATTGTTCTCATATTCTGGTCCATTGTTGGAACACTCCAGTGCATTGTTCTCAGACTCTGATCTCTTCTCTCCCTCACTCTTGAACTGTTGTTCCTGGGTAGTGCTGCAAGTGAAGTTCCTACTGATACTATGTGATAATATTGTAAGACCCCCTTATTCATAGGAAGTAAACCTTTTAGTGAAACAATTTGATGCATGGAGACTGACATTAACTACAATCACTGAACGAGCAGGTTCACTTAACCCCATTCAAACCAATTTGTTTTATACCATGGTAAATTAATACATTTGATCAGTCTGGATGGGATGTCTGAGTGTTTCCGAGGAATAGACACAACAGCAAAGTGATTGATCTTAACTATTTAATGCTCCATAGATATGGAAGTGTTGTCAGAGGACTGAAGAGTTTTCAATTATCATCTCTTTTCATAAAAGAAGAGACAAACCCTGTAATAAAGAACAACCAATATAATATAATTAAAATATTGAGGAGACTTCTAGAGTCCACCATTTGGGGAGAATAATCTGTTCCTCAGAAACATTGGATTTACACAAAGCAACTAGAATAGAGACGCAAATGGAAAACACATGTATCGACAAGAAAGGTCAGTTTATTAAGCTCGTATCAGAGCAGATCAATGAAGATGGTGCTGTAGATTTTCTCAACTAAAATACAATCAAGGGTCATTGTCGTGGAAATTAAATCTACTCAACTATTAGCAGGAGCAAAGAAAGGTCTTTATTTTGAATCCTGCAGGATTGACTCACTACGCTACGCCAGATGCCTTAATACAAAGAGCACTGAAACATTGTACAGATGCTTGCCATATAGTGTTCCTTATCACACTCTCAAGGGCAACTCCCTGGTCTTTCAGACTTAATGGTTCTTCAGCCTTCGCTGAGTTCGACTATCGCAAGGTCAAGTAGAATGTTTACAGAATTCACACAGAGTTAAGCTGACTGCAACCCTTCATCAAAGCATCGCTTACAAAGATCAGTACAGCATTGAATTAAAGAAAAGCATTCTCTTTAAAATTCGCAGCAAATGGATAATTAATTTCACAGTAAATGGATAATTTCCCATTTCATTTTCCCCCTTTTTGTCGTTTTATGATATCAAGCCCAACTACAGCAACAACTACAAAGAAATACAGAGCCGTAATAGTTATACATCAAAAAAAGTTTAGGAAACACCAGGCCTTTCCTCAGATACCACCTACCCGAAACACAGCTTTGTGGTGGTACCTTCCCTTGCTCTGGTGTGCCCTGTACACAGCCCATGTGTGAGCTGCGGCAGCTCCATAACCGTATGAGGCTTCTAATCACTACTTGCACTTAATTGGTTCTGGTGCTGTCCGATATCTCCTCAGGTCCAGCTACACGCCTATAATGGCTGGTGTGTATCCACTTGGCTTTCTGCGATCTTAACTACTGTCTGTGTTTTGAGGAGCACTTGAAATGGTCCAAGCCACCTCTTCGCCATACACATGTCAATCGGCTCAGTTGGCAGCTGCTGGGCTGCCGTTCTTGCTGCTGAGTCTGCCCTCGCATTGCCTTGGGAAATAAGATCATTATTTTTTGTGTGAGCTTCACACTTACACACAGCGATTGATTTAGGCAACAGGACGGCTTCCAGGAGGTCGGAAATCAGGTCGCAGTGTGTGATGGGCTTTCCGGTGGAGGTCAAGAATCCCCTGTGTTTCCACAGGGTTCCAAAATCATGTACAACCCCAAAGGCACATCTGCTATCGATGTAAATATTCACTGTCCTTCCCTCAGCCAACTTACAGGCCTCAGTCAAGGCAATCAGCTCCGCTGCTGGCACTGACAGATGAGAAGGGAGTGATTCCACTTTGACTACCTCGTACATAGTCACTGCATCATACCCAACACAATTCTGGCCTGTCCCCTTGCTCCTGAATGCTGACCCATCTACAAAAAACTCCATATCTGGAGTCTGACATGGTCAATCCTGCAAATCTGGTCTCGGGCTGCAAATTTCTTAGTTACAGCAACAGAATCATGTAGGTCTCTGTCTCCTTCTGTGGGAAGAAGGCTAGCAGGGTTAAGGGCGTTACATCGCTTTATTATAATGTTAGGTGTCTCCAATAACACAGTATTGTATCGGAGCCAACATGCTGCTGACATGTGCGCGGTCGTTTGCTCGGAAAGCAGTCAGGATCCTGCATGTGGGACCAGAAGGGTTAATTCACCACAGCCGACTATATCCCTGGATGCTCCAACAGCCTTTTCAGCTGCGGCCACAGCTCACAGGCATTGAGACAATCCTGCTGCTACAGGGTCAAGTTTAGCTGAAAAATATGCTACCGGCCTCAATCTTCCCCAATGATCCTGGAACAGCACAGATGTCATGCAGCCACGTTAATCATTAACCGTTTTTACAAAAGACTGGTTTGGGTTCAGAATCCCCAGTGTAGGTGCAGTTTGGAGAGACCCTTTTTAATTCAACAAAGACAGTCTCGGTCTCTGGGGTCCACTGTCATGGACTCTGGGTCTGCAACCCTTTTCCATGGGCTATGTCACTTAGGGAGCCTCAAGTGTTGCGTAATGTGCTTTAAACATCCTAGAGTAGGAGCACATACCCAAAAAGGAGAGCAATTGTCTCTTCATGTGTGGCTTTGGAATTTGCTGGATTGTTTGAACTCTGTCTTGACCAATAGCCTTCCCTTATTCAGATATTAGGTGACCTAAGAACTTCACCTGTTGTTGCACAAATTGTAGCTTTGTGAGACTGGCTTTGTGCCCTTCCCGCACTAGATGGCAGAGCAACGGAAGGGTCTCCTTCCACATTGTTCCTTTGTTGGTGCCACAGTCAAACAATCATCTCCATCCTGCAGCAGCACTGACCCCGGGGTTTGAACAAGAGTCTCCAGACTCCTGTGTAGAGCCCCATTATATATGATGGGAGACTCACAGTAACCTCGCGTGAAGGTATATGATTTCCCTTTGAATGAAAAAACGAACCAGAATTGACAATCTGGGTGCACCGATACACAAAAGAAGGCATTTGCTAAATCCACAACAGGGAATCATTTCCTGTCCGGTGGAATTTGAGCCAATATAGTACAGGGATTGGGAACGTTTGGGGCATGTGGAACAACAGCGTCATTGACAACCTGCAGGTCTTGAACAAATCTCCATTCCTCCGGTTCACCGGGAATGTTTGTCTTTTTGAACGGATAAATGGGGGTTCTCACCGGTGAGTTTTCACAGGGGATTATCACTCCAGCCTTTAGGAGGGATTCAAAGACTGCAGTAATTCCTTCTATGGCTTTGGGTTTTAACAGGTATTGTGCTCTGCGAGGACGATACTCAGACTTCGGGGTTATCCTTATGGGCTCACAGCCCAGTATTAGTCCCATATCATGTTTGCCCTTTGTCCACAACTCAGTAGGGACCATTTTTAATCTTGGGTTTGAGACTTCTATCTTCGGGAAACGCCAGGCTATCCCCCTAGGCTTCTCAGGACTAGCGGGCGTTACCTGGACTGTCCTATCTGCCTGGGTAACCAATTTAGTTTCTTCTTATATGTCCGCATATCTGCATTTAACCAGATACCCACATCGTCCCTGAAGAACCAACCTTTCATTCTTTGTGCCTTTAGCACCCATGCTCCTCAATCCTACCACCTGTCACTGGACACCTTCACCAGTGACACGTGAGAGTAGAACCTTCCACATCAACAAAATAGGGTCGACTTGCCGTCACAGATACTTTAGATAAGTTCCAATAAAATTCAGATAATAACAACTGATCTGGTTTAACCAATCTCCTGAACCAATCCTTCTCATGTGGTTCGTCAGGGCCAACGTGATGTATATGTGCTGTGCAGTGCAGCATGTCTCCAGCAAGAAAATCGGTGTTAGTAGGATTAACATAGTTACTTGCTTCCAGGGTGAATGAATTGCTCACTGAACTTATCTCTCTCTGGATTAATAGCCACTCATAGACATACATCAGGGGTCGTAGGTCATATTTTACAGCCTGCACTGGGTAAATCGTTTCTTTGAATTATCTGCAAGCCCGTCGGAGTACTGATCAAATCCAATCCCAGTCTCCGTATGAGATCCCGGCCCATCAAATTTAAAGGACAAAATTCCGATAACAAGAAGGAGAATTAGAATGTTTCCCTTTTACTAGAGGTACAGAAAATCTCTCCTGCATCATGACTCCTGATGCACCCATTGTGTTCAGGAACCTTTCACTAATCTTTATTTGTGTCGATTGTCTAAACGGGCCTAATGTAAGGATTGAGTATGTGACCCTGTATCTACCAAAAAGGGAACTGATGTACTTTCATATATAACATAGAGGTGGGCATCGGCTTATACACATCATTGTGATATTGGATATACTGTCCACACTTTGCAATCTCAGTGCTGAACATTGAGGTGAGATATGTCTCAGTGTGTGAAAGGTTAGTAGAAGAGATTAGCATAAGCGATTCTTCGTTGCCAAGCATAAAGGAAAGAGGCTTACCTGTACCTTGTGGGCTGCCCACCTCCACCTCAGCCTTCCCCTGTTAGTCACCCTTATATCCCACCTCTTGGGCCGAGTGAGGCTGTCTGTGTGGGGCACCGTCTCACCCAGTGGTCCATTGCTCTGCAAACAAAGCACCCGCCAGATCTCCCTCTATCAATGCCTCTTTTGTGACCTCTTCCTCTTCCGCGACCTCCCCCTCTCCCTCTCTCTCTTCCTGCAGCACCTCCCTCCGACAGCTGGGTGACCATTTGCATCAGAGTAAGCTGACCTTTATGTGTTTGCTGTTCCATCTTAATTTCCGCTTATCTTCTCTTGGGTAAGCAATATTTCAGCATGTATTGCATGTTGTTCTTTCAAATTCAGCTTTCCCGTGTCCCAGGTCTTTTACCTTTTTCACTATTTCTTCCTTCTTTCCATTGATGAAGCTGTTCCTCAGGTGTGCCTCATACAGTGTGATTTCTGCCGTCGTTATGTCCTCATGTCGTCTCAGTGCACTATGGGTGTTATGAACTTCAGTGAGGTACTGGGACACTCTCTCACATTCCCATTGTTTTCACATTGCTGTTTTGGTCATGTCCATTCACACTGGGAATGCCTCCCTACAGGTGGTTCCCAGCGCTGTAACAAAAACATTAAAGTCTCCCTTCTCTTCCACTTGTGGGTTGGCTGCTCTGGCATGGACGTTTGCAGCTGGCCAGGTATACTTGTGTTTGGTGACATTGGCACCTAGTTTTCATCCCAGGAGACGTCTCATTTCTTGGGATGTGGGACGGAACTCAGTACAGAACTTTGTCACTTCTTATTAGCTCCAACCTCGCGTGGGTCAGGCAACTGCCCATAGGCACTTTCCAGATCCTTCATGGTCCATGGCTGGTGGGCCAACACTGGGCACCCTTCTGGACCTGCAACTTCAACCATTGGGTCTTGCAGAACGACCTGGTTAGATGATCGTACGCCAGTACCCTCACCGTGTGACTCATCATCCGTCGGGGGGTGATCACGGACAGGCCTTGGATGCCTATCCACCTTGGAGTGGTCGTCCTTCTTTTGGCCTTTTTGTTTCGGTCTGTTGTGGGTATGGTGTGCTATCGGTGATCTAGCAGGCCCTGAGGTGGTGGTCGCTGACGTGGAACTTTCACCAGGCGGATCTCGTGGTGGGGGTGGGGGGGCGGCAGGTCTCGGAAGGAAGTCATCAAGGTCAGGGTCTGAAACAGATTTAAGACACTGTACAGCTTCGTTAGGTTGTTTCCCACATGGGCACTGGTGTTTGTACGTGTATTTGATCGATCCTTTACTTGAGAATTCCTTTCTCTGATATCAGCCTCAGCCTTCCACTTACAAGAAACACTCCAATTCACAGGTTCGATCTTTCCGTCCCTTTTCTCCTTCTCTCTCTCCTCCTACCCAACCTTAATATTTCCAGCTGTCTTTTACTAAAACTTCCTCCCTCCGGCAAACCACATTCCTTAATCCACAATTCTAACTGCTTTACACATTCGGGGCGGTACTTATTTAGCATGTATTGTAATTTTGGTTGGGTATTCCAAGTTTTGTGTGGACTCCCCCTTTGTTCGCTCTTGCCAGAACCCATTTTTAGTGTAACATCAAAAGTGTTCAGCTCTCTCTCTCTCTCTCTCTCTCTCTCTCTCTCTCTCTCTCTCTGTCTCTCGATCTCGTGGTACAGTTATCTATTCCCTTTTGACATTCTTTTACTTCCGGAGGTCCCCTCTCACATTGAGCACGTCCGCCTCAAGGCCTTGGTTTTCGTAAACCAAGAAACCACGTACCTCGTACGTCTTCGGCGAGTCCAACTCAGCCAGTGGTGGTTCCAAGTCTAAAACCAGCCTGAACCTTGCTGTCTCCTAAACACTCTTCAGACAGCAATCCCCTTCCCCTTGGGGTTTTACTCTAATACCACGTGAGAGTTCACTGAACCCTTTTCCTGTTGTATTTATTCTCTAAGAACGACTCTCTATGTAGGATTACGCAAACCACGACTATGACCCAACCTGAATTGATTTGAAACCCCGGCGCTAGGGCAATCTACAGATTCCCAGTCCTCTCACGCAAAAGGTCCAATTCAGCTCTCAAGATGAAGTGAAAGACCTTCAAGCCGCTGGCACCTGCGCTTCCTGGGAATCTTCAGAATCTCATCCAGTCGCTGGGTCCTGGGATGAGCCCCCAGGTTTACTGTCATGGAAATTAAATTGACTTGACTCAATAATTAGCAAGAGCAAAGCAAGGGCCTTCATTAAAAATTTTACAAGATTAGCCCATTACACTAAGTCAGATGCTCAATGCAATAAGTACCCAAACATTTACACAGACACCTGCCTTATAGCGTTCCTTACCACACTCTCAAGGGCAGAGACTGGGGAAAGTCAAGTTGTTATCCTCGCATCCCCTGGTGCTAGACATAACAGTTATTCAGCTTTCGCTGAGTTTGACTATCGCAAGGTCGAGTTGAATGCTTACAGAAATCAAACAGAGATAATTTAACTGCAACCCTTCATCAAAGCATCGTTTACAAAGCTCAGCACAGCATTGATTTAGACAAAGCATTCTCTTTAAATTTTACAGTAAGTGGATAATTAATTTCATAGTAAATGGATCATTTTCAATTACAGTCACTGTGTGTTCAGAGAGTCACAGGGTGTCACAATGTGTCTCAGAGAGAGTCACAGTGAGTCAGAGTGTCATAGTGTGTATCAGGATGTGTCTTAGAGAGGGTCTCAGTGTGTCCCATTGTGTCTCAGAGAGTGTCACAGTGTATCAGAGAGAGGCAGGGAATGTCATAGTGTGTCAGAGAGTGTCACAGTGTGTCAGAGAATATCACAGTGTGTCTCAAAGACAGTCAGAGCGTATCAAAGTTCATCAGAGATTGGCACAGTATGTCCCAGACAATGCCAGAGAGTGTCACAGTGGGACTCAGAGAGTGTCAGACGGAGTCAGAGATTGTCACAGTGTGCTACAGAGAGTGTCAAAGAGGGTCAGACAGTGTAACAGTGTGTCTCAGAGAGTGTCACAGTGTGTTACAGAGAGTGTCAAAAAGGGTCAAACAGTGTAACAGTATGTCTCAGAGAGTGTCACAGTGTGTCTCAGGGAGTGTCGGAGAGAGTCAGGGAGTGTCACAGTGTGTCACAGTCTGTTAGAGAGTGTCACAGAATGTCTCAGAGAGCGTCAGAGATTATCACAGTGTCTTAGAGAGGGATACAGGATGTCTCTGAGAGTGTCAGAAAGTGCCACAGTGTCTTAGAGAGTGTCACAGTGTGTCAGAGATTGTCATAGTGTGTCAGATAGAATCAGAGAGTGTCACAGTGTGTCAGAGAGTGCCACAGTTTGTCTCACAGAGTGTCATAAAGTGCCACAGCGTCTCAGTGGGTGTCACAGTGTGTCAGGGATTGTCACAGTGTGTCAGACAGTGTCACAGTGTGTCAGAGAGAGAGAGTCAGAGAGTGTAACAGTGTGTCAGCGAGTGTCATAGTGTCACAGAGAGAGTCAGAGAGTGCTGCATGCAGAGTCAAACAGTATCACAGTGTGTCACAGTCTGTTAGAGAATGTCACAGTGTTTCTCAGAGAGTGACAGAGAGAGTCGGAGAGTGGCACAGTGTGTTTCAGAGAGTGTCAGAGAGAGTCAAAACGTGTCACAGTGTGTCACAGTCTGTCAGAGAGTGTCACAGTACGTTTCACACAGTGTCAGAGAGATTCAGAGACAGTCAAATACGTGTCACAGTCTGTCACAGTCTGTCAGAGAGTATCACAGTACGTTTCAGAGAGTGTCAGAGAGAGCCGCAGTGTGTTTCAGACAGTGTCACAGTGTGTCTCAGAGAGTGTCACAGTGTATCAGAGATTGTCACAGGGTCTCACAGTCAGTCAGAGAGTGACAGAGTGTCACAGTGTGGCTCAGACAGTGTCAGTGAGAGTCAGATAGTGTCACAGTCTGCCAGAGAGTGTCACAGTGTGTCTCTGAGATTTTCATAGAGTGTCTCAGTATGTCACAGTCTGTCAGAGAGAGTCAGTTTGTTTCAGAGAGTGTCAGATAGAGTGGGAAAGTGTCACAGTGTGTCTCAGAGAGTGTCACAGTGTGTCAGAGATTGTCACAGTGTCTCACAGTCAGTCAGAGAGTGTCACAGTGTGTCTCGGAGATTTTTAGAGAGTGTCTCTGTGTGTCACAGTTTGTCAGAGAGAGTCAGTGCGTCTCAGAGAGTGTCAGAGAGTCAAAGAGTGTCAAGTATGTCTCTGAGAGTGTCAGAACGAGTCAGAGAGTGTCAGAGAGACTCAGAGTGTGTCACAGTGTGTCTCAGACAGTGTCAGTGAGAGTCAGATAGTGTCACAGTCTGCCAGAGAGTGTCACAGTGTGTCTCAGAGAGTGTCAGATGGAGTCGGAAATTGTCACCATGTGTCTCAGAGTGTGTCACAGTGTGTCACAGTCTGTCAGAAAGTGTCACAGTGTGTTTCAGAGAGTGTCGGAGAGTGTCACAGTCAGTCTCAGAGAGAGTCAGAGTTTCACACAGTGTGTTACATCCTGTCAAAGAGTGTCATAATATGTCTCAGAGAGTGTCAGAGAGAGTCAGAGAGTGTTACAGAGTGTCTCAGAGAGTGTCACAGTGTATTTCAGAGAATCAGAGAAAGTCAGAAAGTGTCACAGTGTATCTCAGAGAGTGTCACAGTGTGTCACAGTCTTTCAGAGAAGGTTACAGTATATTTCAGAGTGTGTCAGAGGGAGTCAGAAAGTGTCAAAGTGTGTCATACTGTGTCTCAGAGAGTGTCAGTGTTTGTCTCAGAGAATGTCACAGTCTGTCAGAGAGTGTTACAGTGTGTCTCAGAGAGTGTCAGAGAGGGTCAGCATTTGTCTAAGAGAGGGTCAGAGAGGGTCAGAAATTGACACAGTGTCTCTGAGAATGTCACCGTGTGTCAGAGAGTGACGCAGTGTGTCACAGTGTGTTAGAGAGAGTCTGAGAGTGTCACAGTGTGTCATATAATATCTCAGAGAGTGTCCGAGAGAGCCAGAGAGTTCTCAGTCTGTATCAGAGTGTCAGAGTCAGAAAGTGTCACAGTGTGTCACAAACTGTCAGAGAGAGTCACAGTGTCTCTCAGAGAGTATGAGAGAGAGTCAAAAGATGTCGCAGTGTGTCACACTCTGTCTCAGAGAGTGACCGAGTGTCTCAGAGAGAGTGTCACAGTGTGTCAGTGAGTGTCATAGTGTGTCTCAGAGAGTGTCAGAACGTTTCGCAGCGTCTCAGTGTGTGTCACGGTGTGTCAGGGATTGTAACAGTACGTCAGAGAGAGAGAGTCAGAGAGTGTCACAGTATGTCAGCGAGTGTCATAGTGTGTCTCATAGAGAGTCAGAGAGTGCTGCACGCGGAGTCAAACAGTATCACAGGCTGCCACAGTCTGTCAGAGAATGTCACAGTGTTTCTCAGAGAGTGACAGAGAGAGTCGGAGAGAGCCACAGTGTGTTTCAGGGAGTGTCACGGTGAGTCACAGAGAGTGTCACAGTGTATCAGAGATTTTCACAGTGTCTCACAGTCTGTCAGAGAGTGTCAGAGAGAGTCAGAGAGTGTCACAGTGTGTCTCAGACAGTGTCAGTGAGAGTCAGATAGTGTCCCAGTCTGCCAGCGAGTGTCACAGTTTGTCTCGTAGATTTTCAGAGAGTGTCTCAGTGTGTCACAGTCTGTCAGAGAGACTCAGTTTGTCTCAGAGAGTGTCAGATAGAGGGGGAAAGTGTCACCGTGTGTCTCAGAGTGTGTCACAGTGTGTCACAGTCTGTCAGAAAGTGTCGCAGTATGTTTCAGAGAGTGTCAGAGTGTGACACAGTGTCTCTGAGAATGTCACCGTGTGTCAGAGAGTGTCGGAGTTTGTCACAGTGTGTTTCAGAGTGTGTTAGAGAGAGTCGGAGAGTGTCACAGTGTGTTATACTATGTCTTAGAGAGTGTCCGAGAGAGCCAGAGAGTGTCTCAGTCTGTATCAGAGTGTCAGAGAGAGTCAGAAAGTGTCAGTGTGTCTCAGAGAGTTTCACAGTGTCTCAGAGAATGTCACAGTGTGTCACAATCTGTCAGAGAGAGTCAAAGTCTGTCTCAGAGAGTTTGAGAGAGAGTCAGAAGATGTCACAGTGTGTCACACTCAGACTCAGAGAGTGACCGAGAATCTTGTAGAGAGAGGCAGGGAGTGTCACAGTGTGTATCAGACAGCGTCACTGAGAGTCAAAGTGCCACAGTCTGCCAGAGAGTGTCACAGTGTGTCTCGGAGATTTTCAGAGAGTGTCTCAGTGTGTCACAGTTTGTCAGAGAGAGTCAGTTTGTCTCAGAGAGTGTCAGATAGAGTCGGAAAGTGTCACCGCGTGTCTCAGAGTGTGTCACAGTGTCTCACAGTCTGTCAGAGAGTGTCACAGTATGTTACAGAGAGTGGCAGAGATAGTCAGAGTGTCAGAGAGATTCAAAACGTGTCACAGCCTGGCACAGCCTGTCAGAGAGTGCCACAGTGTTTTTCAGAGAATGTCAGAGAGAGTCAGAGACAGTCAAATACGTATCACAGTGTGTCACAGTCTGTCAGAGAGTGTCACAGTACGTTTCAGAGAGTGTCAGACCAAGCCACAGTGTGTTTCAGAGTGTGTTAAGGTGTGTCTCAGAGAGTGTCACCGTGTAGCAGAGATTGTCACAGAGTCACACAGTCAGTCAGAGAGTGTCAGAGAGTGTCAGAGAGTGTCACAGTGTGGCTCAGACAGTGTCAGTGAGAGTCAGATAGTGTCACAGTCTGCCAGAGAGTGCCACAGTTTGTCTCGGAGATTTTCAGAGAGTGTCTCAGTGTGTCACAGTCTGTCAGAGAGAGTCAGTTTATCTCAGAGAGTGTCAGATAGAGTCGGAAAGTGTCACCGTGTGTCTCAGAGTGTATCACAGTGTGTCACAGTCTGTCAGAAAGTGTCACAGTGTTCTTCAGAGAGTGTCCAAGAGTGTCATAGTCGATCTCAGGGAGGGTCAGAGTATGACACCGTGAGTCACAACCTGTCAGAGTGTCATAGTATGTCTCAGAGCATGTCGGAGAGAGTCAGAGAGTGTTACAGTGTGTCTCAGATAGTTTCACAGTGTGTCACAGTCTTTCAGAGGTTACAGTACATTTCAGAGTGTGTCAGAGAGTGTCACAGTGTGTCATACTGTGTCTCAGATTGTGTCAGAGTGTCAGTGTTTGTCTCAGAGAATGTCACAGTCTGTCAGAGAGTCTTACAGCGTGTCTCAGAGAGTGTCAGAGAGGGTCATCATTTGTCTAAAAGAGGGTCAGAGAGGGTCAGAGAGTGACACAGTGTCTCTGAGAATGTCACCGTGTGTCAGAGAGGGTCGCAGTGCGTCACAGTGTGATTCAGAGTGTGTTAGAGAGAGTCTGAGAGTGTCACAGTGTGTCATACTATATCTCAGAGAGTGTCCGAGAGAGCCAGAGAGTGTCTCAGTCTGTATCAGTGTCAGAGAGATTCAGAAAGTGTCACAGTGTGTCTCAGAGAGTTTCACAGTGTCTCAGAGATTGTCACAGTGTGTCAGGAAGTGTCACAGTGTGTCACAATCTGTCAGAGAGAGTTACAGTGTGTCTCAGCGAGTGTGAGATTTAGTCACAAGATGTCACAGTGTGTCACACTCTGTCTCAGAGAGTGACCGAGTGTCTCAGAGGGAGAGGCAGGGAGTGTCACAGTGTGTCTCAGAGAGTGTCACAGTGTGTTTCTGAGGGTCAGAGAGAGAGACACAATGTGTCACAGTGCGTCTCAGAGAGTGTCACAGCATCTGAGAGAACGTCACCGTGTGTCAGAGAGTGTCACAGTGTCTTACAGAGAGTGCCAAAGAGTGTCAGACAGTGTAACAGTGTGTCCCAGAGAGTGTCACAGTGTGTCTCAGGGAGTATCAGAGAGAGTCAGGGAGCGTCACAGTGTGTCACAGTCTGTTAGAGAGTATCACAGTATGTCTCAGAGTGCGTCAGAGATTATCACAGTGTCGTAGAGAAGGATACAGTATGTCTCTGAGAGTGTCGGAAAGTGTCACAGTGTCTTAGAGAATGTCATAGTGTGTCAGAGATTGTCATAGTGTGTCAGATAGATTCAGAGAGTGTCACAGTGTGTCAGAGAGTGCCACAGTTTGTCTCACACAGTGTCAGAAAGTGTCACAGCGTCTCAGTGGGAGCTAAAGTGTGTCAGGGATTGTCACAGTGTGTCAGAGAGAGAGAGTCAGAGAGTGTCACAGTGTGTCTCAGAGAGACTCAGAAAGTGATACATGCAGAGTCAAACAGTATCACAGTGTGTCACAGTCTGTCAGAGAGTGTCACAGTACGTTTCAGAGAGTGTCAGAGATAGTCAGAGAGTGTCAGAGACAGTCAAAACGTGTCACAGTCTGTCACAGCCTGTCAGAGAGTGCCACAGTGTGTTTCAGAGAATGTCAGAGAGAGTCAAAACGTGACACAGTCTGTCACAGCCTGTCAGAGAGTGCCACAGTGTGTTTCAGAGAATGTCAGAGAGAGTCAGAGACAGTCAAATACGTGTCACAGTGTGTCACAGTCTGTCAGAGAGTGTCACAGTACGTTTCAGAGAGTGTCAGAGAGAGCCACAGTGTGTTTCAGAGTGTGTCTCAGTGTGTCTCAGAGAGCGTCACAGTGTGTCTCAGTGTCAGTGAGAGTCAGATAGCGTCACAGTCTGCCAGAGAGTGTCACAGTGTGTCTCGGAGATTTTCAGAGAGTGTCTCACTGTGTCACAGTCTGTCAGAGAGAGTCAGTATGTCTCAGAGAGTGTCAGATAGAGTCGAAAATTGTCACCGCGTGTCTCAGAGTGTGTCACAGTGTGTCACGGTCTGTCAGAAAGTGTCACAGTGTGTTACAGAGTGTGTCGGAGAGTGTCACAGTCGGTCTCAGAGAGGGTCCGAGAGTGTCACAGTGTGTTACAACCTGTCAAAGAGTATCATAGTATGTCTCAGAGTGTTTTAGACAGAGTCAGAGAGTGTTACAGTGTCTCAGAGAGTGTCACAGTGTATTTCAGAGAATCAGAGAAAGTCAGAAAGTGTCACAGTGTGTCTCAGAGAGTTTCACAGTGTGTCACAGTCTTTCAGAGAAGGTTACAATGTATTTCAGAGTGTGTCAGAGAGAGTCAGAGAGTGTTACAGTGTGTCTCAGAGAGAGTCACAGTGTATTTCAGAGAATCAGAGAAAGTCAGAAAGTGTCAGTGTGTCTCAGAGAGTTTCACATTGTGTCATACTGTGTCTCAGAGAGTGTCAGAGAGTGTCAGTGTTAGTCTCAGAGAATGTCACAGTCTGTCAGAGAGTGTTACAGTGTGTCTCAGAGAGTGTCAGAGAGGGTCAGCATTTGTCTAAGAGAGGGTCAGAGAGTGACACAGTGTCTCTGAGAATGTCACCGTGTGTCAGGGAGTGTCGCACTGTGTCACAGTGTGTTTCAGAGTGTGTTAGAGAGAGTCTGAGAGTGTCACAGTGTGTCATACTATATCTCAGAGAGTGTCCGAAAGTGCCAGAGAGTGTCTCAGTCTGTATCAGAGTGTCAGAGAGAGTCGGAAAGTGTCACAGTGTATCTCAGTATGTTAGAGATTGTTAAAGAGTGACACAGTGTGTCTCGGAGTGTCAGAGAGTGTCACAGTGTATCTCCGACAGTGTCAGTGAGAGTTAGATAGTGTCACAGGCTGCCAGAGAGTATCACAGTGTGTCTCAAGGAATTTTCAGAGAGTGTCTCAGTGTGTCACTGTGTGTCAGAGAGAGTCAGTGTGTCTCAGAGAATCAGAGATAGTCAGAAAGTGTCACAGTGTGTCTCTAAGAGTGTCACAGTGTGTCACATTTTGTCAGAGAGCGTCACTGTGTGTTTCTGAGAGTGTCAGAGTGTGACACAGTCGGTCTTAGAGAGGGTCAGAGTGTGACACAGTGTATCACAGCCTGTCAAAGAGTGTCACAGTCTGCCTCAGAGAGTGTCAGAGAAAGACAGAGTGTCACAGTTTGTCAGTCTGTTAGAGAGTGTCACAGTGTGTTCCAGAGTGTGTCAGAGAGTTTCACAGTCTATCTCAAAGCGGGTCAGTGTGTCACAGTGTGTCACAACCTGTCAAAGAGTGTCGTAGTATGTCTCAGAGAGAGTCAGAAAGAGTCAGAGAGTGTTGCAGTGTGTCTCAGAGAGTGACAGAGAGATTCAGAGAGTATCATATGTGACTCCGAGAGTGTCAGAGAGGGTCAGAGAGCGACACAGTGTCTCTGAGAATGTCTCCATGTGTCAGAGAGTGTCGCAGTGTGTCACAGTTTATTTCAGAGTGTGACAATGTCATAGTGTGTCATACTATATCTTAGAGAGTGTCAGAGAGAGTCAGAGAGTTTCTCAGTCTGTCTCAGAGAGTGTCACAGTGTCTCAAAGAATGTCACAGTGTGTCAGAATGTGTCACAGTGTGTCTCAGAGTGAGTCAGAGAATGTCACAGTGTGTCACAATCTGTCAGAGAGAGTTACAGTATGTCTCAGAGAGTGTGAGAGAGAGTCAGAAAATATGACAGTGTGTCACACTGTGTCTCAGAGAGTGATCGATTGTCTCAGAGAGAGGCAGGGCGTGTCACAGTGTGTCTCTGAGTGTCAGAGAGAGAGATAGAATGTGTCACAGTGTGTCTCAGAGAGTGTCACAGTGTCTCAGAGAATGTCACCGTGTGTCAGAGAGTGTCACAGTGTGTCTCAGAGAGTGTCACAGTGTGTCTCAGAGAGTGTCGAGGCGAGTCAAACAGTGTCATAGTGTGTCTCAGAGTGTCAGAGAGAGTCAAAGAGTGTCACAGTGTGTCTCTGAGAGCATTAGGGTGTGCCTCATAATGGCAGAATGAGTCCGAAAGTATCACAGTGTGTCTCAGGGAGTGTCACAGTCTGTCCGAGAAGGTTATAGTGTATTTCAAAGTGTTTCAGAGAAAGTCAATGAGTGTCACATTGAGTCGTACTGTGTCTCAGAGACTGTCAGAGTGGGTCAGCATTTGTCCCAGAGAGGGTCGCAGTCTGTCAGAGAGTGTTACAATGTGTCTCAGAGAGTGACAGAAAGAGTCAGAAAGTGTGTCTCATAGGGTGTCAGGGAGAGTCAGAGAGAGTCAGCGACTGTCACACTGAGTTTCAGAGAATGTCAGAGAGAGACATAGCGTGTCACAGTTTGTCTAATACAGTGTCGGAGAGAGTCAGAGAGTGTAACAGTTTGTCACAATCTGACAGAGAGTGTCACAGTGTGTCTCAGAGAGTGTCACAGTGTGTCTCAGAGATTGTCTGAGAGTGTCACAGTGTGTTCAGACAGTGTGAGAGAGAGTCAAAAGATGTCATAGTGTGTCACAGTGTATTGGAGAGTGACTGAGTGTCTCAGAGAGAGGCAGAGAGTGTCACAGTGTGTCTCAGAGTCAGAGAGAGACAGAATGTGTCACAGAGATTGTCATAGTCTGTCAGAGAGTGTCACAGTGTGCCTCAGTGAGTGTCAGAGAGTCAGTGAATGTCACAGTGTGTCTCAGAGAGTGTCAGAGAGAGTCACAGAGTGTCACCGTGTGTCTCAGAGATGGTCAGAATGTGTCACAGTGTTTCACAGTCTGTCAGAGAGTGTCATAGAGTGTTACAGTGTGTCTCAGAGAGGGTCAGAGAGTTTTACAGTGTGTCTCAGAGAGTCAGAGACTGTCACAGTGTGTCACAGTCTGTCAGGGATTGTCACAGTGTGTCTCAGAGAGTGTCAGAGAAAGTCAGCGAATGTCACAGTGTGTCATTACTGTCAAAAAATGTCACAGTTTGTCTCAGAGCGTCAGAGAGAGTCAGAATGTGTCGCAGTGTGTCTCAGAGAGTGTCACAGTATGTCACAGTCTGTCAGAGAAGGTTGCAGTGTATTTCAGAGTGAGTCAGAGAGAATCAGAAAGTGTCAAAGTGTGTCATACTGTGTCTCAGAGAGTGTCAGTGTTTGTCTCAGAGAGTGTCACAGTCCGTGAGAGAGTGTTACTGTGTGTCTCAGAGAGTGTCAGAGAGGGTCAGCATTTGTCTCAGAGAGTGTCACAGTCCATGAGAGAGTGCTAGAGTGTGTCTCAGAGATTGACATAAAAAGTCAGAGAATGTCACATTGTGCCTCAGTGTCAGAGAGTGTCACAGTCTGTCTCAGAGAGTGTCAGAGAGTGTCACAGTGTGTCTCAGAGAGTCAGAGAGTGTCACAGTCTGTCACAGAGTGTCACGGTGTGTCTCAGAGAGTCAGAGAGTGTCACAGTGTGCCTCAGAGAGTGGCAGGTAAGATCAGAGAGTGTCACAATGCGTCTCAGAGAGTTTCAGGTAGGATCAGAGAGTGTCACAGTGTGTCTAAGAGAGTGTCAGAGAGAACCAGAGAGTGTCACAGTGTGTCTATGAGAGTGAGAGAGAGTCAGAGAGTGTTACAGTCTGTCAGAGAGTATCAGAGTGAGTCTCAGCGAGTGTCACAGTGTGTCTCAGAGAGTCAGAGAGTCGCCGTCTGTCTTTGAGAGTGTCACAGTGTGCCATAGAGAGTGTCAGAGAGAGTCAGAGAGTATCATAGTGTGTTTAAGAGAGTGTCAGAGAGAGTCATAGTCTGTCTCAGAGAGTCAGAGAGAGTCAGAACGTGTTACAGTCCGTCTCATAGAGTGTCACAGTGTGTCACAGTCTGTCAGAAAAGGTTACATGTATTTCAGAGTGTGTCAGAGAGTCAGAGAGTGTCACAGTGAGTCCTACTGTGTCTCAGAGAGTGTCAGAGTGGGTCAGTGTTTGTCTCTGAGAGGGTCTCTGAGTGACAGAATGACTCAGAAAGTGTCACAGAGTGTCTCAGAGAGAGTCAAAGAGTGTCACAGTGTGCCTAAGAGAGTGTCAGAGTAAGTCAGAGAGTGTCACAGTTTGTCACAATTTGTCAGAGAGGGTCACAGATGTCGTGCTGTGCCTCAGAGAGTGTCAGGGAGAGTCAGACGTGTTACAGTCTGTCAGAGAGTGTCACAGTGTGTCTCAGAGAGTCAGAGAGAGTCGGAACGTGTCACAGTCTGTATCAGAGAGTGTCACAGTGTGTCACAGTCTGTCAGAGAAGGTTACAGTATATTTAGGAGTGAGTCAGAGAGGGTCAGAAGTGTCACAGTCTGTCAGAGAGTGTCACAATGTGTCTCCGAGAGTGCCAGAGAGCGTCAGAGAGTGTCACAGTGCATCTCAGAAAGAGTCAGAGAGTCAGAGCAGATCGGAGTGTGTCACAGTGTGTCTCAAAGAGTGCTACAGTGTGTCTAAGAGAGTGTCAGAGAGAATCAGAGAGTGTCACAGTGTGTCACAGTCTGTCAGAAAGTGTCACAGTGTGCCTCAGAGAGAGTCACAGTGTGTCTCAGAGAGAGAGACAGAGAGTGTCAGAGTCGGACAGAGAGTGTCACAGTGTGTCTCAGGGAGTCAGAGAGAGACGGAAAGTGTCACAGTGTGTCCCAGAGAGTGTCGCAGTGTCGCAGAAAATGTCACCGTGTGTCAGAGAGTGTCACAGTAGGTCAGAGAGTGTCATCGTGTGTCACAGAAAGTGTCACAGTCTGTCAGAGAGCGTTACCGTGTTTCTCAGAGAGTCTGAGAGAGCGTCACAGGGTATCTCAGAGTGTCAGAGAGCGTCACAGTGTGTCTCAGAGAGAGTCAGTGAGTGTCACAGTGTGTCTCAAAGAGTGTGAGAGAGGGACAGAGAGTGTCACAGTGTTTTCCAGAGTATCAGAGAGAGTCACAGAGTGTCACAGCGTGTCTCAGAGTATCAGAGAGAGTCAGAGAGTGTCACAGTGTGTCTACGTACGTGTCAGAGAGAGTCATAGAGTGTCACAGTCTGTCAGAGAGTATCACAATGCGTCTTAGAGAGTGTCAGAGAGTTTGTCTCAGAGAGGTTCACAGTCTGTGAGAGAGTGTCACAGTGTGTCTCAGAGAGTGTCAGAGTGAGTCAGAGAGTGTCGTAGTGTGCCATACTGTGCCTCATAGAGTGTCACAGAGAGTCAGACTGTATCACAGTGCATCTCCGAGAGTCAGAGTGTGTCACAGTCTGTCTCAGAGAGTGACACCGTGGGTCACGCTCTGTCAGAGAAGGCTACAGTATATTTTAGAGTGAGTCAGAGGGAGTCAGAAAGTGTCAGTCTGTCTTTGAGAGTGTCACAGTGTGTCTCAGATAGGATAACAGAGTGTCACAGTGCATCTCAAATTTTCAGAGTGTCCCAGTGTGTCTCAGCGAGTGTCAGAGTGTGTCACAGTGTGTCACAGTCTGACAGAGCTTGACACAGTGTGTTTGAGAGAGTGTCAGAGAGTGTCACAGTGTGTCTCAGCATGTGTCAGAGAGTGTCACAGTGTGTTTCAGAGAGAGTCAGACAGTGTCACAGTCTGTCTCAGAGAGTGTCACAGTGTGTTACAGCGAGTGTCACAATGCCTATTGGAGAGAGTTAGAGAGTGTCACAGTGTGTCTCAGAGAGTGTCACAGTGCCTTTCAGTGAGAGTCAGAGAGTGTCACAGTGCGTCTCAAAGTGTCAGAGAGTGTCACAGTGTGTCACAGCCTGTCAGAGAGTGTCACGGTGTGTCTCAGAGGGTGTCAGATAAGTTCAGAGAGTGTCACAGTGCGTCACAGAGAGTGTCTCAGTGTGTCACAGTCTGTCAGAGAGTGTCACACTGTGCCTCAGAGAGTGTCACAGTGTGTCACAGTCTGTCTCAAAGTGTCAGAGGGAGTCAAAGAGTGTCACAGTGTGTCTCTGAGAATGCCAGATAGGATCAGAGAGTGTCACAGTGTGTTTATGAGAGTGTCACAGTGTGTCACAGAGAGTGTCACAGTATGTCTCAGAGAGTCAGAGGGAGTCTGAAAGTGTCACAGTGTGCCTCAGAGAGAGTCAGAGAGTGTCACAGTGTGTCTCAGAGAGTCAGAGATAGTTAGAACGTGTCAGTCTGTCTCAGAGCCTGTCACAGTGTGTCACAGTCTGTAAGAAAAGGTTACAGTATATTTCAGAGAGAGTCAGAGGGAGTCTGAAAGTGTCACAGTGTGCCTCAGAGAGAGTCAGAGAGTGTCACAGTGTGTCTCAGAGAGTCAGAGATAGTTAGAACGTGTCAGTCTGTCTCAGAGCCTGTCACAGTGTGTCAAAGTCTGTAAGAAAAGGTTACAGTATATTTCAGAGAGAGTCAGAAAGTGTCACAGTCTGTCTTTGAGAGTGCCCCAGATTGACACAGTCTGTCAGAGAGTGTCACAGTGTGCCTCAGAGAGTGTCAGAGAGAGTCAGAAAGGGTCACAGTCTGTCTTTGAGAGTGTCTCAGTGTGTCACAGTCTGTCAGACAGTATCACAGTGTACCTTAGAGAGAGTCAGAGAGAGTCAGAGAATGTCACAGTGTGTTTAAAAGATTGTCAGAGGGTCATAGTGTGACTTAGAGAGTCAGAAAGAGTCAGAAAGTGTCACAGTATTTCTCAGAGAGTGTCACTGTGAGACACAATCTGTCAGAGACTCTTACAGTGTTTTGCAGAGTGTCTCAGAGAGAGTCAGAAAGTGTCACAGTCTGTCATACTGTGTCTCAGAGAGTGTCAGAGAATGTCAGCATTTGGCTCAGAGAGTGTCACAGTCTGTGAGAGAATGTCACAATGTGTCTCAGAGAGTGTCAGATAGGATCAGAGAGTGTTGCAGTGCGTCTCAGAGAGTGTTAGATAAGAACAGTGCGTGTCAGTGTGTCTAAGAGAGTGTCAGAGATTGTCACAGTGTGTCACAGTCTGTAAGAGAGTGTCACAATGTGCCTCATAGAGTGTCCGATAGGATCAGAGATTTTCACAGTGTGTGTCAGAGACACAGGGAGAGTCAGAAAGTGTCACAGTCTGTCTCTGAGAGTGTCACAATGTGTCACAGTCTGTCAGAGAGTGTAACAGTGTGTTTCAGAGAGAGTCAGAGAGTGTCACAGCATGTCACAGTCTGTCAGAGAATGTCACAGAGTGTCTCAGAGAGTGTCAGGCAGTGCCACAGTATGTCTCAGAGATTCAGAGAGTCAGAAATTGTCAGTCTGTCTCAGAAAGTGTCTCAGTGTGCCTCAGAGGGTGTCACAGTGTGTCTCGGAGAGTGTCACAGTGTCTCAGAAAAAGTCACCCAGAGTCAGAGAGTGTCACCATCCATCAGAGAGTGTCATCGTTTGTCTCAGAAAGTGTCACAGTCTGTCACAGTCTGTCAGAGAGTGTTACAATGTTTCTCAGAGAGAGTGAGAGAGCGTCAAAGTGTATCCCAGCGTGTCAGAGAGAGTCACAGTTTGTCTCAGAGAGAGTCAGAGAGTGTCACAGTGTGTCTCAGAGAGTGTGTGTGAGAGAGAGTCATAAATGTCACAGTATGTCTCAGAGCATGTCAGAGAGGGACAGAGAGTGTCACAGTGTGTCTTATAGAGTCAGAGAGTGTCACAGTGTGTCTGAGAAAGAGTCAAAGCATGTCACAGTGTGTCTCAGAAAGTCAGAGAGTGTCACAGTCTGTCTCAGAGAGTGTCAGAGCGTGTCACAGTGAGTCACAGGCTGTAAGAGAGTGTCACAATGAGTTTCAGAGAGAGTCAGCGAGTGTCACAGTTCGTCTAAGTAAATGTCAGAGAGAGTCGGAGAGTGTCACAGTCTCTCAGAGAGTGTCACAGTGTGTCTCAGAGAGAGTCACAGTCTGTCTCAGAGAGTGTCACAGTGTGCTAGAGAATGAGTCAGAGTGTGTCATAGTGTGTCATACTGTGCCTCAGAGAGTGTCAGAGAGAGTCAGACTGTATCACAGTGTGTCTCAGAGTGTGTCACAGTTTGTCTCAGAGAGTGTCACAGTGTATCACAGGCTGTCAGAGAGTGTCAAAGTGTGTTTCTGAGAGAGTCAGAGAGTGACACAATGTGTCTCAGAGAGTGTCCGATAGGATCAGAGAGTGTCATAGTGTATCTCAAAGTGTCAGAGAGAGTCAGAGAGTGTCCGATAGGATTTGAGAGTGTCATAAAGCGTCTCAAAGTGTCAGAGAGAGTCACAGTGTTTAGATTACATTACAGATTAGATAACATTACAGTGTGGAAACAGGCCCTTCAGCCCAACAAGTCCACACCGACCCGCCGAAGCGCAACCCACCCATTCCCCTACATTTACCCCTTACCTAACACTACGGGCAATTTAGCATGGCCAATTCACCTGACCTGCACATCTTTGGACTGTGGGAGGAAAGCAGAGCACCCAGAGGAAACCCACGCAGACACGGGGAGAACGTGCAAACTCCACACAGTCAGTCGCCTGAGGTGGGAATTGAACCCGGGTCTCTGGCGCTGTGAGGCAGCAGTGCTAACCACTGTGCCACCGTGCTGCACACAGTGTGTCACCATCTGTCAGAGAAGGCTACAGTATATTTCAGAGTGAGTCAGAGGGAGTCAGAAAGTATCACATTCTGTCTTTGAGAGTGTCTCAGTGTGTCACAGTCGTTCATAGAGTGTCATAGTGTGACACAGAAATTCTCAAAGTCTGTCAGCGCGTGACACAGTGTGTCTCAGAGAGTGACAGAGAGAGTCAGAGAGTGTCGCAGTGTGTCTAAGAGAGTGTCAGAGAAAGTCAGAGAATGTCAGTTTGTCACAACCTGTCAGAGAGTGTCACAGTGTGTAGTGCTGTGCCTCAGTGAGTGTCAGAGAGTCTCACATTCTGTCTTAGAGAGG